>NC_064616.1:864889449-865194018 GCF_023898315.1 Schistocerca nitens | reverse complement strand
ATTCCCGCTGATTCTTATGGCTGCGACTGGTTTCTGTACAAGTTGTACGAGTACATAACCTTTCGGTTCCTGTATTTTATCTCTGATACCTTCAGAATTTCAAAGTGTTAATTCCAGTCAACATTGTCAAAAGCTTTCCCTACGTCTACTAAAGCTGCAAACCTAGGTTTGTCTTCCCTTAACCTGTCTTCTAAGAGAAGTCGTAGTGTCAATACTGCGTCGCGTGTTCCATCATTTTTCTGGAATCCAAACTGATCTTCCCCGAGGTCGGCTTCTACCAGTTTTTCGACACATTCGTAAATAATTCACGTCAGTATTTTGCAACCATGACTTAGTAAACCGACAGTTGGTTAATATTTACACACCGGCAAGCATCTGCTGTCTCTGCTGCTGCTTATGTAACGCAAAAGGCGATGAACGGAGCTTAGTATGTACGGTTGGTTGGTTGGTTGGTTTGTGGGATTAAAGGGACCAGACTGCAACGGTCATCGGTCCCTTGTTCCAAAACTTAAAAACTACCACACAGAGTTAAAAAAAGCGGATAATAGAGACAACAGACAACACAGGACAAGAAAAACTCAGACAAAGAACAGACAAATTAAAATCACACGGAGTGTGGCGGTGGTTGGCCGACCATAGAATAAAAAAGGAAAAGCCAACCACCGAGAACACATTAAAAACTCAGTTTAAAACCGTAGGCCAAAGGCCAGAATCAACACAAAACAATAAAATAAAACAAACACTCAAATTAAATGATAAAAATCCCCCCTGCCCGAATAAAACGTAAAACTAAGCCAGCCATAGCAGGGTCATCAGTTAAAAGGGCAGGGAGCGTATCAGGCAGCGCAAATGTCTGCCTGACCACAGCTAAAAGGGGGCAGGCCAACAAAATGTGGGCCACTGTCAAAGCCGCCCCGCAGCGACACAGAGGAGGGTCCTCACCGACGCAGTAAGTAACTGTGTCAGCCAAGAGTGGCCAATGCGGAGCCGACAAAGGACGACTGAGTCCCTGCGGTTGGCTCGCATGGATGACCGCCACACAGTCGTCGTCTCCTTAATGGCACGTAGTTTATTGGGCGTGATCCGATCGCGCCATTCAGCGTCCCAAAGCGCAAAAACTTTTCGGCGGAGGACTGCTCGCAAATCAGTCTCTGGGAGGCCAATGTCCATAGATGGTTTACTGATGGCCTCTTTCGCCAGACTGTCAACATATTCATTGCCCGGGATACCGACATGACCGGGGGTCCACACAAAGACCACAGAGCGGGCGCAACGGGAAAGAGTATGCAGGGACTCCTGGATAGCCATCACCAGAAGAGAACGAGGGAAACACTGGTCGAGAGCTCGTAAACCGCTCAGGGAATCTCTACAGATCACGAAGGACTCACCTGAGCAGGAGCGGATATACTCTAGGGCTCGAAAGATGACGACCAGCTCAGCAGTATAAACGCTGCAGCCAGCCGGCAATGAACGTTGTTCGGAATGGTCCCCTAGAGTAAGCGCATAACCGGCACGACCAGCAACCATCGAGCCGTCAGTGTACGCAATGCCAGAGCCCTGATACATTGCAAGGAGGGAAAGAAAGCGGTGGCGGAAGGCCTCCGAAGGGACTGAGTCCTTCGGGTCCTGTGCCAATTCCAGCTGAAGGCGAGGGCGAGGCACACACCATGGGGGTGTACGCAGAGGTGCCCTGAAAGGAGGCGGAGGAAGTAAGGCCCCAAGCCCGGAGATCGTACTGCCAGCCCTGGGTCGACGTTCTGGAAGATGGACGTGCGACTCTGGGAATAGTAGCCGATAGTTAGGATGCCCGGGCAAGCTGAAAACATGGGCAGCATAAGCGGCCAGCAAACGTTGGCGCCGTAACCGCAGTGGAGGGACACCTCCTTCCACTAGTATGCTGTCCACAGGGCTGGTACGGAAAGCACCAGTGGCAAGGCGTATCCCGCTGTGGAGGATTGGGTCCAGCACATGCAACGCAGATGGGGATGCTGAGCCATAAGCCAGGCTCCCATAATCCAGACGGGACTGGATTAACGCCTGGTAGAGCCGTAACAGGGTAGATCGGTCGGCGCCCCAGCGGGTGTGGCTCAAGTATCTCAGAGCATTTAGATGCCGCCAACACGCCTGTTTAAGCTGCCAAATATGAGGCAGCCAAGTCAGCCGGGCATCAAAAACTAAACCCAAAAACCTGTGGGTCTCCACCACAGCAAGGAGTTCGTCGGCAAGATAAAGCCGCGGCTCAGGATGGACCGTTCGGCGCCGGCAGAAATGCATAACGCGGGTCTTGGCTGCCGAAAACTGAAAACCATGCGCTACAGCCCAAGACTGCGCCTTGCGGATAGCGCCCTGTAGCTGACGTTCAACAGCTGCAATGCCAGTAGAGCTGTAGTAAAGGCAGAAGTCGTCAGCATACAGGGAAGCGGAGACAGAATTTCCCACCGCTGCAGCGAGCCCGTTTATTGCGATTAAAAACAGGCAGACACTGAGGACAGATCCCTGTGGTACCCCGTTCTCCTGGACTCGGGAGGAACTATGAGAGGCCGCGACTTGCACGCGGAAGGTACGATACGACAGAAAATTTCGGATAAAGAGCGGCAGAGGGCCCCGAAGACCCCATCCATGAAGCGTAGAAAGTATGTGATGACGCCATGTTGTATCGTACGCCTTCCGCATGTCGAAAAAGACAGCGACCAGGTGCTGACGGCGGGCAAAGGCAGTACGGATGGCCGACACCAGACTCACCAGATTGTCGGTGGCGGAGCGGCCTTTACGGAATCTACCCTGAGACGGAGCCAGGCCACGAGACTCCAGTACCCAATTCAAGCGCCGGCTCACCATCCGTTCGAGAAGCTTGCAAAGAACGATGGTGAGGCTAATGGGGCGGTAGCTGTCCACCTCCAAAGGGCTCTTGCCCGGTTTCAAAACGGGGATGACAATGCTTTCCCGCCATTGCGACGGAAACCTACCCTCGACCCAGAGACAGTTGTAAAGGTCGAGGAGGTGTCGCTTGCAGTCCACTGAAAGGTGTTTCAGCAACTGACAGTGAATGCGATCTGGCCCAGGAGCGGTATCAGGGCAAGCGGCAAGGGCGCTGTGAAATTCCCACTCACTGAATGGAGCATTGTAGGATGCAGAATGGTGGGTGCGAAAAGAAAGGCTCCGACGTTCCATCCGCTCTTTAATGGAGCGGAAAGCGAGTGGGTAATTGGAAGAAGCGGAACTAAGAGCAAAATGCTCTGCCAAGCTGTTGGCAATTTCGTCGGAGTCTGTACAAACTGCTCCATTCAGTGAGAGCGCAGGGACGCTGACAGGGGTCCGATAGCCATAGAGGCGTCGGATGTTGGCCCAGACCTGCGATGGAGAGACATGGAGGCCAATGGTGGACACATACCGCTCCCAGCACTCCTGCTTGCTTTGGCGGATAAGGCGGCGGGCCCGCGCACGCAGCCGTTTGAAGGTGATGTGTTCAATGCAGGGAAGTCGCTTGTGACGCTATAGCGCCCGCCGGCGATCTTTAATCGCCTCAGCGATCTCAGGCGACCACCAAGGCACAGTCCGCCGCCGAGGGGACCCAGAAGAACTGGGAATGGCAGATTCTGCGGCAGTAACGATGCTGGTGGTGACTGAGTGAACCACCGCATCAATGTGGTCACTAGAGAGAGGCTCAATAGCGGCAATGGAGGAGAACAAGACCCAGTCAGCCTTATTCATAGCCCATCTGCTGGAGCGCCCAGAAGAGTGACGCCGTGGCAGTGACAGAAAGATTGGAAAATGGTCACTACCACACAGGTCGTCATGCACACTCCATTGGACAAGGTAAGAGGCTAGGGCTACAGATCGATAGGTCAATGGCGGAGTATGTGCCATGCGCCACACTGAAGTGTGTGGAGGCACCATCATTTAAAATCGAGAAATCGAGCTGCGCCAATAAATGCTCAACGGTGGCGCCTCGACCTGTTGCCACTGACCCACCCCACAGAGGGTTATGGGCGTTAAAGTCGCCCAGTAACAAGAAATGTGGCGGCAATTGGGCTATCAGCGCAGCCAGGACATGCTGCGCGACATCACCATCCGGTGGAAGGTAAAGACTGCAGACAGTAACAGCCTGTGGCGTCCACACCCGAACAGCGACAGCCTCTAAAGCTGTATGTAGAGGGACAGACTCGCTGTGAAGAGAGGTAAGGACATATATGCAGACGCCACCAGACACTCTTTCATAAGCTGCCCGGTTCTTATAATAACCCCGATAGCCACGGAGGGCGGGGGTTCGCATAGCTGGAAAACAAGTTTCCTGAAGTGCAATGCAGAAGAAAGGGTGAAGGCTGATAAGTTGGCGGAGCTCAGCTAGATGGTGGAAGAAACCGCTGCAGTTCCACTGGAGGATGGTATTGTCCATGTCTGGGAAAGGCGTGACGGGACTGGGAAGGCAGATTACGCCGCTGAGTCACCTGCTGCCTCCGAATGAGCACCTGTGCTAGTGCTTTCCATGGCGTCTGAGGGACCGGCGAGATCGAGGTCCTCAGCGGACGCCAGAATCTCCACCTCGTCCTCAGACGCAGAGCTTGTAGGAAGCGGTGGGATGGGTGCCACCGCAATGTCGTTAGCCTTGGGGACTTTCTTCTTCTTCTGTTTCTCTCGCTGTGCCTTCGGTGGTTCAGGCTTGGAGGGCTTTACTGGGTCAGTCTCAGGGACGGACGACGACCGTGAGGCCCTACGACCAGGGACTGGTGGTTGTTTCAGCCACTTGCGGGTGTCCGCTTTTCCACTGGTCGGAACTTGCGAAGGTTGGTCCTCAAGGGACCCCTTACTGGCGAGAGTAGCCGAAGAAGTCTTACTCTTCTCCGGCTGGGAAGGGGGAACTGATGTCCCCGATGGTTGGGGGGGGGGGGGTGTTGCTCCTGAAGAAGATGGAGCAGGAGCAACAGAGAGTGAAGTGCCCCCCACAACCAAGGGGGCCGGTGGATTCTGACAGATCTTAGAGCCAACGATAAGTGACGATGGGAGAACCGTTGTTGCAGCAGCGGCGTAGGTCGACGTCATTGCCACAGGATGGAGCCGCTCATACTTCCGTTTAGCCTCGGTGTAGGTCAGGCGGTCCAGGGTCTTATATTCCATTATCTTTCGTTCCTTCTGGAATATCCTACAGTCCGGCGAGCAGGGGGAATGGTGTTCTCCGCAGTTAACACAGATGGGAGGCGGAGTACATGGAGTATTGGGATGCGAAGGACGTCCACAATCTCGACATGTGATGCCGGAAGTACAGCGAGATGACATGTGCCCGAACTTCCAGCATTTAAAACACCGCATCGGAGGAGGGATGTATGGCTTCACATCACAACGGTAAACCATCACCTTGACCTTTTCGGGTAAAACATCACCTTCGAAGGCCAAGATGAAGGCACCGGTGGCTACCTGATTATCCCTCGGACCCCGATGGACGCGCCGGACGAAGTGAACACCTCGTCGTTCTAGATTGGCGCGTAGTTCATCGTCGGACTGCAGAAGATCCCTGTGGAATATAATGCCCTGGACCATGTTTAAACTCTTATGGGGAGTGATGGTGAAGGAAACATCCCCCAACCTGTCGCAAGTGAGCAACCTCCGTGACTGGGCAGAGGATGCTGTTTTGATGAGAACTGACCCAGAGCGCATTTTGCACAAGCCCTCCACCTCCCCGAACTTGTCCTCTAAATGCTCCACAAAAAACTGGGGCTTGGTCGACATAAATAATTCCCCATCTACTCGCGTACACACGAGGTACCGGGTGAATAATCTCCACTGCCTTCTTTGGACAAACGTTCCTCCCATGGAGTGGCCAGGGAGGGAAATGATCTCTGATCAAATTTCTTTCCATTGAGGTTAGACCTCGATCGCTTAGAGACTGCTGGTGGAGGCCCACCAGCGAGAGATGATGTACCACGCTTCATTGCGGGTCATCCGCCCTGATGCCACCCCCTCCGACCAGGGGCTCTCCCCACGGGCGCCACCCAGCCGCAGCAAAGACCACCTGGCAGGATGGCCTTTGCCGGGAGTCCCGATGCCCCAAAGGGATAGGCATCTACTCCTCGGCATACGTAGGGAGGTAGCAGCTCAGGCATCAGCAGTGCGATCCCTGTGTAGTCAGGGGGCTACCACCAAGAGGGTACATGACGACCCCACCACAACGGACTGGCTACCGTGCTGGATGTCGGGTGTCGAAATATCCATGTACATCACGAGGGCAAAGATGGAAGTGCACAATGGAGGGAAGGGATGCTATCCGGAACACACTGCAGCGGATGTGGCCGGAAGCTCGATGTAAGTCCAACTCCATGAAAATATCAGGTGTGCCAGATCTTAGGGCAAGATGGATTTAAGATGCACCACGTAAGGTGTCCTTCCCCAAATGGTACGCACTAACGGAAAAATTTGGAAATAGAGTGGTCAAACCCCTCAGGGGACCATCACATTAAAGGCCGAAACAGTTGAGACTCCTTTTAGTCGCCTCTTACGACAGGCAGGAATACCGCGGGCCTATTCTTACCCCCGAACCCGCAGGGGGGTTAGTATGTACGTTTCGGTAGAAATCGTTGTTGTTGTTGTTGTTGATGATGATGATGGTGGTCGTCTTTGTCGTCGAAAAAAGTTCAAATGGCTCTGAGCACTATGGGACTTAACATCTGAGGTCATCAGTCCCCTAACTAACCTAAGGACACCACACACATCCATGCCCGAGGCAGGATTCGAACTTGCGACCGGAGCGGTCGCGCGGTTCCAGACTGCAGCGCCTAGAACCGCTCGGCCACCACGGCCGGCGTGGTGGTCGTCGTCTCTTCAGTCGGAAGACTGATACCGCTGCCACGCTACTATGCAGCTCGATGTCTTCGGGAAATACACTCCCTGGCAAAAATTGAAACACCCAGATGACATAGTCCGATGTCAATGTAACTTCATACACGTATCTGCCGGTATGTGGAGGATTAAGAGTTGCAATTCTCTGTGACAGGTAGAACGATCACCAGGGTGCATTAGTGTTGTTCTTGTTTAGCATTGTTATCAAGCCAGGTAGGATATATAAGGGGCGTGAAAAGTGTTAGAGGTTGAGTGATCATTGACACAGAGGGGCCGCGAACGCGTGTGAGAAAGCGTTATCAGCACCTGATGCTTGACAGGTGCCAGTTGCCGGCTGGCCGAATCTTGCAACATCCAGATTTGTGGTGCTATCGGATGTGAAAATGGCCCGATGTTTGACTGCATGCGAAGGTGAGGGCAGGCGTACTCCTCGTTAAAGTTCCAGCCGACCACATCTGACCAAAAGAGTCCCGCCGTATTGTACAACCAGCACATCGTAACCCCTTCACATCTGCGCTTGCCATCCGAGAACAGCAACATTCTGTGTCACCTCGCACCATTGGTTGGAGACCAGCAAGAGCCGGACTAGATAATTACCGTCCCATGCATACGCTGCCGTTAACACCAATACACAAACAGCTGCGTTTAGAGTGATGTCAAGAACAGGAAGCATGGATGGCTGATGAATGGCGTCGTATTGTGTTCAGCGATGAATCGTGGTTCTGCTCTACCGCGGGTGACCCTTGTACGGTGACAGTCTGGGGAGAGCGCCCATTGTAAAGTTTTGGAGAAGCACAGCGATGTTAATCTTGGCGGCATGGTATGACTTCAGGTCACGGCTGGTAGTGGCTTGTGGAACTCTGACGTCACAACGGTACGTCACTAGCATCCTGCGTCCTCATATGTTACTAATCACGTCATAGTATTGTGGTCCTATTTTTCAACATCATGATGATCGTCCACACGATGAGTGTCTCTATGAACTGTTTGCGTGATAGCGAGGTACTCCTATAACCAGCGAGATCCCCATATCTGTCCCGAATAGAATATATGTACGAGCAGCTCGGATATCAACTCCGTACCACTGTCAGTACCCAGCATATGAAGGACCAGTTACGATAGTTGAGAGATTCCCTCAGTAGAGGATGCAACGATCGTATCACACCCATCCCAAGTCATGCATCCATGCCAGAATGGATGTAACGACATGCTGATAAGTGGGCTAATACTGCCAAGTTCTTTGTAAATTTGACCCAGATTTTTAATTCTTGAAATATCATCGTCCAACCGTGAAGTTTCATTTAGTTTCCGCCTCCCCTTCTCGATGCTTCGCTATTTTTGTTAGACAGTGTATAACAGCTGTAGTTTCTCCTTGCTTTCAGCCATTCGCAGTACCAACATACAAACTTCATAGTGGTTAATGTTGCCAAGGCCAGGTCAGTCAAGCATCCAGACTGCTAGCCCTGCAACTACTGCGGAGGCTGTCGTCCCTCCTCTGGAGCCACAGGCCAGCCTGGCCTCTCAACAGATACCACTCAGATGTGATTGCATTAACGATACGGCTGTCGTTATCGTTGAGGCATGAAAGCCACCCCAACGTGGCAATGACCATGGTCCATGAGAAATCTTACTTTTTCTTAATTCCGATCACAAAAAGAAGGCGTTCTAATTTCCTTAAGAACGGCACACTTGTTTATTCTGTAGTCAGATACGAAATTGAATAAAGACGTAATTTGCTGGCAGTGTACTTTCAAATTCAGAAAAAAATCCAGAAACTGGCCTTATCTTTACTAGGAATAAAACCAGTTTCGCGCCTTTGTATATATATATTACACGAGAATTTCTTTGTTTCCCGCAACGGAGGAAACACCAGCTCTTCCAATAGTGAGTCTTTCCTAGTGATGTTCTAAACTGCAGGCTCCAAAAAAATTGCACCTACCGCAATAGCACGAAGGGTGAAATCTTATACGCAAGTTCTGTGGATAATTGTTCCACTTCTAATTAGGATGCCCAAATATGTGCATAACTGGTATGTTCTCGCGACCCGGTAGCTCAAGAAAAATGGAACAAGCAAGTAGTACAGCCTAAATTGTCAACAGACAGTGCGCCTGGGGAAATCTGTACCATCGCTTGCTGAAACAGCTCATAATGAGATGTTAATTGAAGAAAACCGTAGTACGTTGGAAAACTGGCAGCCGACATAATTAAAATTAGTAATCCAGGAGAGAGCACCTCCGTCCGCTATAAAAACACAACAGCACAACATATTTGTTCTTTTAGATACCCGTCAATTGGCATATTTGTAAGCTTTTGATACACTAACCTCTGGAAATCCACTGCCGCTAATTTGGAACTACATAGGACATTTTTATGGCTGTATTTACGAAAATATGTTCCAACTATTTCAGCATTTCATCTTTTAATGAAGCTATCCACTGAATTCTAATACACTAAAGACAAAATTGGTTTCATTATTCTTTCCTGTGGCATGGAGAATAGTTTCTACAGGGGTCTGAAGCGAATTTACTTGACACACAGCAAACGCTCCAGTTAATGTCAAATGGTATCCGACGCTGTTCAGATGGGGTTTTGAGGTGGTTAGTCAGCAAGTCAGCCGGCCGATGTGGCCGAGCGGTTCTAGGCGCTTCAGCCCGTAACCGCGCTGCTGCTATGGTCGCAGGCTCGAATCCTGCCTCGGGCATGGATGTGTGTGATGTCCTTAGGTTGGTTAGGTTTAAGTAGTTCTAAGTCTAGGGGACTGATGACCTCAGATGTTACGCCCCATAGTACTTAGAGCCATTTTAGCCAGTCAGCAAGTCAACAAATTTTCCTCAGACCAGCATAAAATGGTTCTCGCTATGTGTACAGGGGCGTTATGTTGATACACAGCATAGGAAGCATGCTACAGCCTAAAGCAATTTCGTAAACGTCTCCGTTCATTCAGTCATCGATCAAATTACTGATTAAACTGAGTGACAGCGCAAGGCTATACTTACGCTTCTAGCGAACTTCGCTGTACCAGTAAATCACTCTAAAAAACAATGCACCCATCCCCTAACCCCTCCCTACACACACTCTTCAGTTCATAAAAACTAACTGTTCCAAAGATCAACGGCAGCATTGCTTGCACCACCTGAAGTAAGATTACGCCATCGTTTTTTTTATTAGTAGCTACTAGACACTAGTTGCACTATCATGATAGCAGTCCCGTCCCAAACCTTGCAAAGAATCATCTACGCTATTTGAGAAGGGTATATGTCGATTGGTTCTTAAGGTACGTATTCAGAATCAGTGGTTCCTGTCGATCTATTGGGGTCTTGAAAAGAGAGAAGACGAACGTAAATAAAAGTGGATCAAGTCCAATAGAGTGTAGTCGATTTAAGTCAGGTGATACTGAAGAAATTAGATTCGGAAATGAGAGACTAGAGGTGAGGCATAACACTTGCTATTTGGACCTCAAAATAGCTTATGATAGTCGAAGTAAAGAGGTTACAAAATGCAGACTAATAATAGCAACAAAACCTTACTGGAAAAGAAAGAGAAAGAAGTGAGTCAGCGTATAAATGTAGGTGTTAGAAATTCTTTGCTGCAAGCATTCGTTTGCAGTGTAGCCTTAAATGGAATGGAAACGTAAAGGACAAGAAAGGATAAGAAATAAAAATAGAAGCTTCTGAAACGTAGCTTTACCGAGTGTGCTGAGGATTAGATGGATAATCTGAGTAACTAATGAAGAGGTGTTGAACCGAATGGGGACAAAAGACCTTTGTTAAACAACCTGCATAAGAGAGATCGGTTGTAGCACGTATCACGTAATAAGAAGATTCGAATAGATGTAGGACGCAGTATTTATGGAGATATAAAAAGATACCTGCACAGGATAGACTAACGTGAAGAGCAGCATTAAACCAGCCTTCGGGCTGATGATTACAATCTATTATACCAACTAGAGCGATAATTCTCCTATCAATATCGCAAGACAACAGCATCTGCACTCTCGGTGTAACACGTTATTTTATGTAATACTTTCCCGCAGATGACTTAATATTGACGCACAATTATAAACCACATATAACCAGTTAACTTAGCGGTACTTCTGGGTCAAACGGCAGAAACTGTCGTGTTATCTCGTGAGCCGCACAGAGTCCGACGCTCACAGGTAACTCTCACTGGCAATGAATTGCAAAAAGCATCACAGCACAAAACTATTTAATTTTTGTATCATGTAACTGGAAACTATTATTTAGAAGTAAGTCGCCTGCCACTTTACTACGATAGTGTACAAGAATCACCAGCAACACTGTACCAGACGTGTCCGTGGATGGCGCTCCGGCATCGAATACTGACTGAGTTGCACTTACTTTCCCGCACATACTGTCCTCACACGGCTCTGTTGTTCGCTATGTGCCCACGTCAGTTCAAATCCTACCACGCCAAGAGCTCGGAAGTTTCTCATCTTCGAGTGGCATCTCCCACGAAGCGGAGACCTGCCAGCCACGCGACATATGACGTTCGCTGAGAGCCTCTGGACCCTCAAGAATCTCATCATCTGCCTTCGCAGGGCTCTACCGATCCGAGTATCTGCGAGACGGAAAAGCAGATATTCTGCATATACCAAATACATATCGCTCTTATCTTTAGCTTTTGGTGTTCTCCTTACATATACATTTTTCGACGGTTAATCGTGTCGTTCAACTTGTAATTCGTATTACTCACGTATTCATAATATGCTAATTGCTTAATACTGTTAAAACTGCCTTCAATTTCCCCCTCCTCAGTATCATCTGTTTTAATTAATGTATTTGGTTGCTGTTATGTAAACTGCTGATCCTCACTTAGGGTTCTTAGTTAGTTTGTATGTAAAAGGTGTAGTGGTTCCCCTCGGGAACGGAACTGTGTAGCGCGCGCAAATTGTGGTTGGCCTAGGTAGGAAAGGTGGAACTGATAGTCAGTCGGGGACAAGCTACGAGTCGGGGACAAGCTACGAGTCTATGCACTGCCATGTAAAAGTTGCATAGTGCTGGTTCCGAGAGAGGCTTTTCCTGCCGCTTTCCAATGCCTCGGAAGAATGGATAAATAGCTGGAAATATTCTGGGATTGGTATCAATCATCGCCACCAAGAAATGACAGAGTCCAGCAATTCTACCTGCAATTCCACCTAACAACATGCAGTTGCCACCACATTGCGCAATCATTACATCGGAATACTACAATGATGTACAGTGAAGGATCAGCTTAATGGATGTGTTAGTGTGCTCAAATATAAGGTAATTTATATCTGAATTTATGTACCTACCCTGATTTTTCTCATCATAACACCTCTCAGGTTCCTCTCCGTTTGAGCTAAAGTGATATCCGAGTGTCCTTACTAAAAGAACATTAAAGCCAAGTATTTTGCCCATTAATGCCTCTTGAACATAGTAAAAAGAAAGTTAAAGTTAATGTGGCAAGAGAGTGAGTTAAAGTAAATGTTAGTTTACTGAAAATATTCCTATTAAAACTGCTTATTAAAGTGCTGTTGCCAACTTCAAAATTAAAAGTTCTTAAGACTAAGGCTTATAAAGTAAATGATCACATTGTTGTCTGTAGTAAATTCTAAAAGGTGAGTCAGTTTCTTGCAATTTTGTCAACATTGTGTTTCGCTGTAGTAAAAGTGGTAAACTGCAATAGTAGAAAATTATATGTTCATGATTGCTAAGTGTTTGTCTCTCTTGTGTATTGGAAGTGCATATTAATAGTATAACAAGATACACAGTCTGTCTATTGTGCTAATGCTAGGTAACAAGTAACGGAAAGATATCTATTTATGAAAACCATAATCTATTTATTAGAAAGACAGTGATAAGTAACCTGTCAGTGAATTTCAACTATCATTTTAAATAGTAAAGTATTTAACTGAGAGAGACTTAACCTATGTCCAATTTATGACCCTGGAGGGAATGTTAATGGTAATGTTACAAAGACCACTCAGTTTGTGTAAGCCCTGGAAGTAATAGTGTGTTTCGGTATCTGTTATAATTTTGCAAATAGTTGGTGCTGCTCTGTTAGTTTCAATCTTACCGTAAACATGTGTGTCAGAGTTCACTGCACTCGCGTGTGACAAAGTATAGGTTGTGTTTATCCATTAAAGTTACTAATAACCATTTTCTTGAACGAGAATGTTAATCATTCTCTTGCCTAGTTAGGCTGGCGACCGTTTTCTTGATCCGTTAAACAGTGCAGATAGGCAAAATTTTGTTTGTTACTGTTCAAATATTTACGTAATTCTGACTTTCTTTTCCGATAAGCCACCTCCGTTAGGTGCAACACGGTCAACATAACAAAATTCCTCTCAGAGGGTAACACTGCTCTGTTGCTTTATTCCATAATTGCTTTAACAAAACAGTTTTATTTCAAAACCTGTTTCCAGCTTTAAGGTTATGGTACAGCAGTAGCAGATGGTAGTGTTATATCCTGAATCACAAATAATGAAAATGACATTTCTTGTTTGTTTTCCACTTATCTGCAATGACCGTTTTACGTACACCTATATTATAAATTAATGCCTTATGACTCGATTAACTACTATAGGCAGAAAATGTTGGCACATGAAGATCACAGGCTTTAAACACGAAGTGTGTAGATTGTGTTAATTTTGTATAATTTGATTCCTCTCAAATAACTTTTCATATTCATGAAAATGTACAACAGAAACAATTACGATCATAAAAAAAATCATTCGATATGTCTTTTTTTCAAATCGCTTTCTGAAATTCGGTTTTTCCTCTAAAGGCAACCCACGTAATTACTGAATCGTTCGTGTGCCACATTCCACTAAACATTACACTCGCAATCATCACATCAACGCCATTGTGTAGACTTCTCCCTAAACCGTTTTTCCTCCATCAAACCTTCGCCCTAAGTAGCCACTGCCACCTCACAAACAAACTACACAAAAAATATTTTTCGTTTCATTTATTTATTGAGAATTTAATACCTGCTTACATCGAAAGCTACAACACAAAATATTACCGCTCAGCGGTCAAGTATCCCAGTGAACGTCGCGATTACATGGCATTCTGACACTTAGAGGAGCATATACAATACTGAGCGACCAAAGCTGATTAAAACCATTATCAGTAACAGAATGATATTCCGATGAAACTAGGATGTGTACCGAGTGGGAGAAATATGCCTTATACCACGGACTAATCCCCATAAAACAATCTTGAAGGACGCAAATACCAGACGTGAAAGCCTGGGTTGTACGAATGAATGAAATCTGTGCTGAACTACAGGTGATCGTGAATACGATACTTAAAGACACTAAGATAGAAAGTGATTCGTCAGATGAAACACAGACATGAGCAGGGACATAGCTAGTTACGTGTAGCGCCCACTTTGGCTCTTATGACGGCAGCGACGAGTCGTCAGTCATCGAGAGCGTAGGGTAGCCATCTTGGTCCACAACTGCATATCCCCTTCCCCCTATCAAAGAGAGTGGTCGCAGCTGGGTCCACAGCGCGCCCATCTCTCCCGTGATGGGTTCTCTGAACTCGATAGGATTTTGGGCAAGTGACGATAATGGTTGGGGGAGGTGGGGGGGGGGGGGTGGAGGAAGGACACATAAGCTCCCTTTTATGTGTGAAGGGATTCTCAAAACACTGACATTTCGGAAGTGGCGAGGTGTTGCATTGTTTTCTTTCTTTCCTCCTCCTTCGAACGTACAGATCGTCTCTGTGATAACGTACATGAACAGGGAGGTGCACATGATAGTACGTACGTTCCTGTATCCTTTGCCAGCGCCAAACGATGATAAAGATATCTAGGGCTCCATTCTATACACTTTTCCATCTTGGGCTCGACTGTTCCGATGAAAAGTACAAGGTCTGTCAACATTCAAGAGGCGTTATACGTATGCCGAACTATTTAATACACTGAACTGACATGGTATGGACATGTAACTAACACAGGTGGATTGAAACTTCTATCTTCGTTAGACTATTCACAGATGTACCTGGAAACATCAATTCACTAATACCTATGTTCCCAAGCTATGGACCCAGCTTTGTAGTTGACGTCGCTAACGTAGGCCTGTGCGAAGACACAACTCGGAGGTAGCCAGATTGAAGCCCGGTGGTGGGGCAAATGCACAGGAAGAAGTTTGCACAGGATAGACTAGCTGGAGGGCTGCCTCAAACCAGTCTTCGGATTGAAGACCAAAACAACAAAAAACAACAACAAAAACAACAACTACTACTACTGATTTGCGACTGCATTGCTGAATTGAAAACCCCTTGAAAGGCAGGATGTGTGGCATTACTTTGAACATCCGGACAAAGAAGTCGTTTTTGTTGCAAAAAAGGACGTCGCCATAACTTGGCCTTTTAACGGCGCACTTAACGAATATTCTTCAACCCCTTGCAGTCGGCTCCAGTAAGAGCTAGGATGATTTTTCTGATCTCAGCTGTGAGTGCTCTACCAAAGGTCGTTGAACGGAGCACTTTACAGTTGTTTATAGAGTATACAAACTGAGCGCTCGCTGGTTGGTTGGCGCGGCGAATGGCCCGATACAGCACAGATGTTGCATATTTTTACAGCACACTGATTTGCAGAGCCTGCCGATCCAGTGGTCGGTCAGCTTTACGAAACCTCACAACAAATACTAAGCAAACATAAGTTGATGTGATCTACAGCAATTACTCTCATTCTTCAGTCTAATGGACATGACAGCAGTCGTGCCACCTGAAAGCCTGACTCCAACTTACACTTCTGACAACAATTGAGGACACAAAACACTGTCATTTTAGTATCATCGTAAATAAACGTATCTATTTTCTCAAAAACGGTGGTTATTTTTCCTTTAGTAAGTATTTTTGTTAAAGGTGGGCTTTATTTCACGGAATGTAGGAGGGCCTATTAGGATCTCTAAACATTCGCAGAAGGTAGTACGATCTAAAACAGAATTTTCAGACTAAGTTTGATCAAATATTACTGCTGACAACATCTGTAGAAATTTACAGTACGTCGTGATTTAAATTGTAAAACGTATTGACTGCAAAATCACGTGATTTCCCATCCAAAGTAAATCTTTTATGTTCAATGTATAGATATAATAAAGAGTGTACACACACACACACACACACACACACACACACACACACACACACACACATTAAAATTGCCAATGTCAATGTCACCAAAGTATCAATTTTACAGTGTCTTATCCAATGGGAAAAAGCAAGGTGACTGTAAGCAAGTTAAAAGACTGAGATGTTACACTTCATCTAGTCTTTTAACAAAATTAACTTTTTCATATGGGGGTGGCAGGAATTAAGGTTTTACTACCGGTTATGATGCGGGGTCCTCTGCACGTAAATAAAACGTCTACCTCTTGTCCCGAGCTCGCCAGCCGATCTCCAATCATTATTATGAAACAGTGACAACAGTCGTAGGGGCAGAAAGTTTTCGGCCAGCTTGTTCCGACAATTGCAGACCCGCGAGCTCGGCTGGCGCGCTGCCTGGAATGTTCTCCGGGGCCGTTGACACACAAACGCAGCCCGCACCTTACGGACCCTACAAGAATCAACTCTTGCGCCTAACGATGCAAACGCCACGTTTGTAGCCAAAATAAAATAAAAACAGACCCCATAGCCTTGCAACGCTCCGTTAAGTAGAAGTCAACACGTCTGATTTCCGTTACATCAAATACTGTATTATTTTTATAACGCCTAGGTCTGGTCAACAGCGCTGTAACTAGGAAACGTGTCGCGATGATCTTAAATCACTACTGATATTACTATTACAGCGATGCTTGCTTATGTTCCATGTGAACTGTGACGAGGACTTGGACGAGAGCATTTAGAATATGGATAGCGTAATTACTGAGCCCCCGCTTTGTTGAAATTGATGGAGGAGAAAGAATTTGTAACCCAGTTCCGGCACACTATGAAACAACAAATAAAGGAGCTGCCGATCTTAATGTTTCAATCTAAAGGGCGTATTATAATAGCGGCTGTTATTCCAATGAGACACCCGTTCGTGGAAAATGCTGCCTCTCTCTTCCTCAACGTAGTCCGAAGCACGGACAACCATCAACACTATCACACGGCCTCACTCCTCACTCCAGTAGAGAGTATGGGAGGTTTAGATTCTATCAGAGACAGTGGGGCGAAGTCTGTTGTTAAGAAAATCAACGACACATTACCCATACCCAGTCAGACACTGGAATGGAAATGTCATTTGTAACCGAGAATCCAACCAGATACCTAGAGGTCGAGCGCCACAGCACTTGTGTATGTCAGTTACCTTGTGAATTCCTTAGACACATGTCGCCAAATTTCCATGGCCGTAAAACTAGAGTACATGCGTGCCTACTCGGAGACAATCTTGTTCTCCGTGATGTCGCTGATATGTAAAATTACATTTTTTGTACCACTGACGAGAATTAACAATCCCACATCACAATGTTCTTAGCGCTGCTACTCTGTTTAAAAAACAACACATACTACAAATTGCGAAGATAATTTTGTGCGTCATCTTGCTAATGAATCGCAGTAGCTGTACACCTAAAAAGTCGAGTTCTTTTACGATTTAGTTTGCCCATTTTCTGTATTGTTCCTCTATGAAAAACTGGCTCTGGCACTGTATTTATGATGTATTTGTTTCCATGAGGTCTCTGCTATTCGTTGTAAGGAATACGTTTTAGATAGTTGGAGGTAATGTTTGCACATTCCTATAGGGTGTTACAAAGCTTTAGGGCAAAATCACACAGGCGGTAAAAGATCATGAAGTGAGTACTTTGGAGTAAGAAAGTAACTGTTGAGAATGATTTAGCCTTTTTACTAAATCAACAACTTACCTGTTACAGCAACCGTTTACACTGATGACCATCAGCCTCAGTGCAAACGTTACAGTATAATCCATTGACAGTACCAAACTCAGGGTTCAAAATTATTTTCCCCTTTGCATACACACGTTATTTGTGATAGCTGTGAAAATGCTGCTCCAACTATCTCTCCATACCATATTATTCAAAATGTGCTTTTAACGGGCAGCTTGACGAGACTCCAACACTCTCCCGCGCGATCCAACACAACCTCTTCAAATTCTAACGCACGAATCATATTTTTTTCCCCCTTGAGAACCTTGGACAGCTATGTGGTTTGGCCGATCCAGCCTCTGCACGCAATCCTCATTTAAGACCTCCTACTGCCTAGAATATTCATCTACATCCTTTGGTTCCTCAACCGATCATGCAGAATTTACGATCCTCTACCGCCTGTCTAACCTTTGTTCCGATAGACTTGAGGCATCACGCACCAAGCTTTTTAACCCGTGGACACTTTTAATCTTTTAAAAACACCCTCCCCCCCCCCCATCGAGATAACGTGTGGTACATACTTAGCTTTTAACTTCCAAGTACATGCTTGCCGACGATGCGCAGACTCGCAACTGACACAAAATACGAGGATTGGAACTTTAATAGAGGCAACTAGTTATTTACCGCTCGTACAAAATAGATACGTCTTTCAAAGTTTTACTGACCTCCAAAGTAGTCGCCAGCATTGTGTATAACCCGTTGCCAGCGATGTGGAAGTCTTATGATACCCTTAGCAGTGCCAGTTGTGTTGAAAGTTCGAGCGGCGCGGTCTATTGCCCGACGAATTTGTAGCAGATCTGAAGCGAATGCCGTGAAGTGTTTCCTTCAGTTTATAAATCGAGTTGAACTCACGATGGTTTGAGACAGGGGAGTGCAGTAGGTGGTATAGCACTTAGCTGCCCCATCAGTCAAACAAATCAGTAACAGCTTGCACTGTATGTGCTTGAGCATTGTCCTGCAAAATGATGGTCAGGTCCTGCAGAAAGTGTCATCACTTCTGTCTCTATGCTGTTCATATTTGGAACACAACCTACGACCAGCTTAGAGATAGACACTCCTAAACCTATCACGGAACCTTATGTCCTTCCAAATTCCTTTGGCGAGAAATGACTGTTGGGATAAAATTCGGGCTTATACGGAGACAGACACATTAGCGGTCTTCCCATGCACCAGCTACCAATGAAATAGGAATGGTAGGCGGACGTACTTAAAGCGAGTTTACAGCAGAGAAAAAAATTGACATTTTACAAACCAAGACCTACAATATTCTTGACTCTTTCCTGCACAAAACTGTATATAACTTATCTTTGTGCGCCTTTTAGAAGTATTTTTTTATATTACTCGTGTATATGAGAAACTACGTAAATCCGGACATGCATCTCTCTACAGGCTATTATAAAGCCTGTAAGTCAGTAGTTGAATAAAATCCATATAAAAACGTTGAGATAAAGAAACTGGAATGCAACGGACACGTACAAAAAGAGGATGGGCACGCGCCTCAGAGTTAAAGCAAACTGTTCGCGGCACCACGTTGGTGAGGAGGCAAGCCACTGAGGAGTCGACTGACAAAGCAACAGATCAGATTCGGTAGTGTTATGGAACGGCCATCAGGAATAACGCAAATGGTTGTCTTGGCCTCAATTTCATAAACTCTCAATAGAAAACCGATACATTCACTTTGCCCACCTGGATCTGAATCAAGGTGTGAATTCTGGAAGGCTGAAGTTTCAGGATATTTTGAACATAAAGAACACATTTCCTGAAGCTTTTGTGGAAGCCATCAGCGAATTTATAGAAATCTAGCTCACCATGACCACCTCCGAAAATGTCTATATGGGTCGACTCAGAATCCGAAAGAGTCTCTAATATTGTCTGAACAAGAGTGTCCAAAAAGGGGGTTTGTAGGGTTAAATACGCTGAAAAGGGGAGTTAGTAATGCTGTATTAACATTTAATGACAGAACCACGGGGAGAAAATAGTTCTGGCCCAACTTCACATCACCCCAGGTTGTCATACTGTAAAAAGGTTGAAATTATTCAACTAGTCGAGGTGCAGCGTGCAGCCGGGTTCACCACCAAAGAAGCAAGGTCAGACAGAAGGAAGAAGCTTTTCAGGAAGGAAGGTGGCAAAGGAGATTATCCTGACTGTGCTGCTGGGTGCTTTTGAGTCTTAATTTAAAAATATGAGTGATTTTTTATCATTGTAAACTTTAAACGCTTTTTTTCAAAATGCCTTTTTTTATATATTATGCGCGTATATATAAAATACTACTTATGATGGCTGCATGAAAGTTTGTGACCTGTTTTATTATAACATACTGTGCCTACTGAAGCACAATCATGGTAGTGATTTGAATAGTTATGAATCTAGGAGCTTAGTGGGAGTACTACAGTACTGATCACTAGTTCTCGTTTCTGGTACTAGGTGGCAGCTCATACAAGGGGTGAGCTGAAAGATGCCATGATACCACACACAGTACGTCGGGTAGTTTTTCCCGCGATCAGTTGTTTGCGAGTTGCGAGGGTTTAATGTTGTTTGTGTGAGAGCAGCGCGCAAGAACTTCGCTTCAAGATGTTTATGACGTGAGTAATTGAATTTATTTTTACAATTATTTTAACCGTATTGTTTGAGGACACTGTAGCCGTAACTTTCAAGACATCGTTTATTAAATAATACGCTGTCGGTATAGTTTTAATTACGTGATCGTCGTACAGTACCGGCCGGCCAGTTGTCTTCCAGTACTGTCCAGTCTGAACGTTAGGGGAAGTATAACAACTCTTTCTCTTTACTTTTCAGAGTGAAATGGTTGAGAATAAGGGGAAAATAAAAGGGCAGTGGACTGAAGAGAATATGACGATGGCAATAAATGAAGTAATATCGGGGAAAAGGACAGAAAGGCCAGCAGCTGAGTCTTTTCATGTCCCGAGGACCATTCTAGGTGATCGAATAAATGACAAGGAGCAGAGGAAAGGAAGTCAGAAAGAGTAATTGTTCAAATGGCTCTGAGCACTATGGGACTTAACATCTGTGGTCATCAGTCCCCTAGAACTTAGAACTACTTAAACCTAACTAACCTAAGGACATCACACACATCCATGCCCGAGGCAGGATTCGAACCTGCGACCGTAGCGATCGCGCGGTTCCAGACAGAGTGGGCACATGTTGGTTGTGTACACCAAGAAAGTACATCGTAGTATTTGTAATCATTGACTATGGTTTTTAAAATTACTGAATTTTGTTCATATAATAATGTGTGTGATGGTCTTCTTTACTTGTGTACTGTTATTTACCAATAAAGTCTCAAAAACTTCCTATAGAGGCACTGGCCGATACTGGAAGATAATTTTTGTACTGACTGAAACCAGTCTGGCTTTACTTCTACATGACCTGTCCTTTTGTAAAAAGTCAGGGACATTATACATTAGTTTAAGTACAAGATTAGTGTGTCGAATTCGAAATTTTTAAATATTTCACACTTTACAAGTGAAAAGGTTAAGGTGGCCGGTGCTGTAGGACTCATCCACACATATGCTAAAATTCACAATAAAAAGGGCATAATTTTAGAAAAATATATTTCTGGTTGATTTGTATCTTATCTCTACATTCTGCGCCAGCAGACGTAAAATTTTTAGATTTCTACCTTCATTGTTTCCAGAGTTACAGGTACATAAACGTGGCTTATTTAACACTGACCGCATAGGCCCTGCAAACTCCCCTTAACCACCAAACATGGTACAGTGGTTCCGCCAGGGTCAAAATACTCAGCCTCGTGTGTGGAGTTTGTGACAGTCTGCTCGGTTTGCACAACTCTGGCGCTGTGGCTGCTGCGGGCGTAGACTTATCAGATGGACACACGGGAAGGAAGTGCCGGCCAGTCAGCGCGGAAAAGGGGACAGCAGGGCGCCCCGAGCAGCCGGAAAGCGCGCCATGCCTGCAGGTCAGACGCCACTTGTTCCCCAGGTACAACTTACAAACCTAGTAAATATCATTGTAATCAATAAAAAAGTTCGCTTGATGCTGGGGAAAGTGATGCGGGTGCCACTTTGTGCTGGCTGTATGTAAATTCAAGTCAGATTTACTGAGGTAGAAAACAGAATTAATGATACAGGAACTTGGCCTGAAGATCTACTTATGACCGTTCAACGAAGAAGAGCGAAATAAACTGGTATACCTGCCCCCGCGAGCACGCAGAAGTGCGGCAACATGACGTGGCAATGACTCGACTAATGTCTGAAGTGCTGGAGGGAACTGACATCATGAACCCTGCAGGTACGTCCACAAATTGTAACAGTACGAGGGGGGTGGAGATCTCTTCTGAACAGCACGCTGCAAGACATCCCAGATACGCTCAATAATGTTCATGTCTCGAGAGTTTGG
The DNA here is from genome assembly GCF_023898315.1 of Schistocerca nitens. Lineage (NCBI taxonomy): Eukaryota > Metazoa > Arthropoda > Insecta > Orthoptera > Acrididae > Schistocerca > Schistocerca nitens. The sequence continues at coordinate 865,171,952 of NC_064616.1, read as the reverse complement.
TAGCCAGCGGAAGTGTTTAAATCCAGAAGAGTGTTCCTGGAGTCACTCTGCAGCAATCCTGAACATGTGAGTTGTCGCACTGTCCTGCTGGAATTGCCAAAGTCCGTCGGAATGCATAATGGACACGAATGGATGCAGGTGATCAGACAGGATGCTTACGTATGTGGCACCTGCCAGAGTCGTATCTGAACGTATCAGGGGACCCGTATCACTTCAACTGCACACGCCCCACACCATTACAGAGGCTACATCAGCTTGAACAGTCCCTTCACGAAATGAAGTTTCCATGGATTTATGAGGTTGTCTCCATATCCGTACACGTCCATCCGCTCGATACCATTTGAAACGAGACTCGTCCGACCAGGCAACATGTTTCCAGTCATCAACAGTCGAATGTCGGTGTTGGGAGGCCCAGGCGAGGCGTAAAGTTTTGTGTCGTGCAGTCACAAGTGAGCTTCCGCTCCGAAAGCCCATATCGATGATGTTTCGTTGAATGGTTCGCACACTGACACTGAATGGCCCAGCATTGAAATCTGCAGCAATTTTGGGAAGGGTTGCACTTCTGTCATGTTGATCGATTCTCTTCAGTCGTCGTTGGTCCCACTCTTGCAGGATCTTTTACCGGCCACAGCGATGTCGGAGACTTGAAGTTTTACCGGATACCTGATATTCACGGTTCACTCATGAAATGGTCGTACCGGAAAATCCCCACTTCATCGCTGCCTCGGAGATGCTGTGTCCATCACTTGTGTGCCGATTATAGCACCACGTTCAAACTAGCTTAAATCTTGATGATATGCTATTGTAGCAGCAGTAACCGATCTAACAACTGCGCCAGACCTTTGTCTCATATAGGCGTTGCCGACCGCAGCGCCGTCTTCTTCCTGTTTACATATTTCTGTATTTGAATACCCATGCCTACACCAGTTTCTTTGGCGCTTCAATGTAGTACCTTTACCTAAAAAGTGCAACGCAAAAAACGCAAAGACTATAGAACAATTAGTTTTATCAATCATGTTACAAAGGCTATAACGAGAGTCATATGAAATATGTGACGCTTCAGTGCCTTGCTAATACTGTTACGGCTTTTATTGTAGTTCAAATGGCTCTGAGCACTATGGGACTCAACTGCTGTGGTCATAAGTCCCCTAGAACTTAGAACTACTTAAACCTAACTAACCTAAGGACAGCACACAACACCCAGCCATCACGAGGCAGAGAAAATCCCTGACCCCGCCGGGAATCGAACCCGGGAACCCGGGCGTGGGAAGCGAGAACGCTACCGCACGACCACGAGATGCGGGCTTTTATTGTAGTATACGTAGTGTTGCATGGGAGTGTCTTTTGTTTGAGCTTAACTCCACGTTTTCAATGGGCAGATGGCAATGTACCAAGATCGCTCTCCGTATGACAACGCCAGGTAATTACAATATAAATTATACTTGCGTATCTCGTTGAACAGACATTTCAGCTGCCGAGAATTCTTCCGGGTTGAACATCTTCGGAGGTGCTCCTGGTTGCGGTGAGTCAGCACAACCAGGAGCACCTCCGAAGATGTCCAACGTAGCTTTGAACGAAACGTCAGGGATAGAGTTCCATGGACCACGGCCATACAACCCAAAAGAATTGTCGGCAGCTGAAACATGCGGTAGTGAAAGTCTTCACTGTATGATTGAACAGACATTGTTGACGAAAGACAGCCGATCGAAATTATTTCAAAATCAACACGCTGAATGCGAAAACTTGGCTTCAGCTGTGTTAAGTGTTGATGTACTACCTACTGGCGACATGAGAATTTGTGCCGGTCCGGGATTCGAACTCTGATTTCCCCGCTTATCGCGAGCTGTCGCCTTACAATTAAGCTATCCGTGAGGGCCTCCCAGACCGATCCAAACTGTGATGATTTTTGGATGGAGGCCGTGGTATAAGGATGTAGACAGTGAGAGATATGGAAGTCCGGGTCGGTCCGGGAAGCGTGCACGGATAGCCTGATTGTAAGGCGAACGCTCGCGATAAGCGTGAAATCCGGGTTAGAGTCCAGGTCCGACACAAATTTTCACGCGTCACGAAGAGGTAGTACATCGACACCTAAAACAGCTTAAGCCGAGTTATTCAGCGAACTTCTTTCGAAATATAAATTATACTTTAGTGCACAAACATCGATGAGCCAAAACATAATGATCACTGCCCTAAGCGGGACTGAATGACGCCTGCTGGAGCTGCGGGCTCGAGACGCGCTAACGAATGTATTTAAGCGGATCAAAGACGAATGGGGAATCATTTTAGCGACTACTCGGGTCGAAAATGGGGACGTCCACTGGCATAAGAGAGTCTGAAAGAAAGAAAGATTGTTATGGCTGGCGCCTGAGTACGAGCGTCTCGGATTCGGTGAAGCAGGTCAGCTGTTTGCATGCTACTGCAGTAAGCCTCTATTGAAAGTGGTGAAAGGAAGGTGAAATCAGGAGTAAGCGACGACATGTTGAACGTGCACGTCTCATCACAGAACATGGAGATTGGAGACTTGTTCGCTCTGTAAAGCGGGTTACGTGGAGATCTGTGGAAGATCAGATGACAGAGTGTTCCGGGGAAAACAGTTCACAGCGCATTGCGGAACATGAGGATCCGCCGCAGACGACCCCTACGTGTTCCCAAGATGACTCAATGACATCCTCAGTAATAACTGCAGTGGCCGCGGAGTCATCGAAGTTAGAATCGTGGATCAATGAAAGCGTCTCCCCTGGTCGGATGAATCACGTTTTTTATTACACCAGATCGATTGTGATGTCCGGATAGGCTTTCACCAGAAGAACTGCTGCTCGAAACATGCACCACGCCACTTGGCTTCAGGCCTGTGGGGGCAGTATTATGCTACTTGGGGGCATTCACTTGGGCTTCCATGGGACCTGTTGTATAAACAGGGAGCACCATGACAGCTGTGGACTGTGTGAACATTATTATGGGCGACCTGCATCCCTTCACCCTTGATGTCTTCCCCGACGGCGGTTGGCATCTTGAAACAGCATGAATGTCCGTCTCGCAAGGCCAGAATCACGTTACACTGATCTGGGGAGCATGACAGTAATATCAAGTTTATGTCTTGGTTACAAAATTCGCCTGTTCTGAACACGATGGAACGCATCTGGGACGCTATCGAGCGCCAGCTCCGCGCCAACAAATCGCAGGCCCGTAATTTACGGGGATCGCGTGACCTGTGCGTAGACATCTGGAGCCACTTATCACCGGAAACCTACCAACGACTTGACGAATCCATGCCACGCAGAATCCCTGTTGTATTTCGTACCAAAGGTGAATCGACATGCTATTAAGCAGGTGGTCATAATAGTTTGCCTCATTAGTGTAATTTATAGCTGTACGATCGGCAGTGTCCGCTGAGAACGTGGCAGGGTTTGGCAGTACTTAGTTAAGTTTCAGACTCTGGTAGATAGTAGCTGACACTAACACGAGGTACCCAAAAGAGTACTACTCGAAGAACACACCTTCTGTATAGTTCACCCGTTACTTTCTTTTAACAAGAGCTACCGACGCCTACAACATAGCTCGGTTATTAAGTGCCGCATCCTATACTGATCGCTAAACTTGCTTTTCCTCCCAAATCATTTGGAAATAAGTAATAATAAATTTCGATGCATAAGCTGCGTCAGATTTTACAGCCTAATGATTTGGACAGCGTTTATGATCCTCGACAACTTGACGCTGCTTAGGTACCGAGAACGTTTTATTAACGGTGACCGTGCGAAAAAACCAGAAATCCCAAGTGCAAAGAAGGTTAGAATTAAATGTCCCGTCGACACGTAGGTCATTTGAGATAAAGTGGGTTGTTCAGATTCATATAAACTACAGTACGAGGTTGTTCCGAACTTACGTAAGCTATTGTGCTGTTGAGCACAATTTACTGCTGTTTGTCTACACCGATGAGAAAACAATGCGTAACACGTGCAAGCGCGCGTCCGTTGCTCACGTATGTTTGTTAAATTACTCCACTAGTATTTTCAATGACACGGCAACTTTCGACAGTTTACAGAAGAGCAGTTTGTAGGTAAATTAAAAGGGTCCGTGCTCTTCTTTGTGACCACCATGGACGTAGGACCATGCTGAGACTCACTTTAGCAATAATGCGAAACAATCTTACATTTATACGCAAACAGTTTCAAGATTGCGGCGGCAAACCTGAACAGGTATTAACATTTGCGATCGTAAGATCATCACGTCATCCCAAATTGTATTTTGAGACAAAATCCTCTTTAAACTTTCTCTGCCATACGTTGGTACCTTCCGTGAATATTCTCTCTCTATGAATGGCAACTACGGTCTCCACGAAACTCAGCTAATGGGAGACACGGTACAAAACGAGGCTCTACAGACTGGATACTGCCCTTTTTGAAGAGCATCAAAACTGTCTTCAAGTGTTCATCCATAATTACATTGAAGCAGTCAACCGTATGGAGCCACAACGCTGGTTTAGGTATAGAAAAGTTTTTTTTTTTTCTACGTGGCACACCACGGCTGAGATCTGGAGAAGCTCTAGAATTTCACTGCATATGAAAGTGACGTAGAGTGGTAATTCTGAAATGTTTTCTCTGTTTCAGTCTCCAGTGACGTTTCTGCTGAAGGGATCCACGTTAACGTATGGTTAAGGATGAAGGTAATGCGGTGGAAACTACGGAACTACGGACTACATCAATCACTGGGACTTGTCTCTGATTTTATCTGCTTAACATCATTCGTATTGTTTTTGTATCTTGTATCTATACAATAATACGGGGAAAAGCTACGAATTTTCATTCAGGAGAGAGAGCATCTCCTTCAAAACCACGCTGAGGTTGGCCGGTGTACGAGACCAACAATCGTTAATATGGCGTGCGGATCTTTTGGTATGCCTCATCTGCCAGAATCACGAGCTTGAGCGCTTCGCATTAACCCATACGAGCAGGTAAATGTAACTGTGAGCGGGGCTAGGCCCTCCCGTCAGGTAGACTGGTCGCCGGGCGCAAGTCTTTTTAGTTAATGCTACTTCGGCGACTTGCGTGTCGATGAGGACGAAATGAAGACAACACATCAGCGAGTCCGCGAGTGGAGAAGAAAAATCTCCGACCCGGCCGGGAATCTAATCCAGGTCCCTCGCATGACATTCTGTCGCACCGCCTACTCAGCTATGGAGGCGGACTACCGAGCAGGTAAAACTGACGAACACTACTTTATGAAAAATGGGGTCCAAACAGCTTACAGCGTTTCACTGTTAATTCTTTGAAATAAATACTATTGCTAGACTAAGCGATAAAAGAGCGTAAATATACATCGTTTCCTCATCATCAAGATAAATAATCATTCCGTCTTATAAAGGAACGAAAAATGAATGTTGGAAAATTATTCTTATTTCTACGCGAGTGAACATTTGAAAGCATAATTTAAGTGTCATGTTTTTTGTCTTCATACTGTATGTAATGGCTTCTGACACTAATTCGAGTATGGGCACTGATTTTTGTTCCACTGCTAACATTACCATAGGACCAAATTTCTTGGAGCTTTCATTGAACCCTCTGCCAGGCACTTTATTTGAATATCAGAGTAATCACGTAGATGTAGACGTAGATGTTTGGAAGTGATTTGTATGATTTTTACAGAAGGTTTCGTGTGTTGTCCTTATGATATGAAAGTATGTTAAGAGTACCAGAACAGTAAATAATTGCTTTCTGACGCAAACAGAAATTCTACATATGTAATTCCTGCCTTACTGGAGCCGAAGGTCCCCTGCTGAAGTGATCAGCATGCATGCGAGATACAGCGTTGTGTTCACTTTCTTTCATAACAGTACTGGCTGTATTGAACGTAAATCATTTAAGTTATTGTTTTAATGTCAACGTCAACATCGAATATTTATTAAACTCCCCGTGGTTCAGTAACGCGTGTGGGGGTATGAAAGACAATTCCGCAATTGCAGAATTGGAAACTTATTTTAACAGCCAGCTAAAGAGATTTGTCAAAACTAACATCAGCACTCCTGTAGCTAGTGCAGCACTAGGCTTGGCATTCAAAACCGCCCGAGCCGGCCGGTGTGGGCGAGCGGTTCTAGGCGCTACAGTCTATAACCGAGCGACCGCTACGGTCGCAGGTTCGAATCCTGCCTCGGGCATGGATGTGTGTGATGTCCTTGGGTTAGTTAAGTTTAAGCAGTTGTAAGTTCTAGGGGACTGATGACCTGAGAACTTAAGTCCCATAGTGCTCAGAGCCATTTGAACCATTTTTTTAAAGTAACTTAAAAGATGCACTGAATTTTTCCACAATCTTTTCAACAAATCCAAGTCTTCCATTCGCCACCCCTATAACTAATTATACGTGCGCATCCCATTTTCTCTGGCTTGTTAGCATTACTACAAGTGTAAACGATGTGACAGACTTACCCAACTGGCAAATTCTTAGACTCTTACGTACCCCGTTCTTTTAAGTTTGATTTCCATAAATCGTTATATCGACTTTGTGACTTGCATGTTCCAGTCTTGCAACGACCTCGCGCCGATATGATTCATCCAGTCAGCAAACACTTGGAAGAAGAGCGCGTGAGAATCTCCAGGAACTGGAATACGGCCTTCCAGTGCTCGCCTTGGGCCCGTTCCCCACAACCGTTACATAAGCCCTCTAGTCAAAACAATGCTACCATGACGAAAAATTAAGAATTAATGTCGGAAACGATTATAGGCGTTTTCTCAGAGCCTCTAACGCATAAACATTTCATCGCTAGCGCTGAGTAATGAACAGAGGGGCCTTTCCTCGGTAATATTTACTGGGGTAGGTTAGGGGCACGTTACCAAAATGGCGTCCTATTGTAAGACTAGCACCAGGCCGTTGAGCCACACCTTTCTATTATTACTAATACAGGGACAAAGGCTCTGAGCACTATGGGACTTAACATCTGTGGTCATCAGTCCCCTAGAACTTAGTTCTTACTTAAACCTAACTAACCTAAGGGCATGACACACATCCATGCCCGAGGCAGGATTCGAACCTGCGACCATATCGGTCGCGCGGTTCCAGACTGAAGCGCCTAGAACCGCAAGACCACACCGGCCGGCAATACAGGGACAATTAGAGTAATTTTATTTGGGATTTTTAGTGTAATTTTTTGTTGCTTGGTTATTTTAGTATAATTTTACATTTGGTCTTAGAGTGCTGTAAGCCCCCACCCCCTCCCCCCAGTACGGTGCGTATTAAATACATACAGTTTGTGACAGATTCAGAAACCGATTAAATGGTCGCCGATTGGAATCAGACGGAGGCTGTATGTACAATTTCTTCCACTTTAATATCAGTACCGCTTGGTTATAATTAAAGTGCAGCTACCTACGGAGGTCCAATGTGGGCTGTAATTATTGTATAGCAGTCAAACTTAGTAGATATGCTAATGCGTTAATGTGGAACCGGTTTACGCTGGAAAAAAAACGAGAGGAGAGACCGTGCGCTGTTAGTGAAACTTTTATGTGAACGGCAGCAATTACAGTACTCCATTGAGAGAGTATCGCAGACTAAAAGGTCTGAGGCGAGGCCCGATGACATTAAATGGTTTAGATGATAATGAAATTCAAAAACACGGGTGAGCCTAGTGTGGCATCTGGAAGAGGAAGGCGGGTTGCTGTTGCTGTAACTGACCATGCAGCACGTGCCCCGTCTAGTGTTAGGGTTTGTGCAGAGTCACGAGAATTGGCCATCCCATGGTCAACAAGGCAAGTTCTGCTGTCTATATTACACTGACACCTGTTACGAGATCGATACGGCATAGCATCCGAAAACTTATGAACCAAAACAACTCACTGAATTTGCTTTTCGTTTTCTGGCACGGACTGTAGTTGGTAACATGGGGCCAGGCAACATTCTATGGAGTGGCGAGGCACATTTCACACTACGGGGTGCAGTGAATACACAGAGCTGCCGAATTTGGGGTAATGTTAAAACGCGTGTTGCGCACGGAGAGCTACTATACGCCCAGTATGTGACTGTGGTGTGGATTCAAAAGCAGCTTTATTCTCGGTCCATTCTTCTTTGAAGAGAATACATCCAGGAGAGTTGTATCGTGACTACAGGAAGTTATCAAGACGACCTTGCACAGAATGTGATTCCTGCTTTGGAAGAGCGCAACCGTATGAAAACCAGTGTCTTCATGCAAGAAGGGGCAGCACACCATGTCGCTCGCCCAGTGAAAGATCTACTTAATGCAATCTTCCACGAACGTGTTACCTCCAGAGGTTTTCCAGATGCACGAGTTGCAAGATCACCTGATCAGAACCCACGTGTTCTTGGTTCTGCGGATATCTAAAAGAACACACATACCAGAAGCACGTCAGGTCTCTACCTGATCTGAAGGCCAGTATACAGGAACACGTTGCTCAGATTCCACTAGAACTGCTGCGAGCAACTATTGATCATGTCGTTTTACTGATGCAAAATCACGTTGATGTATGGAACAAACTGTAAGCGGCGATTAATAATAAAATCACCACGCCTTTGGTTCAAATGCTCTGAACACTATGGGACTCAACATCTGAGGTCATCAGTCCCCTAGAACTTAGGATTAAGTAGTTCTAAGAACATCACACACATCCATGCCCTAGGCAGGATTCGAACCTGCGACCGTAGCGATCGCACGGTTCCACACTGAAGAGCCTAGAATCGCTCGGACACACCTGCCGGCCATTACGCCTTTCTCACTTTTCTACCCACGTCCCGTTCCTAATCCATTACACATGCAAACATTTCTATACGTCTTTTCTGCATTCACAGCACCAGATTTGTACCTGATGGCCCAAACAAACAAATTTTTTTTTCCGGCGTAAATCGGTTCCGTATTAAAGCATTAGCGTATCTACCAAGTTACGCTGCCATACGATAATTATAGCCCACACTGCACGTTAATTATCACCACCCAGTATGTAAAGTACATTTTACTTCTATGGCGCAAACTTTAAATACTATGTTAACTTGTAGTGTCATAGCGAAGGGTTGTTAGTACAAGACTGAAATATAATATTTTACTGCACAGTACCATTGCCATAGCCCATTGTATTCAGCCCAGTAATCTCACAATGTAGTACGCATTATCTTGTAACAAATTCTAGCATTGTTTTTATTTTAAGCCTACTTCCATAACATAAGGTTTTCTAGAATTTTAGTGGCCAAATTCAACAAACAAATAGGCTTAAAGCTTTTTGGAAATTAACGAAATCCATTATTTTAATGATGGCTTTTAACTGAGAAAACAATCTTTCATGTCAGCTTTGCGTTACTAACACTATGATTCTTTTCATTCTGGGAGAAAATTACACTAATTGCGGACTGTATTTTCCTACAATAGTAAAAACGGATACTGTCACATTTAGGAAAAGTTGTCATTACAAGAAATTAACTTTATTGTTATTTCTCATCACACTGCAGATTTTCAATGCATTTTCTTCACGACCTAACAACATCGCGGACAGTACAACATAATAGATCAGCAGTAAATATATAGAAAGTGTCATAATACTAGCTAAAATAATCAAAATCTGTCTTACTGTGCTCGCAGTCCAGCTCGAGTAAGCAAGTAAATCTGTAGCACCAAGGTCACAGACTGAACTATTAGTTGAAACGTTTCTTCAACGTCAACTTGAAGGAGAGTCATTTTCACTCAATCGTTACCACTTCAACAATAACGCTTTAGAGATTACGTATTCATCTTAAAAATTCCCTTGCACATATGAAGTTTCGAGACTCAATTTTATTAATTTCGAGCCATAATGTATTTTCGTGTACCACACAACTGCAGTTCATCCAAGAAAAATGTGTGAAAACTTATGTGACTTAACCGCTAAGGTCATCAGTCCCTAAGCTTACTCACTACTTAACGTAAACCATCCTAAGGACACACACACACACACACACACACACACACACACACACACACACACACACCCGAGGGAGGACTCGAACCTCCGCCGGGACCATCCGCACAAGACAAGAACACTTCGAACGAATTCGAGAAGTCACTGGTGTTATTTCGACAAATCTCATTACGCTATAAGGGCCGCGAATCGCCACGCGTGTTTCTAAAACTACTGAAGCTATTAACACACATACTGACGGCCGAGGCGGAGGCGCCGGCGGAGCAGCTATTATCCAACTGGTCGGTGTGGAGTGGCTGCGAGGTGCGTGCGGGAGACGGCACGTTTGTCACGCGCGGCGGGCCCGGAGGTAAACACCGCTCTCCACACACAGCGCAAGCCACAAGGCACCACTGTGCTCTCGCGTCCCAGCGCTCGGTCGTTCACAGCTGCCACGGGGCCAACCAGCGTACACACTGCTCAAAAAATCTTTTCGCACTAGCTTCACTACTCTTGTTATTTGTGTGGTTTTTAATCCGAAACCTCTTTCGCTAGACTTTTTTGGCAACAGAAATCACTCCCTGAGGCCACCTGTGTAAAGGTACGTTTACACAAGCAATAAAAATTCTATACTGTCGACAATAGCCGGCCGGAGTGGCCGAGCGGTTAAAGGCGCTACAGTCTGGAACCGCACGACCGCTACGGTCGCAGGTTCGAATCCTGCCTCGGGCATGGATGTGTGTGTTGTCCTTAGGTTAGTTAGGTTTAAGTAGTTCTAAGTTCTAGGGGACTTATGACCACAGCAGTTGAGTCCCATAGTGCTCAGAGCCATTTGAACCATTTTTGTCGACAATATACCCGGCGATGTTCGTGGACAACATTGCTGAGGGCAAGAATTTCAGCTGTATTTTCAACTAATCTGCCGACCATTGTTTCCCGACAATAGATACAGTAATGCATTTCCTGGCCAGAAGTACCAACACGGGCCCCATTAGGGCCTCTAAATGGCCGAAAGCTGGCTAGTGGGTGCGTCTCTCCCGCACAAGCATTTCACAAAGGAAAAAGTTAGAAGGGAAAAGAGAAATCGAACTTCGTGGGTGCGTCTATTTCTTTCTTTTCTTTTTTTAAGAAAGCGAACTGCTTCCGAAACTTTAACTCGTGAACTGATGCTGGATGTGTACCTTTTCAAGACTGCTGAAACACGGTTCTGAATATACCATTTAAAAGCAAATTATTCCGAGAACTTCAAATGTAAATGAAAATATGAAAGACTGTATACCAGTTTTAACAAAACTGACGCTTAACCCTCAGTTTTTGGCTACTGGAGATTGCTACAAAAGTTTGATGTTTCTCTTTCAAGTGCACTCCCTATCAATATGCCACTTAGTACCATGCGTTAGCAACACTTTGGTGGAAGAACTTAAGGAATCCATTAAAATAGTTTGAAATAACAATCAAATGTTTAGGTTAATATTTCGGTATGGTTCATCACTGCAGTGACAGAACCATGAATTGCAAAATGCGGCCGGCCGGTGTGGCTGAGCGGTTCTAGGCGCTTCAGTCTGGAACCGCGCGACCGCTACGGCCGCAGGTTCGAATCCTGCTTCGGGCATGGATGTGTGTCATGTCCTTAGGTTAGTTAGGTTTAAGTAGTTCTAAGTTCTAGGGGACTGATGACCTCAGATGTTAAGTCCCATAGTCCTCAGAGCCATATGAACAATTTTTTTTTTAATGCCACAATCTACAACGAGAGTTATAGGACGTGAAAAGTAATGTATACAAAGACCATAACGAAAAAAATTACAGTTCGCAAGTTGGTGATGATGAACATAGAAACTCACGTAACGAAGCTTCATAAAAGTTGAGAAGTCTTCAGAATCTAATGGATCACTGCTGCACATCTGCTACGACAGCAACATGTCCTTTTTCAAATTTTGGCCTCTGTCTATATTACACCTTTTGCGTTCCATACTTCGAGTCGTAAATGTACGTACCACATTTATGGAATTCACGGCTGCGTCTTTCGCCCACTTCTACAGTTCTGTAGACGAAGAACAGATCGAGTGCTTAGCATCTTTCGAACTGAAGTAAACTGATATTTTTTTAATTGCTCAGATTTCGTAACTCCAGCGCTTTTGGCTTGACAAAGAGATATAGGCAGGTTATTCTCCACACTCGGTGGGCAACACCGCAACACTTCGACAATATTTCGGCAGCTACCTACAATAGCAATCAGCAATACTGCCAGGCCATGCCGCAATATTGCCTTGTATTACAACTATACTGCACGGCCCCACAGAAATGTTGCCGTGTAATGGAGCCATATTGCAGAAATGTTGACGACATCGATATTGCGGTCACATATTGCCTTAAATAAACGCATCTTAATTGGAGCAGGTTCCTACAGAGGGAACAGTGCGCTTAGTACACACAGCTACCACGTACACAGATCGCTCATGTTCAACAATAATCAGACTTCTTGCTGCTACCTTGGTATGGTATTATAGCAGTACTTCCCCACCAGAGGCTAATTATCCACCGAGGAGTAGAATGAAATTTTCTGAGGGGATTCTGATTCAGTCACGAAGCTACATATTTTCAAAAAAGATCATTACTATTATGACAATTTGGTAAGACTACTACTTATCACGTAAGTCATCAACAATTACTTTTTCTCATTTAGTTGCATTAATGTGCTGTACGTTACAGGTTCCTCACATAGTCCACCCACTACACACACATGTTGTGCTTGTCCCGTACATAGCTGATGATAAAAGTGAGACATGTACGTAACAAATGCTAAATACACACATCAAAAAAAATTTTACATCACCTCGGTTCCAAGAGTTCCGGAACTAGTACAGAAATTTGGAATAGAGATCAACATAAACATCATTTCCGCCCTTTTTATCGAAAATCACACATTGCATGTTATACCACAATACAGCGAGACCTTCAGAGGTGGTGGTCCAGACTGCTGTACAAACCGGTACCTCAACTACCCAGTAGCACGTCCTCTTTGCCTGTATTCGTCACGGCATACTATCCCCAAGTTCATCAAGGCACTGTTGGTCCAGATTGTCCCACTCCTCAACATCGATTGGGCGTAGATTCCTCAGAGTGGTTGGTGGGTCACGTCGTCCACAAACAGCCCTTTTCAATCTCTCCCAGGCATGTTGGACAGGATTCACGTCTGGAGAACATGCTGGCCACGCTAGTCGAGCGATGTCGTTATCCTGAATGAAGTCATTCACAATATGTGCACGATGGGGGGCGCGGACTGTCGTCCATGAAGACGAATGCCTCGCCAATATGCTGCCGATATGGTTGCACTATCGGTCGGAGGATGGCATTCACGTATCGTACAGCCGTTACGGCGCCCTTCATGACCACCAGCGGCGTACGTCGTCCCCACATAATACCACACTAAATCATCAGGGAACCTCCACCTTGCTGCACTTGCTGGACAGTGTGTCTAAGGCGTTCAGCCTGACCGGGTTACCTCCAAACACGTCTCCGACGATTGTCTGGATGAAGGCATATGTGACACTCATCGGTGAAGAGAACGTGACGCCAATCCTGAGCGGTCCATTCGGCATGTTGTTGGGCCTATCTGTACAGCGCTGCATCGTGTCGTGGTTGCAAAGATGGACCTCGCCATGGACGTCGGGAGCCTATTGCGCAAAGTTTGAGTCGTAACACGGCGTCCTGTGGCTGGACGAAAAGCATTATTCAACATGGTGGCGTAGCTGTTTGGGTTCCTCCGAGCCATAATCCGTAGGCAGCGGTCATCCACTGCAGTAGTAGCCCTTGGGCGGCCTGAGCGAGGCATGTCAGCGACAGTTCCTGTCTCTCTGAATCTCCTCCATTTCCGAACAACATCGCTTTGGTTCACTCCGAGACGCCTGGACACTTGCCTTGTTGAGATCCATTCCTGGTACAAAGTAACAATGCGGACGCGATCGAACTGCGGTACTGACCGTCTAGGCATGGTTGAACTACAGACAACACGAGTCGTGTACCTCTTTTCTGGTGAAATGACTGGCACTGATTGGCTGTTGGACCCCTTCGTCTAATAGGCGCTGCTCATGCATGGTTGTTTACATCTTTGGGCAGGTTTAGTGACATCTCTGAACAGTCAAAGGGACTGTGTCTGTGATAGAATATCCACAGTCAACGTCTATCTTCAGGAGTTCTGCAAACCGGGGTGATGCAAAACTTTTTTTGATGTATGTATATAAAAAAAAATGGCTTCTCCAAGTTGTAGATAGTACCTGCGATAGTCGAGATATTGCTTCATTACTCGTTTCGAAACACATAAATGAAGTAACTGACCGCACAACACAGCTGTAACTACATGAAAGCTACTATAGTGTTTTACACATTATTATTATTATTATTATTATTATTATTATTATTATTATTATTACTTCTTTCCTTTCTCAGACGTTATGTCTGGTTAAAAATGGAAAGTGACGCGGACCTTGATCAAGCGTGACTTCCTTTTAACTGTACGGTATATGTTACATTGCATTTAGGAACTTTCGGGTAATTGAACATGTATCAATAATTACAGATTTCTGTAGCTGTATATATACGTTTGGATGTAGTTGTATTGCGTTGATGTACTGGTGGATACTGCGTGGTATGACTCCTGTAGTTGATAGTATAATTGGTATAATGTCAACTTTATCCTGATGCCACATGTCCTTGACTTCCTCAGCCAGTTGGATGTATTTTTCAATTTATTCTCCTGTTTTCTTCTGTGTATTTGTTGTACTGGGTATGGATATTTCGATTAGTTGTGTTGATTTCTTCTTTTTATTGGTGAGTATGATGTCAGGTTTGTCATGTGGTGTTGTTTTATCTGTTATAATGTTTCTGTTCCAGTATAATTTGTATTCATCATTCTCTAGTACATTTTGTGGTGCATACTTGTATGTGGGAACGTGTTGTTTTATTAGTTTATGTTGTATAGCAAGTTGTTGATGTATTATTTCTGCTACATTGTCATGTCTTCTGGTGTATTCTGTATTTGCTAGTAGTGTACACCCGCTTGTGATGTGATCTACTGTTTCTATTTGCTGTTTGCAAAGTCTGCATTTATCTGTTGTGGTATTGGGATCTTTAACAATATGCTTGCTGTAATATCTGGTGTTCATTGTTTGATCCTGTATTGCAATCATGAATCCTTCCGTCTCACTGTATATATTGCCTTTTCTTAGCCATGTGTTGGATGCGTCTTGATCGATGTGTAGCTCTGTTAGATGATACGGGTGCTTGCCATGTAGTGTTTTCCTTTTCCAATTTACTTTCTTCGTATCTGTTGATGTTATGTGATCTAAAGGGTTGTAGAAGTGGTTATGAAATTGCAATGGTGTAGCCGATGTATTTATGTGAGTGATTGCTTTGTGTATTTTGCTAGTTTCTGCTCGTTCTATAAAGAATTTTCTTAAATTGTCTACCTGTCCCTAATGTAGGTTTGTTATGTCGATAAATCCCCTTCCTCCTTCCTTTCTGCTTATTGTGAATCTTTCTGTTGCTGAATGTATGTGATGTATTATATATTTGTGGCATTGTGATCGTGTAAGTGTATTGAGTGCTTCTAGGTCTGTGTTACTCCATTTCACTACTCCAAATGAGTAGGTCAATATTGGTATAGCATAAGTATTTATAGCTTTTGTCTTGTTTCTTGCTGTCAATTCTGTTTTCAGTATTTTTGTTAGTCTTCGTCTATATTTTTCTTTTAGTTCTTCTTTAATATTTGTATTATCTATTCCTATTTTTTGTCTGTATCCTAGATATTTATAGGCATCTGTTTTTTCCATCGCTTCTATGCAGTCGCTGTGGTTATCCAATATGTAATAATCTTGTTTAGTGTGTTTTCCCTTGACTATGCTATTTTTCAAACATTTGTCTGTTCCAAAAGCCATATTTATATCATTGCTGAATACTTTTGTTATCTTCAGTAATTGGTTGAGTTGCTCATTTGTTGCTGCCAGTAGTTTTAGATCATCCATGTATAGCAAATGTGTGATTTTGTGTGGGTATGTTCCAGTAATATTGTATCCATAATTTGTATTATTTAGCATGTTGGATAGTGGGTTCAGAGCAAGGCAGAACCAGAAAGGACTTGATGAGTCTCCTTGGTATATTCCACGCTTAATCTGTACTGGCTGTGATGTGATATTATTTGAATTTGTTTGGATAGTGAGTGTGGTTTTCCAATTTTTCATTACTATGTTTAGGAACTGTATCAATTTAGGATCTACTTTGTATATTTCCAATATTTGTAGTAACCATGAGTGGGGTACACTATCAAAAGCTTTTTGGTAATCAATGTATGCGTAGTGTAGCGACCTTTGTTTAGTTTTAGCTTGATATGTCACCTCTGCATCTATTATCAGTTGCTCTTTACATCCTCGTGCTCCTTTGCAACAGCCTTTTTGTTCTTCATTTATAATTTTGTTCTTTGTTGTATGTGTCATTACTTTCTGTGTAATGACTGAAGTTTATATTTTGTATATTCTTGGTAGGCATGTTATGGGGCGATATTTTGCTGAGTTTGCTGTGTCTGCTTGATCTTTAGGTTTCAGATAAGTTATTCCTTCTGTAAGTGTATCAGGGAATGTGTATCGGTCTGCAATGTAACTGTTAAATAATTTAGTTAGATGTGAATGTGTTGAGGTGAACTACTTTAGCCAGAAATTTGCTATTTTATCTTTTCCAGAGGCTTTCCAATTGTGAGTAGAATTAATTGCTTGGGTGACTTCATGTTGCAAAATTATCACTTCAGGCATTTGTGGTATCATCTTGTATGTGTCTGTTGCTGCTTGTATCCACCGTGCATGCGTGTTATGTTGTACCGGGTTTGACCATATGTTGCTCCAGAAGTGTTCCATGTCTGTTATGTTTGGTGGATTGTCTATTTTAATGTGTGTGTTATCTATTGTCTGGTAAAATTTCTTTTTGTTTCCTTCTATTTCCACTTTTTTTGTATCTCCTAAGTCGTTTGGCCAATGCTTGTAATTTCTGCTTCTTTTCATGTAATTGTTCTGTTGCTTCTTGTTGTGAGATTTTACCTAACCTTTTTCGTTTTTGTCTGATATTTCATTTCTTATAAATTGTGTTCTGTAGCCTGTGTTGCCATGCTGGTTTTGTGGGTTTCTTCTGTGTGTTGGTTGGTTCTGATCTCTGCCTAGTGTGTTTATTTAGTGTATTGAGTGCTCCTATATAAACCAGTAGTTGTAACTCTTCCATAGCTGTATTTTCATTTATTTTGTTGCTTATGATTGTGTTGATAGTTGTTGTTGTTGTTTCGACTTGTGGGTTATCTGGTGATCTATGCAAGAATAGTCTAATGTCTGTATTTGTGTCTTTGTATTCTATATATGTCAGCTGAAATTTTTCTACTATATCTAACATGTGTGTCATTTCGTGTTCTATTTGTGCTTGTTCTGGTGGCTGTCTTAAGATTTCGTTTTCCTCTGATTGTTTAATTGATGCGTGTTGTTCTTTGTTTGTTTGCTCTGGGATGTTTTCCATTACTGTATTTTCTTCTTCTTCTTCTTCTTCTTACTGCACATAATTTTGTTCCAGTATTTGTTGTACTTGTCGTTAGATGTTTTCTAATTCTGACTGGGGTATCCTGTTATTTTTGATTATTACACGGATCTGATCAGCTAGTCGTTATTCTGTTAAAAATTTTAATTCTGGGTATCTGGTAATAAATGTTGTGTATACTTGTGATCTGTATCCAGTTGTGTTGGTTCCTAGGTTTGTTGCTTGGTAATAACAGAACATTAGGTGTCGATTAACTTCATCTGACCATCTCATCCTCTGTCTGTTTTCCTTCCAGAGTGGTTGCAGGAAGCATATCCTGCAAAACACCTCTATTTGGATTTAAATCATTTTCCGTGTGGCTAGCAGTGTCGTTACCATTGTGGACGGGCATTGGGTTCAAGCGTCGTCCCCGACCATGACAGCGCTTGTCCGAGGCTTCATTAGTTCTGTCCTGAACCAACTAATCACACTAAAAGGGGGGGGGGGGGTTAGCCCTATTAGAGGTTTGTTCTTTTCGTCGCCTTTTACGACTGGCAGAACATACCGGAGGCCTATTCTTTTCCCGGGCTTCCACGGGGTTTATTATTATTAATGGCCGTGGTCAGATACAAAGCATTAACCGCCTGAAGTATTCCAGTTTCTGCCAGCCCAGAAGTAAGGAGGGCAGCAATCACGTCATTTACGAACAGTAAGTACAGTGCATTTGGTTGGATTTAAACGGAGTTGCTGTGTGCAGATGAATCAGGTGTCGTAAAGGAGTGGAATAATACGGGGGAAGTATGCTTTGTAACAAGTATCTACCCTCACTGTGGATAGTTAGCTTTCTTATCTGAGGAGGAGTTGTGGGAAGCGCTTGCGACGCACCACGAACTCTTTCGTCAGTCATTCTAAAACACACACACAAACTAAGTATCATTCATCACCTAAAAAAATAAAAGTGTTCCCAGCGAAAGTCTTTCATTCTACAGTTTAGTTAGGTGCTAAAGTTGGTGATAATGGTGGGGGAGGGGAGGGGGGAACAGACGGCAAGGGGGGGGGGGGGGAAGAGGGCCAGGGTACTAGATAATGTGTAATTGCACTCACGGGTAATAGTCTAAGAAAGGTTAGGTTCAAATGGCTCTAAGCACAATGGGACTTAACATCTGAGGTCATCAGTCCCCTAGACTTAGAACTAGGTAAACCTACCTAACCTAACGACATCACACACATCCATGCCCGAGGCAGGATTCGAACCTGCGACCATAGCAGCAGCGCGGTTCCGGACTGAAGGGTCTAGAACCGCTCGGTCACAGCGGCCGGCTAAGAAAGGTTAAGGAACCACTGTATTACAGGATCTCGAAGGTAGGCCTACGACAGCTGAAGCGAATACACTACTTGACCGAAGGCTTCCGATTGTTGTCGATTTCTGCCGAATGAGAGCTGGAGCGAGACCGACGGTGGAGGGAGGAAGGATGCAAGCAAGCAGGAAAGTTGGAGGGAATACGTAATTTACTTCCCCTCCATCCAGCAGTTTTGCAGCTCGCAGGTTTCGGTTTTAACAACCTGCTGTGTAAATACAAAGAATTAAAGAACGATTCTTCTATAGTTAAAAAATAATATCACAGGAGATGTTAGTCGTCGTGCATATATACACTTACACTCTGGTTCCTTAAGTTGAACGCTTCGGTTCTGCCATTGGTCATAGCCGAAGGCATTATCAATGACTGACTTTGCTTCGTTCAAAACAAGAAAATACAAAGTAAAATTATAATAAAAGCACTATTTTTATCGTGTCAGAGCATCAGTTTCACCAAAATTTATATACATCCAGTTTCAAGTTGTTACAACTGACCAACAGGAATCTCTCTGCTCTTCAAGTGACAGTTGTTCCTGTTGTTTAGTTACAACCACTTGAAAACGGCCAAAGGGCCGAAAGCAGTAGTGGAGAGATTTTGTTGCAACTGGTGCTGTGACTGAATAAAAACTTACAGTTGCGGATGTTCTGTGCCCAAAGAAAAATGTTGGACAAAATAAGAAACTATTCCTGGAAAGGGACGTTTTCTAAACTTTTAATTATAGCACTTTTCCTTTTATTTCTAATTAACACTGTATGAGCTATTAATAATTTACAAGGAGCAAATAAAATCCGTTCATTATAATACAGCATCAACCAAAACCAATATTCAGTAGCAACCATAAACAATAAGTTAACAGAGTCTGTTTTACTTTCAATTTATTTACTATAATGACATACTCAATATCTTGTCTGCACTACTTGTCATCAAAATGGTTCAAATGGCTCTGAGCACTATGGGACTTAACATGTGAGGTCATCAGTCCCCTAGAACTTAGAACTACTTAAATCTAACTAACCTAAGGACATCACACACGTCCATACCCGAGGCAGGATTCGAACCTGCGACCGTAGCGGTCGCGCGGTTCCAGACTGAAGCGCCTAGAACCGCTCGGCCACATCGGCCGGCACTTGTCATCAATATAGTTTTTTTTAAGTAATACTATTCAATAATGCTTCATTCTACTTCCAAAATAATAAAATCTGCTACATCTGTGCACGGAAAATGCAGGAAGGCATTTCCATGGGAAGGGAGGTGGAGCAACTGAAAGTTTTGCCACTGACGTAGGGTCACCTCTATACGATAGCAGGAAGCTGTCTTTAATTCAATGGCTCGTGAGCATATTTCAACAGCAATATCGCGCAATGACATATTTCAAATCTGCTAATCTAATGAACGTACATCTTACATAAATTATATCATGTCATGATCTGTACTTTCGTTTGCGATGATTCACTGCTCTGCCATGAGTCTTTCGGTTATAAAATACCGGACGGTTCTGTTGCCTCACACAGTTCTCTACATTTATCCGCCAATAACAGCGGTCGCTGAAAATAAAAGGCACAACATAAAAGCGGCTTAGGAAACAAATAGCAGATGGCCGCCAGAGAACGCGGACAGCCCTGGAGTATGTATCAACAATCTGCAAGCAAAACACACACACACACACACACACACACACACACACACACACACACACACACACACACACACACGGCGGAAACTTTATAATCTTCATGTTTAAGATAGCTAGATGTTTATGTTTCTCGTCATACAGGATGTCGAAGGTATACAAACTGTGTAACTCAAATATTACTGGCGACAAAAGGAAAGTCTAGTAAACGAGGAAGTTTGGGAAAACGGGTAACAGAACTATGAGGGACATTAGAACTGCTCGGGTAACGGTGGTAGAAGGCACTTCCAGATAAAGATAACGAAGTCCACGCATAAGTTTCTTTCAATTTCGCGAACAAGTCTACGTCTGTCGTACTCACATCCGGGCTGTAGGGGGGATGCAGCAAAACTTTTCATCCGTATTCGCATAGGTTGTGGGCTACAACATTGCGTATATGCGGGCGAGCATGGTCGTGGAGAATGAGTGGCCCAGGCTCAAGCAACTGAGGTTGTATTTTGTGCATTTTTCTGCACAGGTTTTGCATGAAATTATGATAATACATTGCCGTTACTTTCTTTCCACATGGGACTCTCTGTCATGATGAGCCGGCCGGAGTGGCCGAGCGGTTCTAGGCGCTACTGTCTGGAGCTGCGCGACCACTACAGTCGCAGGTTCGAATCCTGCCTCGGGCATGGATGTGTGCGATGTCCTTAGGTAGTTCTAAGTTCTGGGGGACTGACGACCTCACATGTTAAGTCCCATAGTGCTCAGAGCCATGTGAACCATTTTTGTCATGATTTCTTGGTGATCATAAGCAAAAATCATCATTTGCTTGAGCTTAGACTGAGCGCGTCTAAAATTTTTTGGACGTGGAGAATCTTAAGCTCTCTACTCACTGGACCGTGATTTCAACTCCGACCCAAAGTCTCTAATCTACGTTTCATCAATAGTGGTAACTCTACACAAAAATCCTTGACCTTCACAGTCGAATCGTTGTTTGAGCAAGGTTGCAATGCATGTTTCCGCTTCTCTTCAGAAGTCAAACAGTGTAGGACTCATCTCGCAGAAATTTCTCTCTTCTTCAAATCATTTGTCAGAATACGGAATACTAATCTTGGGGGAATTGGATACACTAGCAGCAATTAAAATTTCCCACGGTAACGCGTACACTGCTTTCCATGTTCGTTTGCAGATGTTCTGTTTGTGTACTTTGGCTGCAGACAACGTGAATGCCTGAATAGAAGCATGTGCGAGCCAAGGTTTGTGGAGGGCTTTAAGGACTTTTAGCGAATTGACAAATCCAGGAAGAACAGATTCGACTTTAGTTATAAACGTCCCTGTACACATCTATATTATAGACGGAGCATTAGGAGATTTCGACAGGGATAGATTATGAAACCGGACGTACACTTGTTACAAGAAACACTCTTCCATGCACATAAACTAAATTTAGGATGACCGGTCGAGAAAATTAGTTCCCCTGCTCTCTAACAGCAATCTGTAACCAAAACATCACCTCGATGCATTCGATGTCTCATTTCGAAAACTAATAGTGACGAAATCTTCCCTATTATCTCCTCATGAACCAATAATAGAACCCCAATTAGGGTACCATTTGCTTCCCTGATACCATAAAGGGGAAGCATGATTCCGAGTTCTGCAGAGATGGTAGGAGTGAACCTAACTTCCTAATACGGTGCAATGATTTACGAGGTATCAGCATGTCCCCCTTCACACAACGAGTTATTGGAGCCTTATGTAGTTGTTTTGAAGACCAGACTGAAAACGACAAATGAAAATGCGCCGAATTGCATACATCTTCAAGGTATCACACTCCAGTAATAAAAGTCTTCCTGATTGTCAAACTATATTGAGCCAAAATGACCCTTAAAATAAGCCGCACCCTTCATATAACCTAAGCCTGTGTGTGTGTGTGTGTGAGAGAGAGAGAGAGAGAGAGAGAGAGAGAGAGAGAGAGAGGGGGGGGGGCGCTTAGAAGTAGCGTAATTATAAAGATCCCTTTTCAGGGGTGGCAAGAAAATGCGATGCAAAAGTGGACACAAGGTAGGAAGGAATATGATTAGTGGATTAGAAAAATATGTCAGTATAATTTTAAGAGGCATTTCTCTTTCATGGAATGTCTGCGAACATTTATTATGTAACATTTTATTCAACATTTCATTATGAATCACAAAATATTGATAGGGTGTAATTGATCTCGTATTTAATCGACGAACAAAAACCTAATTTGACAATTACGATTATCTGACGATGTGATACGAAACTGATTCAACTTGTCAGCATCTTGTGACCTGGACTTTAGTGCAGCTGTCTTAGAAGTTATAAATTTGTCGTCAAATGTAAATGTTACATTGAGATTTCAGTCATTCATGTCTACTGCCGAAACATACGTCTTGGATACAGGAAACCACGTACAGACCGTAACGGAAGCAACTATTAAAATAATTTCGAATGGGCGATAGGGGTAGAACTCATGATCAAATGGTTACTAACCAGACACTTACGTTTTCATCAGCTTTTTTCGGTCATCTACGGACACTTTCCTTTCATATGAGTCTAACTCTCCTGTAAACCCACTGTGTTTCCGAAATCATACAGATACCCAACTATGGACAATGTGCGCAAAAAGTGAATCTTATTTTGAGGAGGAAGTGAGAGTAAGCGCGCTTATTACAAAACTGAGGTGTTCCTCGTTGCGTGTCTTCCTCGAGTTTTGTCCGAGTGGCTCACGTCAGACGTCTTCTCGCACGTAACCTCCACCTGGCAATTAACAGCCAGCTTCTTCACTTTCGAAACCTACGCTCCCACTCATTATCTTGATAATGAATACAGACATCAATGGCTGATGAATTTGGAAACTCGTTGGTTCCTTTGTTTACCATTTCCAAGTAAAGATCGTGGCAAACTGGTCAGCGTTCGTACGAAACTGACAGATATAGTCAACAACATTTTGTCTTGACTATGTTAATAACAAAACTATATCGCAACAGAAATTTTTCATATAGTACCGTAATAATAATTAACCTCTCTAAAAATCTAACTGGATTCGTATATTCTTTATGAAAAAGAAGATATTTTACGAGAAATCTGTACCAGAATGCCGCGTACGCAAAATACGTCACCAGGTCTGTTGTTATGCTGTGACACAATACCTCGGAATGTGTAGGAATCCAAAAAAGCATCGGAATGTACGTAAGTACACAGCTTACGCTATAATTATTATTATCATCTGTCACCGCCTATTCCACACACACTTGTTTGCTTACTGTTATCTAAAATTACCAAGTTTCACAGCGTTAGGATATCACTCATTTTGACCCAAATTTAATTTTCCTTTATGACGATCGCTTCACAGTAGACATTGTCGCGGTAATTCAAACAGTGGTGGACGAACTACGACTGGAAAACACATCAAGAAATAGATGACTATGTAGAAGCACGTGCTGGTATTCGCAGTACAGTTATTTTAGATCCTGTCTACTGCAAGGTCTTCACAACTGGAACTCGTGTCTAGACATGAGAAGGATAAGAGTGAACTATTCCTGGGATTTCCTAACGACGTATCCATACGATCGCATGAGAGATTTGGTGAAATCTTAGAAAAGTTGAAGAGGTACAACAAAGTAGTGGAAACACCGCACTACTGGGAAGATTTATCTTCTGATTAGTACAACTGAAAAACAAACCACCGAGTCCGGATTTTATAACAATGTATTTCGTAATAAACCTAGAATCCTGCTTCTAGCCATAGGCCGGCCGCGGTGGTCTAGCGGTTCTGGCGCTGCAGTCCGGAACCGCGGGACTGCTACGGTCGCAGGTTCGAATCCTGCCTCGGGCATGGGTGTGTGTGATGTCCTTAGGTTAGTTAGGTTTAAGTAGTTCTAAGTTCTAGGGGACTTATGACCTAAGATGTTGAGTCCCATAGTGCTCAGAGCCATTTTTTCTATCCATAGTGGCTGTTTTTCGGTTATGACTTTTTGAAACAGTAGCCGTTACCTGTCAGTTTCTTCGTGTCTTCATTATATTTTTCCAGGTATGAACCTTACTCACTTTCTCACCGAGCAAACCAAACGTTAAAAAGTACGGCAATGAATATTTCAGTATTCCTGGTCGGACCATTCATTCGCCCTCAGTGTTATTTTCCTACCAGCGTCCACTGCAGGGACAGAGGGAAGAAGTAAATTTCCTTTTCCGACGTTGAGTCAAATTTTTCATTAAGAATACCGCAGAATTTGGCCGGAGGCATATGCGGGGTATAGAATAGTGAAAAGACAATCCAGTACTAAATAAATATCAATTACAAGTGGTTTCTAGATTTCATTCAAGCTCTACGCAACATAGACAGACCGGACATCAAACCAGGTGCTTTTCGATTAGGATCGTAGCCTCAAGTGGTTGCACCACCTCGCCCAGGGCGTGGTGCTGACTGCGCCTTGCAGTTGCCGTACTTGTGCAAGGTTACAAAGAAAGAATAATTAACTGTACTTCTTATTTACGTAAGGAATGGGAGCTGAGAGCGGAATTTCTCACAGTGGGAACACCCAGACGTGCCAAAAAGTACTTACGTCTAGACAGTGATGTACTGATGTAGAACGCGCAGGAGGGAAAGCTAGTGCCCCCCCTCCCACCCCCCCCCCCTCTCTCTCTCTCTCTCTCTCTCTCTCTCTCTCTCTCTCCCTCCCTCCCTCCCTCCCTCCCTCCCTCCCTCCCTCCCTCCCTCTCTCCCTCCCTATCTCTCCAAAGTTTCCTAGTCCCACTGCCATGAAAAGTATCATAGGGAACTAGAACAGCAGACTGTGCAGGAACATTGGATTAATTTTGGGGATATTTTCCCTTTTACTTTTTTTTTTGGACATATGAGGTTCCCAACATCATTTTCTCCAGATATCAGAAGATAAATACCGCACTACTAATGGTTGTGGTATAGCTAACAGCTATACATTACTCTCCGGTAGTAACAGACCACCCGTCGCGATTGAGTTGGGTCGAATTAAACAGAGAATATTTCATACATCTTTTAAACTTGACTCCATAGATCTAAACGACGAATTTAACGAAAATCGTATAATATCGATAGCAATCCTTCAGCCCCATTCGAGAGAGCCTAGTCTCTACTACGATCAATCTAATACTCACAGTCCGTATCATATTCCGCACATGTAGAAAATCGAAAATACCACACAGTAATTTATTTTGAGAAGAAACGCAAAACAGCATAATTACACAAGACGCGAATCGTGAGAGAGTCGGAGCAAGTGAGATTGTTGCAGCACTCAAGTCGCTGCCGAAAAAAACGCCCCATTTCGCCATCGGAAAAAGACGTCATATGCGTGCGACCTATTTTTGTGACGGTTTCCTATGAATAACAAGTAGGTGCTCTGCTCTTGCCAAACAGCCTGTCACTCCATAGTCAACACTCTGCGTCCTCTCTGTTCCACATACTTCACTCGCGTAGTTACGAAGTTATTTCAGTTCCTTCGCAAACACATTTCTCAAACCAAGGTTGCGGAGACGTCTAGAGTATATAACAGACTAAATTAAGTTACATGTTAATACATGAGTAGTAACACCGGTTTAGATGGCAAGTATTCATGAGAGTGATGAATTTCTAGAATGTCTGACGTCTCAACTCCTTATATGTTAACTCAGCTCGCGTAACTTAACAAATTGTATGACATGTATTACATTGCATTATGTCCCGATGTTTCGCGATAATTCAGACTATGCGTTTTCCTTCTTTACTAGAAAACGTATTAAGTCAGAATGAACTATACAAGGTGACTCAGTGATGATGTTGCAAACTTTCAGGGATGAGGAGAAAGGTGAATGTATCAGTTTGATGTAAAGGATCCTAGTCAGGAAACGACCGAGTCGAACAGTATAAGCGAAAATCTACTCAAGTTCCGCCTTTGCTTCACGCAGTACTCAAACTAAGAGCCCCAGCTTTCGAACCCTGATCATGACGTACAGAAGTCCTGCTGAATACTACCCGATACCCTCAGATGATTTCACCCGGTTGGTGGACTAGTAACTGTGCACGTAACCCGATGCCACGCCGAAAATCCGAGGTCTGCGCTGCAGTAACAATGAATTACATTTACCTACACAAGTTTCACTAGCTGCTACATTTACAACAGTTGTTCAAAATGGCGTCCCCCAGCGTCAATGCAGGCACGGCACTGACACACGAAGTTCTGTCAAACCCGTACTTACGAGGTGCATTCAAGTTCTAAGGCCTCCGATTTTTTTTCTAATTAACTACTCACCCGAAATCGATGAAACTGGCGTTATTTCTCGACGTAATCGCCCTGCAGACGTACACAGTTTTCACAACGCTGACGCCATGATTCCATGGCAGCGGCGAAGGCTTCTTTAGGAGTCTGTTTTGTCCACTGGAAAATCGCTGAGGCAATAGCAGCACGGCTGGTGAATGTGCGGCCACGGAGAGTGTCTTTCATTGTTGGAAAAAGCCAAAAGTCACTAGGAGCCAGGTCAGGTGAGTAGGGAGCATGAGGAATCACTTCAAAGTTGTTATCACGAGAAACTGTTGCGTAACGTTAGCTCGATGTGCAGGTGCGTTGTCTTGGTGAAACAGCACACGCGCAGCCCTTCCCGGACGTTTTTGTTGCAGTGTAGGAAGGAATTTGTTCTTCAAAACATTTTCGTAGGATGCACCTGTTACCGTAGTGCCCTTTGGAACGCAATGGGTAAGGATTACGCCCTCGCTGTCCCAGAACATGGACACCATCATTTTTTCAGCACTGGCGGTTACCCGAAATTTTTTTGGTGGCGGCGAATCTGTGTGCTTCCATTGAGCTGACTGGCGCTGCGTTTCTGGATTGAAAAATGGCATCCACGTCTCATCCATTGTCACAACCGACGAAAAGAAAGTCCCATTTATGCTGTCGTTGCGCGTCAACATTGCTTGGCAACATGCAACACGGGCAGCCATGTGGTCGTCCGTCAGCATTCGTGGCACCCACCTGGATGACACTTTTCGCATTTTCAGGTCGTCATGCAGGATTGTGTGCACAGAACCCACAGAAATGCCAACTCTGGAGGCGATCTGTTCAACAGTCATTCGGCGATCCCCCAAAACAGTTCTCTCCACTTTCTCGATCATGTCGTCAGACCGGCTTGTGCGAGCCCGAGGTTGTTTCGGTTTGTTGTCACACGATGTTCTGCCTTCATTAAACTGTCGCACCCACGAACGCACTTTCGACACATCCATAACTCCATCACCACATGTCTCCTTCAACTGTCGATGAATTTCAATTGGTTTCACACCACGCAAATTCAGAAAACGAATGATTGCACGCTGTTCAAGTAAGGAAAACGTCGCCATTTTAAGTATTTAAAACAGTTCTCATTCCCGCCGCTGGCGGTAAAATTCCATCTGCCGTACGGTGCTGCCATCTCTGGGACGTATTGACAATGAACACGGCCTCATTTTAAAACAATGCGCATGTTTCTATCTCTTTCCAGTCCGGAGAACCAAAAAACGGAGGCCTTAGAATTTGAATGCACCTCGTATATCACCACTGTCACTGGAACAGGGTCGCAGGCAACGAGAATTCTTGCTAGATCACCTTCAGCCTCGACAGGCGTCTGTACAGAAGACTTTTAACATGGCCCCACAGGAAGAAAGCAAGTGGGGTGAGATCAGGTGAACGCGCTGGCCACGAAACAGGACCTCCTCTGCCTATCCACTTTTCAGAGTGTCTGATCCAGATGTTCACGAACCTTCTATTCACAGCGAGGTGGTGCTCCATCACATTACCCCAAAATCTACACTTCAGTGCTCGCCGGGATTGCCTACCCTACAATCTTAGCAACAGTACCGGCACATGTATTCCACTGCCAGAGGTATCAGAACGAGTTTCACTTATAACTGTCCGGATCAGGGTCCCTTATTCAAATTGATACGCTTATACTTCTCCATCATCCCCGACAGTTTAAAACACGGCCACAGAATCACCCCGTATTTAGGAATCACAATGCGAAATGATTAAGAGAAATGAGAATATTCTGGCTCTTCTTTTTCAGCTGCTTTTAGATCAAGAGGTACAGGCATAACGGAAAGCTTTTATCTGAGTTCACCGTTGCATGGACACGAAATCCATCATTACCTCACTACGACCAACTTCCATGTAAACAGGGAATATCAGCACCGTGGAAAGGATTTTTCTGTGATGTTCACTGGAAATAGAGGAGGTACATAGGAGCGCTATTTCAGTTGAAGCAAAATAGGAGAAAATAACTTTATGGCATTCAAGAGACCCTTCTTCCATTCACCTGAGATGATTTGCAGGGACTGAACTGAAAACTACGGACAGTCTTCCTGCCGAATACGGGTCCAGTGCCTTCTATAAACAACCTAGTATGGAGGTAGTAATTACTATAGTTATACGAGGTTAAACATAACTTTTTAATTGTAACCTCTACCAAAAGTTAGGTAATTACTTTGTTTGCAGGTACATGTCTTCAGTCCCGGTACACAAAGGAATCCCCTGCGCCTCAGTATCTTAGTACAACGCTATAGTAGCCACAACAAAATGGCGCACGCGAGTGATAACGCGGAGAGGAAGCTGGTGTTACTCGACGCTTACATCGATAACAATCGAGGCGACCACGAGACACCATAGCGGTCGACAAATGAGGAACTCTGGAGACGCCGTATTGGATTTTGTCGTTTTTACTTCAGAGCTATGAATATCTGCTGTCACAAACACACCATTCTTGGTACGAACAGTTATAATTTAACCTCACTTAACCACATATCGGTGGTAAAAGCCTTCAGGAGATCCTAAGGTGAAAGTGTAAGATGAAATCGCAAGATTAAAGTTAGAAGTTGTAAGACTTCACCAAAGTGTAGTTGTAGGAGCTGGACAAAAATTTGAAAATACCGCGAAAAATGCATGCTTGAACATAGACGCAGATGTTAGCCAAGCCTGCTGGTGGCGCTGTTGTATTTGGCCACGAACGACATCTGTCCTCAATATGCTGTAGTGTCAGTCATGGTCACAACAGTGTTCTGTGTAGTTGTAAGTGGATTACGTCGCAGCTAAGTGAATTCGAACATGGGAAATTTGTTAGTGTCCGTATGGTGCGTGTTTCCGTAACCAAGGCAGCCGAAGTGTTTGGCGTTTCAAGAGGCACCATATTGAAGATTCATACGGCATACAGAGAAATCGGAAAACATCACGCACTAAGTTAAAACGCTGATGAAAGTGTGTGCTGAGTAGTCGTGACAGACGTTCACTGAAGGGATTGTGACGTAAAATAAGAAGACTGAAAAAGTCACTGCAAAACTGCATGTCGCATTCACGAACCCTGTAAGCACCAAAATAACACGAAGGTAGCTCCGTAAGCAGGGAAATGCAGGGAGAACTGGAATTACAAAACGAGTCATCAGTGACGTAAATGCCCGTATCAAGAAAACGTGGTGCCAAAGCTACACACATCAAAAAAAAGTTTTGCATCACTCCGGTACCCATAAATCCTCAAGAAAGACATTGACTGTAAATACTGTATCACAGACACAGTTTCTTTGACTGTTCAGAGATGTCACTAAACTCGCCCAAAGATGAAAACAACCATGCATGAGCAGCGCCTATTAGACGGAGGGGGTCCGATAGCCGATCAGTTCCAGTCACTCCACCAGGAAGGAGGTACACGGCTCGTGTTGTCTGTAGTTCGATCTTGCCTACATGGTCAATACCGAGCTCCGATCGCGTCCGCATTGTTACTTTGGGTCAGGAAGGGCTCTCAACAAGTTAAGTGTCCAGGCGTCTAGAAGTAAATCAAAGCGATGTTGCTCGGACATGGAGATGTTGAATAATGCTTTTCGTGCAGCTACAGGACGCCGCGTTACGACTCAAACTGTGCGAAATAGGCTGCATGATGCGCAACTTCACTCCTGACGCCCATGGACAGGTCCATCTTTGCAACCACGACACCATGCAGCGCGGTACAGATGGGCCCAACAACGTGCCGAATGGACCGCTCAGGATTGGCGTCACGTTCGCTTCACCCATGAGTGTCACATATGCCTTCAACCAGACAATCGTCGGAGACGTGTTTGGAGGCAACCCTGTCAGGCTGAACGCTTTACACATAATGTCCAGTGAGTGCAGCAAGGTGGAGGTTACCTGTTGTTTTGGGGTGGCATTATGTGGGGCCGACGTACGCCACTGGTTTCATGGAGGGGCTGTAACGGCTGTACGATATGTAACTACCATCCTCTGAGCGATAGTGCAACCATATCGGCAGTATATTGGCGAGGCATTCCTCTTCATGGACGACAATTCGCGCCCCCATCGTACACATCTGGTGAATGTCTTCCTTCAGGATAACGACATCGCTCGACTAGAGTGGCCAGCATGTTCTCGTGACATGAACCCTATCGAACATGACTGGGATAGATTGAAAACGGCTATTTATGGACGACGTGACCACCAACCACTCTGAGGGATCTACGCCCAATCACTGTTGACGAGTGGGACAATCTGGAGCAACAATGTCTTGGTGAACTTGTGGATAGTACGCCATGACGAATACAGGCATGCATCAATACAAGAGGACGTGCTACTGGGTATTAGAGGTATCGGTGTGTACAGCAATTTGGACCACCACCTCTGAAGGTCTCGCTGTATGGCGGTACAACATGTAATGTGTGGTTTTCATCAGCAATAAAAAGGGCGAAAATGATGTTTATGTTGATCTCCATTCCAATTTTCTGTGCAAGTTCCGGAACTCTCGGAACGGAGGTGATGCAAAACATTGTTTTTATGTGTGTGTAAAGCCTGCACTATGGTGCAATGAAAGATAGTAATTTGTCGCGTAAGTCTTGTTGCACACTGCTTACAACTTCTGGCCGAGCTCACGTCCTAAGAGAGCAACATGACGGGTGTTGGGTGATGATTTAGGTATCAATATTTTGGTGTTCCATGGGCCGCATGGTTACTTTGAAACGTCGCATTACTGCCAGAGATTGTGTAACCATTTTACTGATCAGGCCCATGCCATGACACAATGTTTATTGCGCAAAGGTGATGCTGTGTTTCAAGACGGCAAGGCCCCCGCTCACACAGCTCGCATCGTCCAGGACTGGTTGTGTGAAGACGAGGATGAATTGTCATACCTCTCCTGGCCAACACAGATATCAATATTACACTACTGGCCACTAAAATTGCTGCACCACGAAGATGACGTGCTACACACGCGAAATTTAACCAACAGGAAGAAGATGCTGTGATATGCAAATGATTAGCTTTTCAGAGCAATCACACAAGGTGCTGACATGAGGAAAGTTTCCAACCGATTTCTCATAGACAAACACCAGTTGACCGGCGTTGCCTGGTGAAACGTTGTCGTCATGCCGCGTGTAAGGAGGAGAAATGCGTACCATCACGTTTCCGACTTTGATAAAGGTCGGACTGTAGCCTATCGCGATTGCGGTTTATCGTATCACGACATTGCTGCTCGCGTTGGTCGAGATCCAATGACTGTTAGCAGAATATGGAATCGGTGGGTTCAGGAGGGTAATACGGAACGCCGTGCTGGATCCCAACGGCCTCGTATCACCAGCAGTCCAGATGACAGGCATCTTATTCGCATGGTTGTAACGGATCGTGCAGCATGGACTATCAGCTCGGAGACCATGGCTGCGGTTACCCCTGACGCTGCATCACAGACAGGAGCGCCTGCGATGGTGTACTCAACGACGAACCTGGATGCACGAATGGCAAAACGTCATTTTTTCGGATGAATCCAGGTTCTGTTTAGAGCATCATGATGGTCGTATCCGTGTTTGGCGACATCGCGGTGAACGCACATTGGAAACGTGTATTCGTCATCGCCATACTGGCGTATCACCCGCCGTGATGGTATGGGGTGCCATTGGTTACACGTCTAGGTCGCCTCTTGTTCGCATTGACGGCACTTTGAACAGTGGACGTTACATTTCAGATGTGTTACGACCCATGGCTCTACCCTTCATTTGATCCCTGTGAAACCCTACATTTCAGCAGGATAATGCACGACCGCATGTTGCAGGTCCTGTACGGGCCTGGCCAGCACATTCTCCAGATCTCTCACCACTTGAAAACGTCTGGTCAATGGTGGCCGAGCAAATGGCTCGTCACAATACGCCAGTCACTACTCTTGATGAACTGTGGTATCGTGTTGAAGCTGCATGGGCAGCTGTACCTATACACACCATCCAAGCTCTGTTTGACTCAATGCCCAGGCGTACCAAGGCCGTTATTACGGCCAGAGGTGGTTGTTCTAGGTACTGATTTCTCAGGATCTATGCACCCAAACTGCGTGAAATCGTAATCACATGTCAGTTCTAGTATAATATATTTCTCCAATGAATGCCCGTTTATCATCTGCATTTCTTCTTCGTGTAGCAATTTTAATGGCCAGCAGTGTATTAAGCATTTGTGCTCTACTTTGCAGAGAAGGTTCGATCGCTACCTGAAGTTGCCTTAATTTTTTTTTTTTTTTTTTTTTTTTTTTTTTTTTTTTTGTAGCAAGAATGGTAGAAGATCCCCTTGAAAACCATACAGGACACATATTTACCCATTTCGAGACGACTGGAGTCAACTTTGAACGCCAACGTGTTTCGTGCTCCGTACTGGGCATGGTAATGTGTTTTTTGTGTTCCCATATTTTGTCCAACCCCTGTATAACACACAATAACAGCTGTTGTCACAATATCCACCAGAAGACCAATGTACGGAGGCACCATTCAGGCGAGAACGCGGAAGTGTGTGCGTTGAAGCTAATTTACCTCGGATTATACCTGTTATGCCAAATATTGCAGTTACCAATTACAATAATTTAATATAACTGTTTCAGTTGGAAGTAAAAGTTAGGCTAACTATAAATTCCCACTCATGGCTGGTTACGTTAGACGCGAACTTTTTGTGGTGTTTACTGGGTTATGTTTTACTATCAAATTAACTACTCTAGAAGTACAACATAGCACAGCATCAGCTTCACCGTGCAAAACAGCATTGCTAGGCACTCAAGACAAGAATGTTCGCTTACAGGACAAACTTCTGTATGCTCATCGCTGAATGGCTGTCGTTTCAAGGCCTTAGTTCCACAACGCTGCGTTTCCGACCAATGGACATTTTGGAAAATTTTCTTCGATTCAATATCGCCTAGTATATAATGACGTTGTTTCTCTCCATCCGGCATAGGCAGATAACGGACTCTATAAACTGCAATTAAATGAATAATAGTAACAACCACACCTGATCCTACAAGAGAGATTCTATCCGCAGATTAAGGTACAAGACAAACGACAAACATAGGAGAGGCGAAGTCAGACTGATTCTGGAGCGAACGCGAGAGATGTGATGAGGTGCATGTCCACGGGGGTCGCATGCGCATCGCGCGAGCAATGTAGCCTATGATATAGCCTTAAGACATGTCTTTGACGGCGGTCAAATACTTCCACTCGATTTTCGCAGAGTACAAGAATTTGAAATATTATCTGACTTATGACCAGTACGAGCAGCTAGCTCGTGTTCATGCAGTACATATGGAGGATGATGGTTACAGTCATGCTGGGCTCCGTAGCAAACGACGGTTTAACACTACAGCCTTGAAGGCGGCATTTAAATCTACGTAGATACTCTGCAAACCACTGTGAAGTTATTGGCAGAGAGGACATCGGACTGTACTACAAGTTATCGTTTCTTACAGTTCCAACTCCGTATGGACGACGGGAAGATTGACTACTTACATTCCTTTCTTCAAGCTGTAGTTAGTCTAATTTTGTGTTCTCAGTCGCAACGTGAGCGACACGTTAGCAGCTGAAGAATCTTACACATTAAATTTTTGCCTGTTGTCTATAATTTGAGCACAGGTTGTATTCATTCTAACGCAAATTATTAATATCAATATCAATTTTTTTCTCTACTTCGGAAATTAATGAAGCTGAAGAATACCCCCACATTCTTCACTTAATACTAGTTCTTGAAATTTTGTTAAGTAGGCTTATGATGATGATGATGATGATGATGATGATGATGAGTTTGTGGCACGCTCAACTGCGCGGTTATCAGCGCCCGTAAAGTCCCAATCTTTACACAGTCCAATCTCGCTACTTTCACGAATGATGATGAGGAAAACACAAACACCCAGTCCCCGGGCGAAGAAAATCCCCGACCCGGCCGGGTTTCGAACCCTGGACCCCATGATCCGGAGGCAGCAACGCTAGCCACTAGACCACGAGCTGTGGACATAAGCTTTCGAGCGACACTTTGCTTCTGTCTTCAACTATGCTCACCTGCGAGTTAAAAAAAAAAACAAAAAAAACATGTGACCATTCGTGCCGCCTTTATTTGTATACATCGTATATTCTCTGTTAGCCCTATTTGGTATAGGTCACACACGCGTGAGGAATATTCTAAGATGGCGGGCACGAGTGCTTTATAAACAGTCTTCTTTGCAGACTATCCGCATTTTTCCAAATTTCCTCCAATGAACCGAAGTCTGCCAGCTGCCTTACCTCCGACTAAGCATATGTGATCATTCCCCACTCCCTATCCTTATAAATTATTACACCCAGGTATTAGTTGACTGATTCTAGCTATGAATCGCTGTTACTGTAATCATTATATACTACTATTTCGTTTTGTGAAGTGCATAATTTTACATTTCTGTACATGTAAAGTTAGTTGCCGGTTATCAACCCTTTGAAATCTTATCAAGATCTGTTTAATATTTCTGTGCCGTTTTTCAGATAACGCCAACATCTGTAAAAGTCTGAGGTGGTTTGCCAGGTCGTTAATACACAACATTAACAACAAGGGTCCCAACACACCTTCCTCTCAGGTTACTTCTACTTTTGTTGATGAATATCTATCCAAGATAACATAGTGAACCACGACTACCAAGAAATATTCAAGGCCAGTCAAATTCTGTACGATACCCCATAACGATTGCGCTTTAGTTAATAAACGTTGGTGTAGTACAGAGTCAAATACTTTTCGGGAGTCAAGAAATACTACTTTTACCAGAATTCCTTGATCCACGGCTTTCAAGATGTCATGTGAGAAAGGCGGAAGTTGTGTTTTGTGTGATCGATGTTTTCGGAAGCCATGTTGGTTGGCCGGAGGATATCATTCCGTTCTAGATACGAAGTCTTTCTGTTGGAACGCTACACAGGTCAGAGCCGGTGGCAAGGTAACCAGTATGGTGGCAGTTGTTTACGTAATTGAGTATAGTGAAGCTGCAGCTGAAAGCGCAGAGTGGAATGATGAATGGAGCAAGAAAGAAAAGCCATAGCGAGAAGAAGACGGGAGAGCCGGGCCGCGTGAGAACTTTTCCCTGGCGACGAGCTTTCACCCGCTGGCCGGCCGTGCTTCCATCGCTACTTTCCCGCTCCCATTCTCCCTTTCAGCCACAGAAGCGCGCGACGGCTTTCTGCTTGACCGGACTCCGTTCCCGAGCATCGAAATGGGGCTCCCCAAACCCTGTGACGGACGAGCCGGCGGCGACACCGCCGAAGTAAACCACAACTTGTCAACAGCAGGAGCTATCTCTTGAGAAACTTCTGTTTCACGGTTCCTGTCTCTATCTCCAAAGTATCTGGCACTACTCAATTGATAGTGATTATTTTTGCAAGTTAAGTTTTCCTGAGTCATTTTTTTTTCCAATCGCCAACAATGAGGTCGCAATATACATACAGTAATAGACTTCATAAAAGCATTTGATGCAGCCTACTTTGACACATTGCTACGAAAAATGTTCCAGCTAAAATTTTCAGACAGTATTCTGAAGTGGTTTGAAAGCTACTTGAGAAACAGAAAGTAGTGTGTTGTTTGAAGGACTGAAGAGTCGTCCTGGAAGCTTGTGATTCTATTTAAGGCATTGGTCCAAAACTTTATCTATACTGTATTTAAAAATGATTGACTACATAGAACCAATTCGACAAATAAAAATTTCATCATCTACAACTGTTAAGCCAAACATTCCATCTGTACGTAAGGAGTAGCCATTAACAAACAGCATATACGTTTGCAATTATTACTAAATTTTTGGGAGTAGTTAAGATTGGAGAAGACCAAAGCGATTTTTTTAAGGGTCGACTATGGGAAGTTGGCAATGTTCTATCTCGAACTACGCACAGTGCCTAATAGAGTGACAATCAGATTCCAGCGTTTCAGCATGAAGATTATGCAGGGGAAAAGCAGTATTAAAATGGACGACCAGACAATAAGAATGGCCCAGATGGGCCACTTTTCACGAACAACCATTGGCAAATGCATGAAATGTGTTCGCAGTTGCGAATATGGACAACCGTCAGTTGTTTAATGGGAAGAAGACAATGAAAATTTGTGCCGGACCTGGACTCGAACCCAAATTTCCCGCTTATCCGCATATCCGAGGGAATACTGCATCGTACTTTTGAGCAACACAGGAACTGCAATATCGTAAATTGGAAAAGGTTAGCTAACATGTTTTGTAGACTCCATGTCTTGCAGTCAATATAAATTGTTTAAAGGACACCATCTTCAGACACCTTGGAAATACGTACTTTTAACAGTCTAATAGCAAGGAGAGGCCTCATGGTTGTCAGATGTAATATACATATAGGAAAAAGTGGCAGCAGTGAAGATGATAATGAATCTAAGCACGACCAAAAATCACGTCATACAAAGTCACAAACTTGCTATAGTTTCTCATATCTTTGTTTAAAATGGACTTTGCTCCGAAACATGTGGGAAATAAAAATTTATAAAGTAGTTACAGGTGTTTGAAGATTGCGTAATTTAAACAATTATCTAACAAAGTGTTCGCTTCTGGATAGAAATACAGCTTATATTTTAGTTCCAACAAACCATAAGTAACAGACTGCATCAAAAACATCCCGAAACAGTTTAAGTTTTTTTCCACCCGGGGTATTGTTCACATGATAATTTTACTTGATTCGTATAGAGCAGGGAGACTAACGTAATTTGTCTCCAGTGATACTGCTGTATCAAACGACAGACGCATGGTCAGATTTATTCGTAATCCTGCAAGTTTATACAACACGCACTGATAACTGAGAAGGATTGACAAACTGCTGCCTCCCAAATCAGTCGAATTACCAGTATAAAATTAGTTACCTTTGAAGTCTTCATATACTGTTTCGATCCTAGTTCACCGTATGTTGGTATCGATAAATGAACGATAAAAATAAGGTGGTTACCGGGGGACTATATACCACACAACAACAATTTCCGATTTAACTACGGCGCCAGAGTAGCATAGACACACGTCGCAGTTACTTCTACAGATATCAGGCACTTAAACAGCTGGTGGCAAGTCTTTCTGCTGTTATTACAGTGTTTTTCCCTTGGGGCTGGATTTCCAGAAAGTCTGGATAGAATGAAAATGAGATTTTCTAACGGCTTGAGTCCAAATCAGGAACACTAGCCCAAGACCATCACACCAAGTTGATGGAATTCCACTTTCGCTAGACACGCAGGTTAACACCATCCCCCCAGGCGCCTACCAGTTCCACACGCGAGTTTCAGAGTGCCAAATCATGTCGCGTGACTCATCAGTCCACGAAACCTCTTCCTACTGCTCTACTGACCAATGACAGCGTTGTTACATCACTAGATACGACATCGTGTATTCTTTATTGTGAACGGCATTATTCCTGTGAAATCGAGTCGCCGGCCGCGGTGGTCTTGCGGTTCTAGGCGCTGCAGTCCGGAACCGTGGGACTGCTACGGTCGCAGGTTCGAATCCTTCCTCGGGCATGGATGTGTGTGATGTCCTTAGGTTCGTTAGGTTTAAGTAGTTCTAAGTTCTAGGGGACCGATAACCTAAGATGTTAAGTCCCATAGTGCTCAGACCCATTTGAACCAATTTGAAATCGAGTCACTACCCGAATTTGACAGTCCTCTCTGTTTCCTGAGGCTACATCAGATCGATGATTGGAATTCATTTTCGTAACATGTCCGATTCATACTATAACCTCAACTAAAGTAGACCTAGTTATATACGAGGGTTGGAACTTCAATAATGAAGTATTTATTTACAGCTCGTACAAAATAGACACGTGTTTCAAAGTTTTACTGACCTTCAAAGTAGTCACCAGCATTGTGTATAACCCGTTGCCAGCGATATGGAAGTCGTAGGATACTCTTAGCAGTGCCAGTTGTGTTGACAGTTCGAGGGGGCGCGGTCTATTGCCCGACGAATTTGTAGCAGTTCTGAAGCGAATGCCGTGAAGTGTTTCCTTCAGTTTAGAAATCGAGTTGAACTCACGAGGGCTTAAGTCAGGGGAGTGCAGTAGGTGGTATAGCACTTAGCAGCCCCATCAGTCAAACAAATCAGTAACAGCTTGCACTGTACGAGCTTCAGCATTGTCCTGCAAAATGATGGTCAGGTCTGCAGAAAGGGTCATCACTTCTGTCTCTATGCTGTTCACATTTGGAACACAACCTACGACCACCTTAGAGACAGAAGTGACGACTCTTCCCGCAGGACCTGACCATTTTGCAGGACAATGCTGAAGCACGTACAGTGCAGGCTGTTACTGATTTGTTTGACTGATGGGGCCGCTAAGTGCTATACCACCTACTGCACTCCCCTGTCTCAAGCCATCGTGAGCTCAACTCGATTTCTAAACTGAAGGAAACACTTCACGGCATTCGCTTCAGAACTGCTACAAATTCATCTGGCAATAGACCGCGCCGCTCCAACTGTCAACACAACTGGCACTACTAACAGTATCCTACGACTTCCACATCGCTGGCAACGGGTTATACATAATGCTGGTGACTACTTTGAAGGTCAGTAAAACTTTGAAACACGTATCTATTTTGTACGAGCTTTAAATAAATAGTTGCCACTATTAAAGTTCCAACCCTCTCATAACTAGGGTAAACATTCATATTGGGAAAACTTGAGGGACCTTGCTAGCATTCCCCGTTCGAACTTAATTCTTTTCGTTGTCTTTTTCTGACGGGAAACAAAACAGCACTTATAGTTCGGTCAGCAATCTGAGCGGAAGGAAACCGACCGAGCCGTTTATATAGCAAGGTACATCATGACTGCAGCACGACGTATAGGTTTTATAGCTCTTTATATTGTTCTCTCCCAAGACGCAAAATTAAAAAGAGGGGGCGGGAGAGGAATGCGACATTTGCATATGGTATTTCATGTAGCTTCTAAACGAACTGTTGCCCTGCTGCGCTGCAGTCATGGACTGTGCGGCTGGTCCCAGCGGCGGTTCGAGTCCTCCCTCGGGCATGGGTGTGTGTGTGTGTGTGTGTGTGTGTGTGTGTGTGTGTGTGTGTGTGTGTGTGTGTGTGTGTGGCTCTGAGCACTATGGGACTCAACTGCTGTGGTCATCAGTCCCCTAGAACTTAGAACTAGTTAAACCTAACTAACCGAAGGACATCACACACATCCATGCCCGAGGCAGGATTCGAACCTGCGACCGTAGCGGTCTCGCGGTTCCAAACTGCAGCGCCCAGAACCGCACGGCCACTTCGGCCGGCTGTGTGTGTTTGTCCTTAGGATAATTTAGCTTTAGTAGTGTGTAAGCTTAGGGACTGATGAATTTAGCAGTTAAGTCCCATTAGATTTCACACACATTTGAACATATTTTTGTTTCCCTGTTGGGTACACGCTTTGTTTGGTTAAGCTACATACCCACGAATGTTAATGAAGCGCCTTCAGTCGGATACCTGGGGACTTTTGGTCAAACGAGTATCACAAGTGACAACTGAAATACCGAAAATATTTAAAGGCCGTATGTAATTTATATCTAAAAACATTTCATATGCAAGATCACCTAACACGCACTCAAGAGTTCGATAGCAGCACAGTTAACTACACTCCTGGAAATTGAAATAAGAACACCGTGAATTCATTGTCCCAGGAAGGGGAAACTTTATTGACACATTCCTGGGGTCAGATACATCACATGATCACACTGACAGAACCACAGGCACATAGACACAGGCAACAGAGCATGCACAATGTCGGCACTAGTACAGTGTATATCCACCTTTCGCAGCAATGCAGGCTGCTATTCTCCCATGGAGACGATCGTAGAGATGCTGGATGTAGTCCTGTGGAACGGCTTGCCATGCCATTTCCACCTGGCGCCTCAGTTGGACCAGCGTTCGTGCTGGACGTGCAGACCGCGTGGGACGACGCTTCATCCAGTCCCAAACATGCTCAATGGGGGACAGATCCGGAGATCTTGCTGGCCAGGGTAGTTGACTTACACCTTCTAGAGCACGTTGGGTGGCACGGGATACATGCGGACGTGCATTGTCCTGTTGGAACAGCAAGTTCCCTTGCCGGTCTAGGAATGGTAGAACGATGGGTTCGATGACGGTTTGGATGTACCGTGCACTATTCAGTGTCCCCTCGACGATCACCAGTGGTGTACGGCCAGTGTAGGAGATCGCTCCCCATACCATGATGCCGGGTGTTGGCCCTGTGTGCCTCGGTCGTATGCAGTCCTGATTGTGGCGCTCACCTGCACGGCGCCAAACACGCATACGACCATCATTGGCACCAAGGCAGAAGCGACTCTCATCGCTGAAGACGACACGTCTCCATTCGTCCCTCCATTCACGCCTGTCGCGACACCACTGGAGGCGGGCTGCACGATGTTGGGGCGTGAGCGGAAGACGGCCTAACGGTGTGCGGGACCGTAGCCCAGCTTCATGGAGACGGTTGCGAATGGTCCTCGCCGATACCCCAGGAGCAACAGTGTCCCTAATTTGCTGGGAAGTGGCGGTGCGGTCCCCTACGGCACTGCGTAGGATCCTACGGTCTTGGCGTGCATCCGTGCGTCGCTGCGGTCCGGTCCCAGGTCGACGGGCACGTGCACCTTCCGCCGACCACTGGCGACAACATCGATGTACTGTGGAGACCTCACGCCCCACGTGTTGAGCAATTCGGCGGTACGTCCACCCGGCCTCCCGCATGCCCACTATACGCCCTCGCTCAAAGTCCGTCAACTGCACATACGGTTCACGTCCACGCTGTCGCGGCATGCTACCAGTGTTAAAGACTGCGATGGAGCTCCGTATGCCACGGCAAACTGGCTGACACTGACGGCGGCGGTGCACAAATGCTGCGCAGCTAGCGCCATTCGACGGCCAACACCGCGGTTCCTGGTGTGTCCGCTGTGCCGTGCGTGTGATCATTGCTTCTACAGCCCTCTCGCAGTGCCAGGAGCAAGTATGGTGGGTCTGACACACCGGTGTCAATGTGTTCTTTTTTCCATTTCCAGGAGTGTATTTGTGATTAATGGTTCACAGCGCTACAACCAACGGGAACATAAAAAGATGATTGAAAGGAGACAACTGCCGGAGAGTTATAAATGTATGTGGCGTGATTCAGGACACAAATTTTTCGTTCTGCTATCACTCTGATGACTTTAATATCAATGTTCATGTTTTATGTAACACAGCAGCCTCTCACTTGGTACTTTAAGCTGTTTTCTAGTACGTTCTAATTGCGAAAGCGGGACGGTCAAAGTATTTCGCACATCGAATCCTAGTGTCGGTGGTGAGCTACCTTACTTGTCACGCACTGCCAAGGTTCAGTCTAGTATCAAAACAGAATGCTTACAAGCATTAGCACAACAACCACAACAGAACTATGACGATTGCGAGGAAACACTGGCAAGGTAACGAAGATCAAATTTTTTTGGAGAAACTGGCCTTACGGCCATCAACTGCATAAGACGATTTCAAGCAATCCGCGCAGAAAGCAGGCAGGACGACAATAGGAATACACTGAAGAAAAAATTTTGTTTTCCACAGTAATAGATTAGCACTGAGGTGTTGCTTCAGGGAGCTTTAGAAGACATACCAGATAGAAAATCTAAAAGAAATACTTCCTCCATATACAGGAACGAAACTGCTTGCGTTACCACGGATTTATTCTGATGAAACTGGTCACAACACAATTTCACAGCTCGAAGTGGAAAACCATTCACGCCCTAATACACCACAGCACGTAGTAATTCTAACGGTGTGGATGTTTCTGCCTAAACATAGTAATAAGAGTAGATACGTAGAGCTTTTAGTTTACGTGAGAAAAGTTGTAATTTCACCACAAACCGAAACCGAATTTCTGGACAATGACCGGTGAACGCATCGTACTGACAATGTTCCCAGAAGAATATCCAGGAGGAGGTTAGAAGCGTTAAGGAAGGCAGTACAAATAAAACGTTAAAAATCACGTGGCTATATCAGAGGCGAAATAAGATTTCAGTCTGTGTTACCAGCTAATACTTCCTTCCGAGACGGCAAAACTAGGACCTATACTTGTATCGTTAAATGTACCATGAATTATGAGCAACACCAACTGCAGGAACACGTGCGCTGTAAATCAGTACATGACAAAGTTACATTAAAGCATGTACAGCTGTGATGAACCCGGAAGTTTGTTTTGAACACCACACAAATCAGGCGTAGTTCTACTGGAGGTGGTATGCTCCTGCCCTTCTCCCAGCTTTTGACTGACTTACTCAGCCAATTATAGCGAGACTTAGTTTAAGGTGGACTCCGAACCACAGTTCAACCCGTTATTTTTCACAATAATAAACATTTCCAGAGGTGAAAGATATCATCAGCGACAGATAAAAATCTTAGGACTAACCTGAGATTGAACCAGTTACCTTAGATCTACAGTCCGCTACTATCCCTCTGAGCCACACCAGTTAACATTAACAACACAATTAGTGTCTGATGGAGTAAGCACTATCGGAATGCAGTATCGTGTTTTTCTTGAGACTAACAATGACTACCGTATTAGCTCCATTTTAAATGTAACAGTATAAAATGAAATCGCACAAACTAATGTGTCCGGTTTTTATAGAGTTAAGGACAACGCGGAAACTCTCAGTGAAACGACATGTCCGTAAAACCACCCTGATGAGAAGCTGAATTAGACAATGAGCTAGTACCACCTTTCGTCCTGATTACGAAAATCACGTGCCGTGTCATAGTCTCTACGAGATAAGTGTTGTGCAGCCTTTTTGATCCATGAGCGCTCAACTACTGCCTAGAATTCGAGAAGACTGGTCGTGCCTAGGGTCAAGGCAAGCAAATGTCGCGTCATTTCATAGGAATTGTGCTCAGTGGTCGACCTAGCTATACAAACAAGCATTCTCATACCTATGGACCGTTCCTCAATTCGGGAGCAACAGGGTAAGGAAGTGTTTCGCTGAAGATATAGGCACTTGTAGGGTGCAGTAGGCGTAAATCCAGATGCACGTGATCGTAGGTTCCGGTATCGTTCGCCACTGCGCGATAACGACGTACTATCAGAGGCCCCATTTCATGCCGTGTGGACATTCCTTAGACGAGGATACCCACGCTACGACTGCCCAATGGCGATGCTCCTTCCTGTTGATCCTCGGTGACGTGATCAAAGCCAATATGTACTGCCCCCCCATATATATATATATATATATATATATATATATATATATATATATATATATACT
This sequence comes from Schistocerca nitens, assembly GCF_023898315.1. Lineage (NCBI taxonomy): Eukaryota > Metazoa > Arthropoda > Insecta > Orthoptera > Acrididae > Schistocerca > Schistocerca nitens. The sequence goes on along the minus strand of NC_064616.1, from coordinate 865,128,050 downwards.
TTTATATATATATATATATATATATATATATATATATATATATATATATATATATATATACTTTGGGGTCAGTTTCTATACATCAAAACAAGAAAAAAGTCTAGTAAACACAAGCTCTAAAGCGCATACTTTAAGATATAAGGGTACATTTCACACTAGCCAAGATGAAGAACAAGGGCTCATATCCCTTAAGGTATGCATTTTAGAGACCATGTTTGCTAGACTTCTTACTTATTTCTTTATAAGGAACCTGTCCCTAAAGTTTGTCGTTCTTTTTTGGGCACTACATATATATGCGCGTTTTTTATGTGCTAAAAATTAAGAAATTATTTATTTTTATGTTTTAAAAATATTTGAAATATGTGACAAAAAACAATATTCAACTATAATTCTATTCATTGATGTGAATATGAACAATATGCAATACTCACGAATGCAATTTACGCTACGTCTCCCTGAGTGTTGAAGAGCTACTACCTCAAGTTGTACATCACAAATGACAGGCGATTATCCTGAGAGGCTACCTTATATTGGGAAAACGAGCGCTCCAAGTCACAAGATGAGACAGTCCGGAAAATTTATAGCAGAGCACGTCGTTCATACTCACATCGATATCCTCTTTTCGACGGCTATCCCAGACATCTGAAATTTTGCACACAGTTTGAAATCCACTATTGTTTTCAAACACACGTCTGAATTTATTTTCTAACATTTGCGCTCTAGATCCACTAAGACTTAAGTTTTCTTAAGACATCATGGAAAAAAATGGTTCAAATGGCTCTGAGCACTATGGGAGTTAACTTCTGAGGTCATCAGTCCCCTAGAACTTAGAACTACTTAAACCTAACTAACCTAAGAATACCACACACATCCATGCCCGAGCTAGGATTCGAACCTGCGACCGTAGCGGTCGTGCGGCTCCAGACTGTAGTGCCTAGAACCGCCGGCCACCATGATGGAAACGCTGAATTGTTTCTGACAGGAGGATTCCTCCCTTTTCAAGTTTGATGTCAGGTAATTTTTTAAGACTGTGTCACTAAACATCTCCTGGAGGATTTCAGACAGAGCGAGGTGGTGCAGCCGTCAGCACACTGTAATCGCATTCGGGAGGACGACGGTTCAGTTCCGCGTCCGACCATCCAGATTTAGGTTTTCCGTTATTTCCCTGACCCACTCCAGGAAAATACCGGGGTGGTTCCTGTGTCCCCGTCTCTATACAATTCAAGTTTCACAGTCTTTGTCCAGCACATTAAGTACAGAAAACCAGTGAAATTTTCTGCATAGTACTGGCCTGCACTGGGTAAAGTTCCCAATGTTATTACTGGGGTGGGTGGTTATAGTATGTTGGAACTTTTAGTCTTGAATACGTGAATTCTTCTCGGCGATTTAACGAACACACTTTTCCCATTAGAAATAAAATTATCCACATTAGTATACACAGCTCTAATTTCTTCACACAGTCCGTGTAAACGTTGCTCAATGCACGTAACATTGATCATTTTAGGGGAACCAACAACAAGTCTTGCCGCTGCCTTCTTCATATATATGTTGCAACGTCTGTTATTAACAGTAAAACATTTTCAAGCTTTAAACCACCCGGCAAAACATTTGCATTGCTCCAATAAATAATATTGCAACCGTCGCATGGTTAGTAGAAGCGATTTCGTGACTTGTTAGCAGAAAACATTTTTTCGAAATCACTTAATCGTTTTTAATAGCCTGACAATGACGCTCCCAATTTTCTGCTTAGTTGAGTCTGAACTTTCGTTAAACATAACCCAAGTTCTGTCATTTCCACACAAGAAACGAATTTGTTGTAAAGTTTGTTGGTAGCACTTCAGAAGATTATTTTTTCTCCGCGTTGAGTCTTCAGGAGTGTTAATATTTGAATATTTGGAAAGAAACTTCCTTAACACTGGATTATTTACATTAGAAAGAGGTATGTCATCTGACAAACTCCTTACATAAATTTTCACAATAAACTAAAAATGTGTAAGGTCCTGCAGAAGAACCTGGTACTGCGGTGCTAATTAGAGGTTGCTTTTTCCATCAGGAGCGAAACTGCAGAGATATATTTCTTGCCCTACAGGTGGTAACTTGAGATCGCTGTTCAGCCTTTATTGCTTGGCAGAACAGGAGGCGCTCATGCGGACTAAAATTATCCATAAATCGCTGCAAACGGTAACTTCTTGTTGCTTTAACTTTAGGCATTGTAGTATTGCCTTGCACTTTACGAGACAGATGGAAAAAAGGAAGTAGATTGTTTATTATTCCAAAAGTAATCGCCATAACTCTTAATACATGTATCTCACTATGAGACAAACGGGCAATGCCTTCATGGAACAATGTCTGCAGTTGTCTACGGGACCGTGATTTTACCCAGGCGCGCACCCCTTCGTCCGAAGCAAATCGACGGCCACGAATATAATGTCTTTCTTCAGGGCTCCAAAAATATGGAAGTCGCATTGGGAGACATCCGAACTGTATGAAGGATGTGTAAGGGCTTCCCAGCGAAACGACTGCAGCGGAGTCGAAACAAACCTGGCAACATGTGCGCAGGTATTATCCTGCAACAGCATGATGCTGTCCATAAACATTCCTAGGCTTTTGAACTTGGCGAGCTTCATTTTTGCGCAGTGTCGGCGTACCGCTGTGCGTTAACTGTGAAGATCTCTTCCAGTGTTTTTGGAATCGTGACGATAGAGATTCGTGGCTGTCCATTTGCTTCGCACGAAGAGATGCACGACTGGATACAAACATAGTTCCGTAGGAAACTGCAAACATTTTTCCATGAAGGCTCTGGCCGTCTTGTCTCGCAGTGGGATAAATGTATCAAGGCATGGCGATTACTTTTTAAATAAGAAATAATTTATTATACATGTGAGTTAGGAGCAAGATGAGACATGTTGGGCAACATGGCTATCGATAAGGAAATCCTCGGCTTCTATGGTGGGTGTGATCGGTAAGATGATAAACACATAACTGCAAGTTGATATGCAGAAAAAGAATAGCATACATCTACATGCAGGGTATCGGAGGAAGGAAATGGCAAACCACCTCCGCTAGGACCTTGCCTAGTCGGCGGTGCGGGTCTCCTGCATCGTTCCCTACGCTCCTCGGATTATGGGACCATCATCATCATCATCATCATCAACACACACACACACACACACACACACACACACACACACACACACACACACAGGGTGACAATTATTGAACTATATGAAATAAAATCGTCATAACTTCTGAACAGTTTGCGTTAGGACGTTCAAAGTGCACGGTTGGCCGCCGGGCATGATGGGAATTAGTATGCGCTGTATGGTATGGTTTTGCAACGAAGCCCCACTTTCATTTGGATACGTTCGACAATAAGCAAAACTGGCTCATGCTGGGGACTGAGAATCCGTATTTCGCGATCGAGAAGTCTCTTCACCCTCAACGGGTGACTGTGAGGCGTGCAATATCCAGTCACCGAACAATCTGTGTGATATTTCTCGATGGCACCTTGACTACCGAACGGTACGTGGAGGTTTTGGAAGATGATTTCATCCCCATTATCCAAAGTGACACTGATTTCGACAAGATGTGGTTCATGAAAGACTGAGCTCGACCCCATCGAAGCAGGACAGTGTTTGATGTCCTGTGGCATCACTTTACGGGACCGTATTCTGGCTATGGGGTACCCAGGGGCCTTTGGCATGGGCCTCGATTGGCCGCCATATTCTCCGGATCTGAACACGTGCGACTTCTTTTTGTGGGGCTGTATTAAAGACAAGGTATACGCCAATAACCCCAAAACTATTTCTGAGCTGAAAACAGCCATTCAGGAGGTCATCGACAGCATTGATATTCCGACAATTCAGCAGGTCATGCAGAACTTCGTTGTTTGTCGGCGCTACATCATCGCCAACGAAGACAGGCATATCGCACGTCACAACCTAAACCCGAAAATCTGTAGTGACGTTTACATGTTGAATAGAGTGTGCATGCCGTAATTCGTAAATAATTTAAGTTTTTTTTCATATAGTTCAATAATTGTCACCATATACATACTCCGCAAGCCACCGTAACATGCGTGGCGGATGGTACACTGTACAACTAATAGTCATTCACTTTTGTGTACCCTCGCAAATTGATGGAGGAGAAAAGAACTGTCTATATGCCTCTGTACGAGCCCTAATCTATCTAATCTTATCTTCATGATCCTTGTGCGAAACGTACGTTGGCGGCAGTAGAATCGTTCTGCAGTCAGCATGAAATGCCGGTTCTCTAAATTTTCTCCATAGTGCTCCTCGAAAAGAACGTCACATTCCCTCCAGAGATTCCCATTTGAGTTCCCGAGGCATCTCCGTAATACTTGCGTGTATTTCAAACCTACCGGTTACAAATCTAGCAGTCTGCCTCTGGCCTTCCTTTAATCCGACATGGTGCGGATCCTAAACACGCTAACAGTGCTCAACAATGGGTCGCACTAATGTACTATATGCGGTCTCTTTTACAAATGAACCACACTCGCCTAAAATTCTCCCAATAAACCGAAGCTGACTGTTCGCCTTCCCCACCACAACCCCTAACACGCTCATTCCATTACATATCGCTTTGAAACGTTACGCCTAGATATTTAATCGTCGTGACAGTTTCAAACAGCACACTTCTAATACCGTAATCGAACCTTAAGGGGTTGTTTTTCCTACTCATCTGCATTAAATTACATGTTTCTACATTTAGAGCTAGCTGCTATTCACCACAACAAATAGAAATACTGTCTGAGTCATCTTGTATCCTCCTACAGGCACTCAGCGACGATACCTTCCCATACACCATCAGCAAATAGCCATATACACTCTATGTAATCAAAAGTATCCGGACACCTGGCTGAAAATGACTTACAAGTTCGTGGCGCCCTCCATCAGTAATGCTGGAATTCAGTAGGGTGTTGGCCCACCCTTAGCCTTGATGACAGCTTCCACTCTAGCAGGCATACGTTCAATCAGGTGCTGGAAGGTTTTTTGGGGAGCAAGTGACACCCGATCACCTGCCCACGTTCCAAGACCATGAGTTCCGTGGAACGCCCCATTCTGCTCTCTTACGATGTCTAATACCTACTGACGTCGCTGATATGGAGTACCTGGCAGCAGGTTGCATCACAATGCACCTTATATGAAGAACGTATGTTTTTAGGGTGTCCGGATACTTTTGATCACAATACATGGAAAATAACAGCGGTCCTATCACACTTCTCTGGGACACTCCTGTCTCTGATGAACCCTCGCTGTCGAGGACGTAAACTCCGCGTTTGGGGCACCGGATGTGTATAGTTCACAGCCTCTTTCCCACTTTAGTACCATAAACAGTAATGAAATAAACTGAAAGATCTAACATACTGAGAAAAAAATATCTGTTTGCTAATAACTGAAATACGGAATTTACGTAATTGTAGAAAAAATGTTTAAAATATCCATTTGGATAAAAAATTATTTGTGATTCTTGAAGTTTTCCCGGCGTACTGAATACTCTATGACGTTCCGGGATTGCAGCCGGATCATGTCGACTTCTTACCACGATATTTTGGCTGGCGGTTGTTCAGGCATCTTCAGGTGTCCCCCGAGGAATACCTGAAGGTGGCTGAACGGTTGCCAGCCGAAATATAGTGCCAAGAAGTCAACATGACCCGTTGCGCCAAACCCCATAAAATATAAAAGCCCTAGTTATTATTATTATTATTATTATTATTATTATTATTATTATTATTAGTAGTAGTAGTAGTAGTAGTAGTATTATTGAATGTTGCATGATGAGTTACACAGCTATTTTGGTACAGGAGATTAAAAAAAATTAAGTAATTCTCATTCGAACTCTTGGAAGCATTTACTGAGGCCTTATCTGTATGATCAGGCAATTGGCTGTGGACTGACATTTCTGGCACGCTTCCACTGATGATTCCGCCGTTAATTAGGTCGAAGTGAAAAATCGTTGGCAGTAGCTTCCGTTCTTCCATCACTTACCTGTAATTTAAATGTTGCAGGTACCAATGTGAAAAACGCCTAGCACCGTCGTACGTTCTGTAGGAGGTTGGGTAAGTCAGTTGAAAGGTTGGAGGAAGGCAATGTCAAACCACCTCCAATGCTTGCAGCTTAGAAAAGCACTGTTGAAATCAACCTTCGGGTTAACGACATCTTTTCCTTTTAGGATATAAGTGATAAATTGCTTGCTGGATCACTCACTACCTGCCGTTTAGCGCCTTGTTCTCCGCTATTTCTCATTTTTTTCTTTTTTCATTGTATACAACGCGAACTTTAAAAGTTCATGCTACGTTAAATATGCTCCAGCTTGAAATCAAAATCGAGTCCTTACAAAGTGTACACTGTCATTACGGAAAAGATAAATCTCGGACATTTCAACTTTACAGCTGACAAGCTATTTAAAGAGCCTTTCAATCGCTGTATACATATACTGCAGCTCCTTGAAAGCAAAGTCGTAATAGCCTAAAATAGGAGTGCCGTATGGTAGGGTGATGCTTGTTAATGCCGGTCAAGGCGGCGAGCGTATGGCGCAACACATCCTGGCCAGATGCCCCTACATGGTGGCTCCCCGTTGCTGCTTTAGCAACCGGCGCGCAGCTCCGTGCTGTGATTCGGATAGCACAACACAGCTGTAGGTAAAGAAGGTAAAGATTAAAAGTATTACACAGCAACAATAGTAACACTCCTCAGATAACTGTACTACCGTTTGAAATTCAAATAATTTGTTTTTTGAGCAACAGTTTCTCACTTTAGGTTAGCGGGAGATTTGACTACAGGGAGATCGTCTGTCTTTTTAATTAGTTAGCTTCTTACGTAAACTATACATTCTGGCTTTTATTCCAGCTTAACTATCGGTAAGGTTTCGGCACAGGATCAGTTGATATGTTTGATCAGTTATTCTTGAACTGGCATTACACGCGTGTATCTATTACAAAAAATAAAGCTGTGTGTTCCCAATTTTACGTTATCGCCTACGTCAAGTATGGACAATTACCATTCAGTTGTTCCTAATTTTAAAAAAAGAACGATCTGCGAAACAATCAGTCGCATAAGGGCAGCTACTGAAGCGCAGATCTTTGGTGTTCTATATATATCTCTGCGTTTATGTCACAAATCTGAAACAAAGGCTTTAGGCTTGGATATTTTTACTATCGCCTTGATGAAATTACTATAGAAAACTAATTTTGCTGCAAAGCTGTTTCCTTAAACAGAAACATTTACTACGGCTGTGCATGCTTTACTATGCCCCACCAAAACTTTGCATGTACTTCATTTAATGTTATGTTGGGGCTATGTTTTAGTGACCTTCTCGAACAAGACTTTTTTTAAATTTAACTTCCGACAATAATTTCGATTCGTATAGCGCCTGAATTCGAGGAAATTAGAAGAATTTATTGCTTATAGGAGAGAATCATGGTAATCCAGTTCATGTATGTTCTAACAAGCAAGGACTTAGTTTCAAGTGTCTGTCATTTGAAAGCACTAAAATGTTCAAATATTCTGCTAGAAACAGTTTATGCACTGTATATTTACCACACACTCATTTACGCAAACATTTATTTCCACAGCATTTTTCGGTCTTTACTAAGACATGTTTGTATTTGTACCCTAACTGGTCTTGCTGGGATTTCATCTACGGATACTGACAATTAACTGTTTGAATTAATGCCATCTTTAGGTATTACCAGAAGCTGTTCCCTTTTGATTACAAAATTAATTATTATATTGGAGATAATACGAACTCAGCGCCTTATATCGCCCTAGTTTCGACTTTCGCGTTTTATGCAACTCCAGTAACACTTTTCTTTGGAGAAAACAAAAAACGGTTGCGTATGTATAACTATGCGGCAGTAGAAAGATGAGTACGTTGACGAAAATGGAATGCACCAGTCCGATATTTGCCAAACTTTGTGGAGATGTACATCACACAACTGGCATTAAATGTGTAGACTTATATTCGATTCGGAATTGATATCCATCATCATCATCATCACCACCACCACCACCACCACCACCACCACCACCATCATCAACACGAAGTATGACCACTACATGCTAGGATACGCTCTTTTATTCTTTGTGACATCGAAGCAAACAGCCTGCGAATACTGACATGAAATAACGTCTCCCCATCGCACTCCAAATATGCTCCACAGCTGAAAAATCAAAGTACCATTCACTCAAGAATCCGTGCACTCCTCAAGGAGGAATATGGGGTTTTGCATTATCCTACTGGAAGACGCAATTTCATACCCTGCTCATCAAGGATATGACAACAGGGTTTGGTATTTTTTTCCCCACATACTGGCTAGTATTCACGCTCCTTACGCCAATTGCCGAATCAGACCTAGAGTCACATCCTATAGGTCCCTACATTATGATTACAGGAGTTAGAGATGTATGGGTCAAGAGGACAGCTGTTTCCTGTTATCTTTCACCAGGTAGTCTACAAACACATTGACATCGATCTGACCGGTTCATAAACTGAGGCTCATCGCTGAACACCTAAAATTTGCCATTCAGTGTCTCAGGTGACTGACTACACCATCAAAGCCCGTGTTGTCTGTGATATTTCACTGATACACGATGCGTGCCAACACGATATTCCAACCCAGCTTCCAGTAATCTGTTCCCCAAGGTTCGTAGTGACACGCTGGCTGGAACCTCTTTCCGAATTTCACCTATTATCACCTATCTATCCGTTAGAGCCAGTCGAATACTCTTAGGATCTTGTCGCGCTTTAGTCCTTCCAGAAGTACCAATGTTTATTCTTCTTTCCGCACTGTTACCCCGAGTCAATCTCGTCAATACTCGTTCTGCAGTCACTGTACTAAGAACGAAATGTCCGCGCGATCTGTCGGTATAATACTCCAATGTGCCCAAAAGCAATGATTCGACCCTTCTCAAAGTCTGAAAGATGGAAAAAAAGTCGCACGTGTGCGTCATCTCAGCATGTTGTATTGCTATCTCTATCGAAAACGTTCCATCGGTCATGGTGTAAAACATTCCATTTCTGACAGAACCAATCATAGGTTACACCTGCTCCAGATATTTAGTAACACAACTTGTAAAATAATGGTTGGACACACAGTACGCTTAATTTGTGTAAAAGACTGTTTATCAGTCTTCTAAATATGAGCACAGCATTGCATAATTTTGATTGGATCTTTCGTACGCCCCTGCTGAAGCAACCGTCCAGTCAGCAACGTACTTCTTCAGCCCAATTGTTTCGAGACTGAATTAATAAAAAAAAATTGAGAAAAGTGAAATGGTTCAAATGGCTCTGAGCACTATGGGACTCAACATCTGAGGTCATCAGTCCCCTAGAACTTAGAACTACTTAAACCTAACTAACCTAAGGCCATCACACACATCCATGCCCGAGGCAGGATTCGAACCTGCGACCGAAGCAGCAGCGCGGTTCCAGACTGAAGCGCCTACAACCGCTTGGCCACACCGGCCGGGTTGGGCTACAGATCAAGCTGTTAACAAAACCTACATTCCAAGAAATACAGAAGAAAAATAAATATTGCCAGTGTTCTCTCTCTCTCTCTCTCTCTCTCTCTCTCTCTCTCTCTCTCTCTCTCTCTGTGCTACACGTATGATATCATATGCCACACCATAACGTCACAGGCTAAAGGCGACGTCTAGTATCGGTAGGTTCTACTGACCGACTGGCGAGAGGCTGCAGTAATTACTTGCCTTGCCATCTTAGGTCTTACCTTTCTTTAGTGTCTAATTTGAAGCATTCTGAGAAATTCTGAAGAATAAAAAACAAACTATTCTGTTGTTCTGGAAGTATGGCATAAAAGTTTGACGATAATTAGGATTCAACGTACCATCGACAATGCGATCACAGGCAGACCACATGGCCGGATTTAGAAAAGACAGGAAAGGAAATACGCCGTGTGTTTTTCAAATGACATTTGCCTTAAACCATTCAAGGGAAATCACGAAAAACCTAAATGCAGATGGACGGACGGGGGTATAATCCCCCGTCCTCACGAATGCACGTCCAGTGTGTTACCACGGCGACACTTCTCTCGCTCGGGTAGTAGAACGACAGGAGTCATCACCACGTGATGTGCTTCACTGATGGCGCTTATTTTTCCAACAGGTGCGACACCAGACTATTTTATCACATTTACTCTGTTCCTAGATATTTACCTATTCCTATTTATTTTTATTTTTTATTTATTTATTTATTGTTCCGTGGGACCACATTTAGGAGAAGTCTCCATGGTCATGGAACGAGTCAATACATGAAATTATAACACGATTGTAGAAACAGAATGAAATGAAATATAAGAAACATATTCAGGCGACAAGTCGTTAGTTTAAATAAAGAAAATCAAGAATGTAACACTGGAATTTGCTTAATTTTTTAGCTCTTCCAGGAGCTCCTCGACAGAATAGAAGGAGTGAGCCATGAGGAAACTCTTCAGTTTAGACTTAAAAGTGTTTGGGCTACTGCTAAGGTTTTTGAGTTCTTGTGGTAGCTTATTGAAAATGGATGCAGCAGAATACTGCACTCCTTTCTGCACAAGAGTCAAGGAAGTGCATTCCACATGCAGATTTGATTTCTGCCTAGTATTAACTGAGTGAAAGCTGCTAACTCTTGGGAATAAGCTAATATTGCTAACAACAAACGACATTAAAGAAAATACATACTGTGAGGGCAATGTCAAAATTCCCAGACTATTGAATAGGGGTCGACAAGAGGTTTTCGAACTTACACCATAAATAGCTCGAACAGCCCGTTTTTGAGCCAAAAATACCCTTTTTGAATCAGAAGAATTACCCCAAAAAATAATACCATATGACATAAGCGTATGAAAATACGCGAAGTATACTACTTTTCGTGTTGAAATGTCACTTATTTCAGATACTGTTCTAATGGTAAATAAAGCGGCATTTAGTTTCTGAACAAGATCCTGAACATGGGCTTTCCACAACAACTTACTACCTATCCATACGCCTAGGAACTTGAACTGTTCCGTCTCGCTTATAACATGCCCATTCTGTCTGATTAAAATGTCAGTTCTTGTTGAATTGTGAGTTAGAAACTGTAAAAACTGAGTCTTACTGTGATTTAGCATCAAATTATTTTCCACAAGCCACGAACTTATATCATGAACTACATTATTTGATAATGTTTCAATATTACACACAAGATCCTTCACTACCAAGGTGGTGTCATCAGCAAACAGAAATATTTTTGAATCACCTGTAATACTAGAAGGCATATCATTTATATAAATAAGAAACAGCAGTGGCCCCAGCACCGACCCTTGGGGAACGCCCCATTTAACAGTGCCCCATTGGGACTGAACATCATTACCACTCTCAATATTGCGGAGGATTACCTTCTGATTTCTGTTCTTAAAGTAGGAGGCGAACCAATTGTAAGCTACTCCCCTTACTCCATAATGTTCCAACTTCTGCAGTAATATTTTGTGGTCAACACAGTCAAAAGCCTTCGTTAAATCAAAGAAAACACCTAACGTTCGCAACCTTTTATTTAATCCGTCCAAAACCTCACAGAGAAAAGAGACTATTGCATTTTCAGTTGTTAAGCCATTTCTAAAACCAAACTGTACATTTGACAGCAAATTATGTGAATTTAAATGCTGCAGTAACCTTGTATATACAACCTTCTCGATAACTTTAGCAAATACCGATGGCATAGAAATAGGTCTATAGTTGTCAACATTATCCCTGTCTCCCTTTTTATAAAGTGGCTTCACTACCGAGTACTTTAATCGGTCAGGAAACCGACCACTCCTAAAGGAAAAGTTACAGATATGGCTAAGTACTGAGCTAACATACGTGGAACAATACTTCAGTATTCTGCTAGATACCCCGTCATATCCATAAGAGTTCTTGGTCTTTAGTGATTTAATTATTAACTCAATCTCCCTCTTGTCAGTATCATGGAGGAGCATTTCAGGTAACAGTCTCGGAACACTTTTTTCTAAGAGCGCTATATGATTCCCTGTTGGGACTAGGTTTCTATTTAGTTCACCTGCTATATTCAGAAAGTGATTATTAAGTACTGTACATATATGCGACTTATCAGTAACACAGACATCCCCACTACGCACTGATTCTATATTCTCGACCTGTCTCTGCAGACCAGCCACTTCCTTTACGACTGACCAAATGGTTTCAATTTTATCCTGAGACTTAGCTATTCTATCTGCATACCACATACTTTTTGCCTTCCTAATAACTCTTTTAAGCACCTTACAATACTGTTTGTAATGGGCTGCTGCATTTAGATTGTGACTGTTTCTAACGTTTTGATATAATTGCCACTTTGTTCTACAAGATATTCTTATCCCTTTAGTCAGCCACCCAGGCTGCCTGTTTGTGCTAGTACCCTGTTTTGAACGTTCTAACGGAAAGGAACTTTCAAAGAGCACGAGAAAAGTCTTGAGGAAAGCATTATATTTATCGTCTACTGTATCAGCTCTATAAACATCTTGCCACTCTTGTTCCTTGATAAGGTTTACAAAAGTCTGTACAGCAACTGGATCAGCTTTCCTAAAAAGTTGGTAACTATATTTAACATGTGTTGCAGCACAAAAATCTTTTAGACTTAAAATTTGTGCATCATGATCTGAAAGGCCATTCACCTTTTTGCTAACAGAATGCCCTTCTAATAATGACGAATGAACAAAAATATTGTCTATGGTTGTTCTACTGTTCCCTTGCACTCTCGTTGGAAAGAATACGGTTTGCATAAGATTATATGAATTAAGGAGGTCTACCAGCATCCTTTTCCTTGCACAATCACTTATACAATTAATATTGAAGTCACCACATATAACTAACTTTTTGTATTTCCTATAAAGTGAACCAAGAACCTCCTCTAGCTTTAGCAAAAATGTTGTGAAATCGGAGTCTGGGGATCTATAAATAACAACAGTAAGAAGTTTAGCTCCACTAAATTTAACCACACCTGCACAACATTCAAACACCTTTTCAGTGCAGTACTTTGAAACATCAATTGACTCAAATGGGATACCGTTTTTCACATACATGGCTACTCCCCCACACCGCAAAGAGCTCCTAGAAAAGCTGCCAGCCAACCTGTATCCTGGTAAGGGAAACCTCTGAATTATCTCCTTATTTAAGAAGTGTTCAGATATACCAATAATTTCAGAGTCAACATCTATAAGCAGTTCACTAACTTTATCTCTAATACCTTGTATATTTTGATGAAATATACTAATTCCCTCATTAATCGGATACCCAAGCTTTGTAGAAAGTGGTTTCTTTGTTAGAGAGACTTCCCTTAAGCAGGAATACCTATCAGCTGACTTCAATCTAAAAAAGGTACACCCACAACTACCGGAATTTTCCCATGAGTGATCCCACCACCCCCACCTATGCTGTCACCTATAAGTTTTGCCAACCTCCCCTTCCCATACCTGTTGAGGTGTAGGCCATGTCTAGTGAAACCCGTCCTGCCGATAGACTCCACCGACACCACTGAAATGTGACTCATGCCTTCTGTCATCAGCGCACCCCCAAGTCTCATGCTATACGCATCCGTTTGGGAAGAAATCGTCATCGCGGGTAGCTGTAGATTTCCCGCAGTCCACGAAGGCCAAAGGAAAGGAAAATTTCTATTTGACGTCTCACTGAGAGGAATTTCCTTCATTTGTCTGCAATTACTAACCTACTCGTGTGGCTTTCAGTTTCCTGAAAGTTTTTCTAGTTGTCGCCACGTGGGCGGTTTGCACGCCAGTGTCTTATATGCAGCTGCTCTTTGCATGTGAAAGATGAGTGCGCTTACAATGCATGTCGCCGTGCTGTATAGGCGTCGTCACCTAGCCTACTCCTTACGAATAACAGCTAAGGAGGTTCCCGAGTTTAACGTACCCATGCGACGTTCGGGATCATCATCAATGGTGTAACATGCCCTCATTCCAGAAGACACTGTAAGAGTTTTCAAATGTAATTGATGACCTTTGCGCAAAGTCTGGTAATGATGAATTTTACGCACTACTTCCCTCCATTGAATGCCGCCTCAAAAGAGTCTGTTTCAACTGGTCAGCTCCCTGTCATTCTCAGGTGAGCCATCGAAGACTGACGAGGATTAGATTTCATTTTAAAGCCCCATTGCTTCCTTCTGCGATCTCCGCTTCTTGGTGACAGGATAAGGTTTAGTTTTCACCTTTTTTTTCACTTGGGGAGGACTTTTAAGGGCCACAGGTCCGCAAGTCTCTCCTCCGAGCATTTGTTTCTTTACTTGTAGTGTCTCTTTTCCTATTCAACTAATGCCCTAGGGACTCTGTAGCGATACCAGCCAGGGTTTTCGAATGTGTCGAATGCCATGTCGGAGTTGGTATAATTCCTCTTTTTTCGACCTGAGATAGATTACTTCTACAACAGGTTCCATATTGAGCTCCTCATGCAGTATCTGGATGCGCATGTATCGTGAAGCCCAAGTTTCCACCCAAGGACTTGATTTTGTAATACCTGGACGTGCTGCATTTGGGTCTTGCTAGGGAGATCCCATGATGTGTTCCCATAAAGGATTTTTGATAGTACAGTTGCCTTGTAGAGAGTAACTTTTGTTAAATACTGAGCTCCCTACCGCGGGATAGTTGCATCAGTTCCCTCGCCATGCCGGGGCTTTAAGCTTTGGTCTTGCACGTGTCTAAAAAAAACTTGATAGTTGAGTTCCATCGTACCTCTTGCCTCTGGATAGTAATATTTCTGTCTACTAGCGGACTTTTTTCGTAAAGTCTATTGCCGTTGTTTTGGCCGGGTTAATTTTAATCTTGTTATGTCTGCACCATTCTGTGGTCTTCTGATGGCGTCCACTCGTATAGTACGAAGTGTCATCAGCGAATTGTGCCAGTTGAACGTATGCAATAGTCGGCATGTCATTGACGAAAATGTCCTGCGTTCAACAATATACAGCGCGCTGTGAGTATTCTGCGCATGCGTCAAAATCAAGTTGACAGACGGACGGCGACAGCGCCCTCGCTGGTGCAACCGCGGAGCACAGCTGTTCTCTTCAATACCGCTCGCCGCAGCCGTCGGCGCACTCTGTTGACTTCGATTAGAGCTAATCGCGGAGATAATAGGGTTCCACGCTCACTCCAACTGGTAGCGGCTGTCGCGGTTCATCAGATTTTCCACCAGGCGTATTCCCACGGGTTCTTTAATAATGGAACCCCAAAAAGATGCTGCTGTCTTCAGAATCATTGTTTTATCATACTCCACTGAATATCCATTGGTATACTATGCTCGCCAATAGCGGACTTGCTTGATTGCAAAAGGCGAGTGCAGCGTTGATGTTAAGTGCAGCGTCCTTTCAACGTGCGGGTGGTCTGACCTATGTAAGCCATACCACACTGGCAAGGTATTTTATAAATTCTGGCCGTTAGCCAACCATCTACGATTGCAGACCTTCTGGGGTCAGTGAAGGACGATTTGTTACGGCGAAAGGCCGGAATTTACAAAATATCTTGCCAGTGCGGTATGCGTTACACAGGTTAGGCCACACGCACCGTGATAGAACGCTGCGCCGGACGGAGTGGCCGAGCGGTTCTAGGTGCTACAGTCTGGAACCGCGCGACCGCTACGGTCGCAGGTTCGAATCCTGCCTTGGGCATGGATGTGTGTGATGTACTTAGGTTAGTTAGGTTTAAGTAGTTCTAAGTTCTAGGGTACTGATGACCTCAGCAGTTAGGTCCCTCGCCTTTTGCAATCTAACAAGACCGCCAGTGCCGAAAACATCATTTCCACTGGACATTCAATGGAGTATGATAAAACAATGATTCTGAACACAGCAACATCTTTTTGAGACTCCATTATTAAAGAATCCGTGGAAATATGCCAGTGGGAAATCTGATGAATCATGATAGTGGTTATCAGCTGGAGAGTGCGTGGACCCTATCACCTCCAACATTAGCTCTAACCGAAGGCGACAGAGTGCGCTGACGGTAGCGGCGAGCGGTAACACAAACAGCTGAGTTTCGCCCACCATTGAGGGCTCTGTGGCAGGTAATGTGGTCCGTCTGTCAACTTGATTTTGACACAGCACGCTATACGTGTATTGATGGCGTACCTGAGAGTGACTGGCAGGTGATCAGTTGAAACATCGTAGAATGTGTTTAACGACGACCGACTTCAAGCCCAAAATTTGTTTGGACGTTCAGTTCGCCGGGAAAACTTTAAAATTCACAGTTTATCTGTTTCGAACGATTTCGGGAAAAATTCGAAAATTAGTAGTTCACATGGTAGCAATTATTTATCTGGTGGTGTAGTCTCTAGGTCTGCAGTGGTATATTTACCATAGGAGAAAACGCTCTGTTAGAATTCATTGACACGGAATTAATACTAACTGCAACCGGGCAAGATCGCGTGTCCCAAAACTTCCAGTGTATCTTGTGATGTAATTTCATAAATGTTTATCGAAGCAAAATCTATCGTGACACCTAACAACACACACTGACCCTAATCAAGGTTTATAAAAGTGAATTCGGTTTTTTCGTATACTGAAGGCATTTATGACAACAGCACTGATTGCTTACTGATAACACTATACAATCCATCAGAAATTGCATTTTACAATTCCTGTAAGAAAACCATATTTCGAATGTTGAAACCATTTTAATACCTTTCGCCACATTCTGCTATCACGAACTGAGGGTAGATAACAACTAAAGATCAGAATAGGATAGTAGATTTCATGGAGGACCAACTATTTGGCTAATTCCAAAATTGTATCACATATTAACAAGGGAAACAGATGCGACATATTCGGATTCAATGAAAAGACTGTTTCGAAAAGTAACCGTTATTCAGCAGATGCTGGAGGATTTTTACGTATACAGCAGTAAGCCTAACGCATCAATTAAATTAAGAATACTAAAATATAATCCTATTAAATTCTCCGTAACTTCGGAAATACTACAGACTCGATAAATCTAAGATTAGTTGTGAAATCGCCACAAAATTCTTTTAAGATGAAATATTTTATACATAATTCCGCAATAGTTTCAAATTTAGTAAAAAATTCACTTATTTTATT
This sequence comes from Schistocerca nitens, assembly GCF_023898315.1. Lineage (NCBI taxonomy): Eukaryota > Metazoa > Arthropoda > Insecta > Orthoptera > Acrididae > Schistocerca > Schistocerca nitens. The sequence continues at coordinate 865,110,968 of NC_064616.1, read as the reverse complement.
CTGCAAAGAGGGCGGAGAATTTCGTAGAAATAACAGTGGGCTCACGTATGGTTCCTACCACAGTAATATACATTCATATATATTTAATATACTACAGTAAAACGCTCAAGTTAATATTAAAATAAATTAAAGTATAGCGGGCCTTCAGACAGCTTATTTCTATTATTACACAAACTTTTGTGCTTCACTTTGTGTCATCAAATCCTTTAAACTGTTGGGGAGAGAGATGTCTTTAAATACATTTTGCGTAGACGGTAAGCGTCACTTGAGAGTGAGTTGATGATGTGGTTGGTCATATGGACTTGCGATACTTTTATTAATACCAACCAATTCTCGGTTGGCAACAGTATATAAACATGTATGATGTCATTCATGAGCATTTTTTGCGAGTTATTTACAAAATGAACACTGAGTTACGAAGACATGTTTTAATTTATCAATATATTGCACATAGTTGCAAAAAGCTGACAGCACAAGTACAATTCGGAGGCAGAGACCTGGACTCGGTCGCAGTCATCAAATTCGTTCATATTACATTCCACAAGCCGCATCTGTGGCATGCTATACTGAATGTGGGTTTATACTATTTTTATTGATCCCGAGCAGAGGTAACGGCACAACCTTATCACGAACTCAGCACAAGACTGCAGCTTTGTGGAGGCGGCGGAGAGATTGAGCCCCGCAAGAAGTGAGAGGTAGCTTTCTAACATTCGTCTTCATCGATTTTTCATTTCGGTCGCGCTTTCGAATCTGCAGCAGAAGTTGGTGGGTCCTGCAGCCAGCTGGTCAGCCGATTGCATCACACCACCGCCTGCCAGCCATGTCACGGAGCGCTTACTTAACACACCGCATTTGTGTGCATTACTTTCATAACTCAGCAAAGTTAGAGAATAACTCCACGTCAGTACAGGCTCGTACTGGACAACGGCTGGGAAGAAATCAGTCATGGTCTCGTTGAAGGAATCAGCCACGCATATGTCTGATGTGGTTCAAGGAAACCTACATTAGAAAGGACCAATGGGAATTTTAAGTCCTCTCCTGAATGCAAGCGTATTGTTTTAACTGTACTCGGTTTCACGACTCCGATTTTGATTACAATAACCTTTTAAAGCTGGAACCGTTTGGAGGTAGGTTCTCGGGACTTATGAAGTGTTACAAAAACCGTATGTTCTTCAAGGATACCTAGAAATAAATGCGGGCTGGGCGTAAAGCCTAAATAACAAGTAAAAGGAAAAATCTGGAAAAACATGATCTCTTCATATTCCTTTCTGTTACTGTTGCACAAAGGCAACTGCTGTCCGACAGTACCTCCGACGGTACCTCAATTAGGCAGAAAAACATCAACAGTTAGTTGACAGATGCCAGCATTAGTATTTGGCATGATATGGGCAGTTACACGTAAAGGTGCTCAAACATGCACCGCATACTTCTCATGCGTTTGAAAACATCTCGCGCCGACTAAACTCCTAAGTCCACATATTCTGCAAAAAGAATCTCGAGAAAGTAACAAGCAAGGTTAATATTTCTCTGACAAGGAAACATCACTAGCTTGACCTCATATGTTAAGGAGGAAAAAAGTACACATGCCAGATACAGCCCCAGCAAATCCATCTCGCGAGAAAATTTTGGCCCAAATTCTGATAGTACGGAGTTATGACCTTCTGTAAGTACAGCTTTGAAGCTTTCGCTTGCATCGGTTGTGTCTCGCTCCGCCCTGCTGCATCCGTTTATTACGCACGAGCGCGCGCACTGTACAACAGAATGAATAAGAAGCTTGTGAAACACTGTTTTGACACTATTAATATGGTGTGTTCATTGTGTCAAAGTGAGCGGTTTCTAACCTACGCCAGAGATATCTTTGGTTTGAATATTTATAATGTTGCGATACACAAATGCGGTGAAAATGAATGAAACGAATGAGTGTGTCACTAAAGAAGTAGCATACCGCTACGTAATTATTAACGTCGCTATTGTGCGTTATTTTCTTTGCATTTTAAAGCTGACATGAAGTGAAGTACATTTGCACGATATGCGCTATTCTTCAACGTAATTAGCATGATTTAATTACAATGGAAACTCATTAACATCGTTTCATAATAATTCTTCAGTTGCTAACGCTTAAATTTCGCGCCGTTATCCTGTAAGTTTGTAAGCGTGCTACAAACAGCGTACAGAATGGTCTGTAAGCGGCAGCATAGTGCAGATGCACACATACCGTCGCAGTATCAGTATGAAGATGGCCGCCCCACTTGGGACTTGCACCAGGGAAGAACAGCATTCTGTTGTTCGATTTTTGCGTAGTGAAAGTGTGAAACCTATTGAAATTCATCTGTCACAGCAGCAAGTCTACGAATGGAGTAGGAAGTTCGGAAATGGTGTGACTTCAGTGGCTGGCTCTGAGCACTATGGGACTTAACTTCCGAGGTCATCAGTCCCCTAGAACTTAGAACTACTTAAACCTAACTAACCTAAGGACAACACACACACCCATGCCCGAGGCAGGATTCGAACCTGCGACCGTAGCGGTAGCGCGGTTCCAGACTGTAGCGCCCAGAACCGTTCGGCCACTCCGGCCGGCTTGACTTCAGTGGAAGGTGCTCCTCGTCCAGGTCAGGCACAACGAGTTGTGGCTCCACATGACATTGCAGCAGTTGAAGCCATAGTGAAGGAAAACCGCCGAGTGACACTGAATGACATTGCAGCATGTTTACAGATTAGTCATGGGTCAGCACACCACATTGTGCGTGATGTGCTACAGTTTCACAAAGTGTCTGCAAGATGGGTGCCACGGCAGTTGACTCCTGAAACGAGAGAACGACGAGCTGATGCTTGTGAAGAACTTCTTGGCGCTTTGAACGAGGTGATGGCTCCCTTGCAAGAATCGTTACTAGGGACGAAACCTGGGTTCACTTCCACCAACCGAAAACGAAGAGAGCGAGCAAGGAATGGCGCCATTCCTCATCCCCAAAACCAAAGAAGTTTCGAACAGAACCATCAGCAGGGAAGGTTATGCTGACTCTCTTTTGGGACGAAAAAGGCGTCATTTTGGAGCATTACATACCTAGAGGGTACACTGTCACCAGTGCATCATACACAGATCTCCTAAAAAATCATCTGCGGCCTGCAATCAAATCAAAGCGACGTGGATTGCTGTCAGCAGGCGTCCTTTTGCAACATGACAATGCAAGGAACCACACTGCCCATACAACAGTTGCAACAATCACAGACCTGCATTCTGAGTGTCTTCCTCATCCACCATACTCACCAGACCTTGCCCAAGTGCTTTCCGTATGTTTGGACCACTCAAAGACGCAATGGGGGGGGGAAGAGGTTCCGTTCTGATGAAGAGGTACGCCACACGGTGCACGAGTGGTTGCGCGGACTACCAAAAGAATTTTTTTCTAAGGAATTTATGCACTTAGTAAGCGCTGGAGGACTTGCATTGAGCCGGCCGGAGTGGCTGAGTGGTTCTAGGCACTACAGTCTGGAACCGCGCGACCGCTACGGTTGCAGGTTCAAATCCTGCCTCTGCCATAGATGTGTGTGATGTCCTTAGGTTAGTTAGGTTTAAGTAGTTCTAAGTTCTAGGGGACTGAGGACCTCAGAAGATAAGTCCCATAGTGCTCAGAGCCATTTGAACCATTTTGAATTTGCATTGAGCCTGGGGGAGATTATGTTGAAAAGTGATACAGCTTTGCATCACTTCTGCACAATAAATAATATTTAAGAAATATTTAATGTTTTCAATTGTCTCACCCTCGTATTACATACCTACACTGTCCAGTCACATTAATGTGACCACCTGTCAGAAGCCTGAATAGCCACCTTTTGCAGCGCAGACCGTTACGAGATGTGCAGGAAGAAAAGCAGCGAGGTTCTGGAACTACCGACAGGGATGAGGAGCCATGCCGAATCCAGTTCCGTGGCCAGCTGCCATAGGTTTCTCGGTTGAGGATCATGGCGCGAACACCCCGACCGAGGTGGTCCCACATATTCTCGAATGGGTTTAAATCCTGAGAGTGTGGTAGCAAGGCGGGTACGGTATACTCATCCTGGTGCTCTTGGATCCACGGACGTACGCTGCAAGCTGTGACACACATTGCACTTTCCTGCTGGTAGATGCCGTTGTGCCGGTGACAAACAACCTGCGTGTAGAGGCGGACATGGTTCCCAGGGATACATGCATACTCGTGTGTATATATATTGCGTCTTCCTGAGTTGATCCACTGTGCCTTCCACAATAACGAGATCACACAGGGAATGCCTCTCGCCTCCCGATGATTGTTGCAGGGGGGTTTGCTTTCAGACGTTTCACCCCATACGCGCTGACGGCCATTTGTCCCATGAGGCATACAACATGATTGCCAGCCGGTGTGGCCGTGCGGTTCTAGGGTCTTCAGTCTGGAACCGCGTGACCGCTACGGTCGCAGGTTCGAATCCTGCCTCGGGCATGGCTATGTGTGATGTCATTAGGTTAGTTAGGTTTAAGTAGTTCTAAGTTCTAGGGGACTGATGACCACAGATGTTAAGTCCCATAGTGCTCAGAGCCATTTGAACCATTTTTGAACATGATTCATCAGAAGAGGCCACCTGCCGCCACTCAGTGAACGTCCAGTTATGGTACTGGCGTGCATACCCCAGCGTTCGTCGCCGGTGAACAACAGTCAGCACGGGTGCACGAACCAGGTGCCTTCTGCGGAGGCGGATACGCAGCAACGTTCGCTGAACGGTCGTTGAGGAGAAACTGATGGTAGCCCCTTGGTTCATGTGGACGGTCAGTTACTCAACAGTTGCACGTCTATTCGCCCGTACACATCTCCGCACCCGCCATTCACCCTTATCTGTGGCCCGTGGTATAACACAGTTGCCTCTGAACTGGTTTTGTGTAGCGCCATTTTGCCATGTACGGTATACTTTAGCTAAGGCGGCAAGCGAACAGTTTATAAACTTAGCAGTTTTGGAAATTCTTCTACCCTTGACCCGAAAGCCGATGATCATGCCCTTTCGGACGTCAGATAAATCGCTCCTTTTCCGCATTACAAGGACTGCGCTACTTCTCATGTCTCCCCAACACCCTTAGTATATCATTGTACGACACAAAGTTCAGGAAAAATGGCGTCATAAACATTTAGATGCGTGGGAAACTAGCTTTTGCTTTAAAATGGAGCGAAAATTACCCAGACTATATTCATCCAGTGTTTCATAATGAGAGCACCTGGCGATTTCCGCAAACTTTAAGCTTAATTTCAATCGTTTTCTAAGCTTTTTCTCACTTCCATGATTAACGTCAAATATTTAACACATTCATCTACATGGATACTCTGCAAATCACGCTTAAGTGGCTGGCAGGAGGTTAATCGAACCACCTTCACAATAATTCTCTGTTATTCCAACAAAGCGCGGAAAAAGCAAACACCTATATCTTTCCGTGCGACCTGATTTCCCCTATTTTTATAAGATGATCATTTCTACCTATGTAGGTCAGTGTCAACAAAATATCTTCGCATTCTGAGGAGAAAATTTTCGCCGCAACGAAAAACGTATTTGTTTTAATGATATCCACCACAAATCCTGCAACACGACAGTGACACTCTCTCTCGTATTTCTCAATAATACAAAACGTGCTGCTCTTCTTTGAAATTTCTCGATGTACTCTGTTAATCCTATCTAGTAAGGGTCCCAGACCGCACAGCAGTACTCCAAAAGAGGACGGAGAAGCGTTGTGCAAGCAGTCTCTTTAGTAGAGCTGTTACATTTTCTGAGTGTTCTGCCAGTAAAACGCAGTCTTTGGTTTGCCTTCCCCACAACATCTTCTGTGTGTTCTTCCCAATTTCAGTTGTTCGTAACTGTAATTCCTAGGTATTTAGTTGAATTTACGGCCTTTAGATTTGACTGATTTGCCGTGTAACCAAAGTTCATTTGTAAAGTAACCAGACTTTTGAAGGTGTTTTATACATGGGAGTTCCATTCATTACAGAGTGGGGGTTTGTTTGTTCATACTAAGGGCACGATACTGGGTACTGGAGGTTGCTTCATTATGACAAAAAGATACAAAATAAAACAACGATTCGAGAACCAGCTGATGAAAGTAAAGGAGTATTTCATAACCGACAGGGTGAAGCTATTCGTAGGTATATTTCATTTAATATACAGTTACGGTGTACTGCTATATCCATACTGAATAGTATTAAGTATCTTCCATGTTTGTGGTTGCTATATATAGTCATACTTGCACATTTTCATTGATTCGCATGTTTCACAAAGCCAGCTGTATAAGCACAAACGTGTGCTAATCATACGCAACACTTGCAGTGCGTTTGTAGCATCCAGCAAGCAACAGATCACCAGTTACAGTGACCTGTTAATTTCCGTTATCTCTATCCTATAATACTCATGTGTCTATAGAGAGCAACGTAAGAACTGGGCAAATATGGTTTGAAGTATGAGAGATGGCAAAAATTACTCTTAACACTGTATTATCTCGAGTTTACTTAAGCTGGGGACAGTAATCGATCTTTAAAAAATCCTGCTGAATCAACAAGACACGAGATATGCTGGAGACATCTCAGTGAGTTTTACTTTTAGAAATCCTACCAAGCTACGAAAGAGAGTGCATTTTCTACCAAATATTGGTGAAATGAACATCAACTTCAAGGAAAAATTTACTTTCCAGTCTACTCACAGTGCCCTGAGGTTGAGTCTTCTGCACATTCACTTCTACGCGCGTCTTCTAAATCTTAATATTAACGTAGCCGAACGACACGTAAAGAAAACATTTCCAACTATAGCATCTCTACGCAACAATGGCTGTACGAGGGTTATTCGTAACAAAAACAAGTTCATGAGACAAAAAATGAACTCCGTCCGAACAGGCCTCTGAAAGCCCAACGATACCGACCGACCGCCGTGTCATCCTCAGACGTTAGACGTCACTGGGTGCGCATACGGATGGGCATGTGGTCAGCACTCCGCTCTCCCAGCCGTTGTCAGTTTTCGTAACCGGAGCCGCTACCTCTCACAAGGGAACCTCCCCATCGCACCCCCCTCAGATTTAGTTATAAGTTGGCACAGCGATAGGTCTTGAAAAACTGTACACAGATCAATCGAGAAAACAGGAAGAAGTTGTGTGGAACTATGAAAAAAATAAGCAAAATATACAAACTGAGTAGTCCATGCGCAAGGTAGGCAAAATCAAGGAGCTTGTTAGCTTACGAGCGCCGTGGTCCCGTGGTTAGCGTGTGCATCTGCGGAACGACAGGTCCTGGGTTCAAATCTTCTCTCGAGTGAAAAGTTTAATTTTTTATTTTCAGATAATTATCAAAGTTCAGGCACTCACACATAATCAACTTCGCCCTCCAAAATTCCAGGACATATTCAGATTTGCTTGGACATATACAGGATTTGACGGTCTACGCACGGAAACATTTGAAAACGTAAAAAACATATGTTTTGACAGAGCACAGGGAAAACTGTGCGACTGTGAAACTGTTGCATTCATTTGATGCAGTTTATGTGACAAACTCTTATGTTTTCATCACTCTTTTTGGGAGTGATTATCACATCCACAAGAAAACCTAAATCGGGTAAGGTAGAAGAATCTTTTTACCCATTCGCCAAGTGTGCAAGTTAGGTGGGTCGACAACATATTCCTGTCATGTGACGCACATGCCGTCACCAGTGTCGTAAAGAATATATCAGACGTGTTTTCCTGTAGAGGAATCGGTTGACCTATGACCTTGCGATCAAATGTTTTCGGTTCCCATTGGAGAGGCACGTTCTTTCGCCTACTAATCGCACGGTTTTGCGGTGCGGTCGCAAAAGACACACACTAAACTTATTACAGTGAACAGAGACGTCAATGAATGAACGGACAGATCGTAACTTTGCGAAAATAAAGAAAGTAAAATTTTCACTCGAGGGAGGACTTGAACCAAGGACCTTTAGATTCGCAGTTCCTCACTCTAACCACGAGACCACGGCGCTCATCAGCTAACATTGTCCTTTATGTTGCCTATCTTCCACATGGACTAGTCAGTTTGTATATTTTGCTTATTTTTTCATAGTTCCACACAACTTCTTCCTGTTTTCTCGATTGATGTGTGTTCAGTTTTTCAAGACCTATCCACTGTGTCAATTTATAACTAAATCTGAGGTGGGTGCGATGGGGAGGTTCCCTTGTCAGTCACGTAGCTCCTCAATTGTCCTGACAAGGGCTGAGTGCACACCGCTTGCCAACAGCGCTCGGAAGACCCGGACGGTAACTCATCCACGTGATGGCCAAGCGCTTCAGTGCTTAACTTCGGTGATCTGACTGGAACTGGTGTTACCACAGTAGCAAGGCCGTTTGCTATCGGATAAAAATTATTCAGATCTAAAACCATGCAACAGATTTGATAACAGCAGCGATTTGCATAATGTTCTGGGAGTAGAAAAAGTCCTGACATTTCTACAACAATTTGGGTTAAGTTGCCCATAGTAGCATCCACCCTTGACGTTTGACGCATTGTTAGAAGCGGTCGCAGAGACTTTCTTTGGAATTCAAATCCGGGAGCTTTGATGGTCAATTAAGACCCGCAATTGCTCCAGGATGTACCGCGCGTCATACAGATACGATGTTAGAGCAGTGAATGCGATAATGGTATCTTTGAAGGCAGGGATGGCACTGTCTCCTTTAAGGTGAGGAGGCAAAAGTTAAGCCTAGTTATCCATCATCTTAAGGTAGCGGAGGAGGAGGTTAGTGTTTAACGTCCCGTCGACAACGAGGTCATTAGAGATGGAGCACAAGCTCGGGTTAGGGAAGGATGGGGAAGGAAATCGGCCGTGCCCTTTCAAAGGAACCATCCCGGCATTTGCCTGAAGTGATCTAGGGAAATCACGGAAAACCTAAATCAGGATGGCCGGACGCGGGATTGAACCGTCGTCCTCCCGAATGCGAGTCCAGTGTGCTAACCACTGCGCCACCTCGCTCGGTTTTAAGGTAGCGGTTTTATCCCCAAGTCACATGTCTTTACCTTACGCAGAACAACCGTTTCAGCGTAATTAAAATATCTGACAACCCCTCCAGCTTCACCACATGTCGCATGCAGTTTCGTGGAAGGTTTACTGTCTACGATGCACGCGGCGTCGCACATCATTCACGTGCTCTCTGCCGCCGTTAGAGTGTGCTCCCTGCCGCCGTTGGATAAGCAGCTGCAGCAGCAAGTCGTATACTGCTAGCTGACTCATTTGTTACATAGTTTAATTCTTAATTTCTTTGCGTGTTTTTGGTACTTGCATTGTTTAATTCATAAATTTCGGGCGTATTATAGTATTTGAGAGTTGTAGCATCGCGTTTTAGTACCTGAATAGTGTAAAATCGCGTAGTCTCCTTCCGCCGCCGAGCAGTGTGTCAGCAGTGCGCAAGTAGCAGCATTACTGCATTTACTAGGCAATCTTGTATTTTAATAACCTTTTAAATTTTGTGTCGATTTGTTTGCGCTCTCTGTAGATTAGTTCAGACGTTCTTTGCATAACAGTTTTTAGCATGGATAGGGACTGCAACTGCTGTGTTCGGATGCAGGCTGAGTTGGCATCCCTTCGCTCCCAGCTTCAGGCAGTGTTGGCTTCGGTCACACAGCTTGAGGCTGTTGCCAATGGGCATCACTGTGGGGGTTCGTCCCACGCATCCCCCGATCGGACTACGACTGTGGTTGCCCGGGATACTGCCCGCATTGAGGCTGATCCCTCACCTCTGGTAGAGTGGGAGATCGTCTCAAGGTGTGGCAGGGGGCGAAAGACATTCCGGGGGGCTGAACGGAAGGCTTCTCCAGTTTGTCTGACGAACCGGTTTCAGGCTCTGTCTCAGGCTGATACTGATCTTCGGCCTGACATGGCTGCTTGTCCTGTTCCAGAGGTTGCCCCTCAGTCTGCAAGATCCGGGCGGTCGCAGAGGGTGGGCTTACTGGTAGTTGGGAGCTCCAACGTCAGGCGCGTAATGGGGCTCCTCTGGGAAATGGCAGCAAGAGAGGGGAAGAAAACCAATGTGCACTCCGTGTGCATACCGGGGGGGAGTCATTCCAGATGTGGAAAGTGTCCTTCCAGATGCCTTGAAGGGTACAGGGTGCACCCATCTGCAGGTGGTCGCTCATGTCGGCACCAATGATGTGTGTCGCTATGCATCGGAGGAAATCCTCTCTGGCTTCCGGCGGCTATCTGTTTTGGTGAAGACTGCCAGTCTCGCTAGCGGGATGAAAGCAGAGATCACCATCTGCAGCATCGTCGACAGGACTGACTGCGGACCTTTGGTACAGAGCCGAGTGGAGGGTCTGAATCAGAGGCTGAGACGGTTCTGCGACCATGTGGGCTGCAGATTCCTCGACTTGCGCCATAGTGTGGTGGGGTTTCGGGTTCCGCTGGATAGGTCAGGAGTCCACTACGCGCAACAAGCGGCTACACGGATAGCAGGGGTTGTGTGGCGTGGGCTGGGCGGTTTTTTTTAGGTTAGATGGCCTTGGGCAAATACAGAAAGGGCAACAGCCTCAACGGGTGCGGGGCAAAGTCCGGACATGCGGGGACCAAGCAGCAATCGGTATTGTAATTGTCAACTGTCGAAGCTGCGTTGGTAAAGTACCGGAACTTCAAGCGCTGATAGAAAGCACCGAAGCTGAAATCGTTATAGGTACAGAAAGCTGGCTGAAGCCAGAGATAAATTCTGCCGAAATTTTTACAAAGGTACAGACGGTGTTTAGAAAGGATAGATTGCATGCAACCGGTGGTGGAGTGTTTGTCGCTGTTAGTAGTAGTTTATCCTGTAGTGAAGTAGAAGTGGATAGTTCCTGTGAATTATTATGGGTGGAGGTTACACTCAACAACCGAGCTAGGTTAATAATTGGCTCCTTTTACCGACCTCCCGACTCAGCAGCATTAGTGGCAGAACAACTGAGAGAAAATTTGGAATACATTTCACATAAATTTTCTCAGCATGTTATAGTCTTAGGTGGAGATTTCAATTTACCAGATATAGACTGGGACACTCAGATGTTTAGGACGGGTGGTAGGGACAGAGCATCGAGTGACATTATACTGAGTGCACTATCCGAAAATTACCTCGAGCAATTAAACAGAGAACCGACTCGTGGAGATAACATCTTGGACCTACTGATAACAAACAGACCCGAACTTTTCGACTGTGTATGTGCAGAACAGGGAATCAGTGATCATAAGGCCGTTGCAGCATCTCTGAATATGGAAGTTAATAGGAATATAAAAAAAGGGAGGAAGGTTTATCTGTTTAGCAAGAGTAATAGAAGGCAGATTTCAGACTACCTAACAGATCAAAACGAAAATTTCTGTTCCGACACTGACAATGTTGAGTGTTTATGGAAAAAGTTCAAGGCATTGGTAAAATGAGTTTTAGACAGGTACGTGCCGAGTAAAACTGTGAGGGACGGGAAAAACCCACCGTGGTAAAACAACAAAGTTAGGAAACTACTGCGAAAGCAAAGAGAGCTTCACTCCAAGTTTAAACGCAGCCAAAACCTCTCAGACAAACAGAAGCTAAACGATGTCAGTTAGCGTAAGGAGGGCTATGCGTGAAGCGTTCAGTGAATTCGAAAGTAAAATTCTATGTACCGACTTGACAGAAAATCCTAGGAAGTTCTGGTCTTACGTTAAATCAGCAAGTGGCTCGAAACAACATATCCAGACACTCCGGGATGATGGCATTGAAACAGACGATGACACGCGTAAAGCTGAAATACTAAACACCTTTTTCCAAAGCTGTTTCACAGAGGAAGACCACACTGCAGTTCCTTCTCTAAATCCTCGCACAAACGAAAACATGGCTGACATCGAAATAAGTGTCCAAGGAATAGAAAAGCAACTGGAATCACTCAACAGAGGAAAGTCCACTGGACCTGACGGGATACCAATTCGATTGTACACAGAGTACACGAAAGAACTTGCCCCCCTTCTAACAGCCGTGTACCGCAAGTCTCTACAGGAACGGAAGGTCCCAAATGATTGGAAAAGAGCACAGGTAGTCCCAGTCTTCAAGAAGGGGCGTCGAGCAGATGCGCAAAACATAGGTCTATATCTCTGACGTCGATCTGTTGTAGAATTTTAGAACATGTTTTTTGCTCGAGTATCATGTCGTTTTTGGAAACCCAGAATCTACTATGTAGGAATCAACATGGATTCCGGAAACAGCGATCGTGTGAGACCCAACTCGCTTTATTTGTTCATGAGACCCAGAAAATATTAGATACAGGCTCCCAGGTAGATGCTATTTTTCTTGACTTCCGGAAGGCGTTCGATACAGTTCCGCACTGTTGCCTGATAAAGTAAGAGCCTACGGAATATCAGACCAGCTGTGTGGCTGGATTGAAGAGTTTTTAGCAAACAGAACACAGCATGTTGTTATCAATGGAGAGACGTCTACAGACGTTAAAGTAGCCTCTGGCGTGCCACAGGGGAGTGTTATGGGACCATTGCTTTTCACAATATATATAAATAACCTAGTAGATAGTGTCGGAAGTTCCATGCGGCTTTTCGCGGATGATGCTGTAGTATACAGAGAAGTTGCAGCATCAGAAAATTGTAGCGAAATGCAGGAAGATCTGCAGCGGATAGGCACTTGGTGCAGGGAGTGGCAACTGTCCCTTAACAGAGACAAATGTAATGTATTGCGAAGACATAGAAAGAAGGATCCTTTATTTTATGATTATATGATAGCGGAACAAACACTGGTAGCAGTTACTTCTGTAAAATATCTGGGAGTATGCGTGCGGAACGATTTGAAGTGGACTGATCATATAAAATTAATTGTTGGTAAGGCGGGTACCAGGTTGAGATTCATTTGGAGAGTGCTTAAAAAATCTAGTCCATCAACAAAGGAGGTGGCTTACAAAACACTCGTTCGACCTATACTTGAGTATTGCTCATCAGTGTGGGATCCGTACCAGAACGGGTTGACGGAGGAGATAGAGAAGATCCAAAGAAGAGCGGCGCGTTTCGTCACAGGGTTATTTGGTAACCGTGATAGCGTTACGGAGATGTTTAATACACTCAAGTGGCAGACTCTGCAAGAGAGGCGCTCTGCATAGCGGTGTAGCTTGCTCGCCAGGTTTCGAGAGGGTGCGTTTCTGGATGAGGTATCGAATATATTGCTTCCCCCTACTTATACCTCCCGAGGAGATCAGGAATATAAAATTAGAGAGATTAGAGCGCGCACGGAGGCTTTCAGACAGTCGTTCTTCCCGCGAACCATACGCGGCTGGAACAAGAAAGGGAGGTAATGACAGTGGCACGTAAAGTGCCCTCCGCCACACACCGTTGGGTGGCTTGCGGAGTATAAATGTAGATGTACTGACAGAATTATGATTCATCTGATTACATTGCACATTTGCAGTTCGTTACGCTCTGCTGGCCTCTCTTCATTCACTCATCTCTGACAACTGTAAGTGCAGGACTAACTGTCGTCTATTTCGCACGACTCCAGTGCAAATATCCATGTAATACGACTCCTTCCCGAGTAATCACTCTGCTGCTGACTTAGGATTGTGGCCTTGCAGGAGTTTTTACCATATAACACAGAAATTTTTAGCGATCACCTTTCGTTCGCAATTCCGACACGAATTCCTTCTCGGTCATGTCTGCCACACGGGTAAACCGATATGACAGTCGGTACACTAACTTACTTCCCCACGTCACCTTCAGTGCCACCCATTTTTACCACTCTGTCGTAACAGAATTGCACCCGTGTTAAACGCTGAGAACAAGACGGCATTGGGCAGTATTAACACCGTGTACGTACTAACCAGTATTCTGCACTCATTAAACTGACAAATGTTCAATTGCGTTCCACTATAATTTCAAACGGAAAGGAAGTTTTGTGTTCAACGTCTTATGGAGTACTAGGTTATTAGAGACAAGAGCACAGCCTCTGTTAGGAAAAGCAAGGGACGGGAAATCGGCCAATCCTTTGACAGGAAGCATTCCGACGTTTACATTTAGCGATTTACGAAAACCAAGGCAAAATAAGGGTAGCCAGACGGGGATTTATTCCTGCTCCTACCGAATGCGAGTCCAAAGTGCTAATCGCTGCGCCAGGGGTTTCACGTTTACAGGTTCAACAGGTAAGCAGCTTACCAAGGCCAGAGAAGTAGCTCAAGGACAAAATATTAGTCTCCCCCTTACAAGAGCGCACTGGTCGCTTTGGAGCGATGTAGATTGTGCAGAGGGTCATGTGACAGTCTTCCGCTGACGTGAGCCATAGAAGTGAAGTGTAATGATTCCAAATGATCAATTTTCTCGTAGATCCACTGCCGCCCACAATAACGTACATTTTTAACAATTGTTTGGCCTCTTACACCTTCTCATCAGACTTTGAGCAGGGACTCATAAAACATTTACCAAAGAAGCAATCTGGCACACAACCCTCCAACTACAGACCCATTTGAATTCCACGAGCACGATCCAAGGCTTTAGAATATATAGTTCACGGACAGCTCACCTATTATATAACATCTCATTTCCGGCAAAATCGCAGCACAACTGCTCTTACAAAAATGACTAACGATTTGAAACAAGCCACGGACAAACAGCAGGCGACTATTACGTGCTTATTAGACTTCAGCAAAGCATTCGACACTGTGGACTCTGATATTAAACTTGCTAAACTCAAGTGCTTTAGAATGGTTCCACCCATACCTTATATCGCACCAGTAATGTGTAACGATTGGAGCAAAACGATCACAATGGTGGAATGCAGTATCAGGAGTCCCCCAAGGATAAGTATTGGGCCCACTACTATTTTCATTATATGTTAATGACGTCTCGACTGTTCTCTCCCACTGGAATCTATATCTAAGTGCAAACCCAACACTCTTGTGGTGGTGGGGATGATGATGATGATGATGATGATGATGATGATGATGATGATGATGATGATGATGATGATGAGTTTGTGGGGCGCTCAACTGCACAGTTATCAGCGCCCATACAAATTCCCAAACGTTGCTCAGCACAATCTCGCCACTTACATCGATGATTATGAAATAATGAAGACAACACAAGCACCCAGTCATCTCGAGGCAGGTGAAAATCCCTGACCCCGCCGGGAATCGAACCCGGGACCCCGTACTCGGGAAGCGAGAACGCGACCGCGAGACTACGAGCTGCGGACAACAAACTTGTGTACAGCCATCCGTCATGTAAATGCTGATTTACTTGCCTTGTCAGACTCAGCGCAGAAATTAGGTTTGAAACTTACTGCATCCAAAACACAAGCAGTCTTAGTCGCTCATAAACGACTCACTACCCCTCAATGCCCGCCCGATTAGCAGTTTTTCATCTGCCTAGGCGAATGCGGGCTGGTTCTCCTTATTCCGCCTCGGCGATTGCTGCGGAAACACTGTCCACGTACGCGTAGACCATAAATACTCTACCACGCAAACATTTGGGGTTTACACTCGTCTGGTGTGAGACGTTCCCTAGAGGGGGGAGCAGGGGACGGAGGGTGGGGGTGGGGGGCAGTGGCGGCCGAATCGCACAATAACCCTGGGTTCGGTGTGGGGTGGCGATGGGGTGAGTGGAATGCTGTAGCCTGTTGTTGGGTTGTGAACCACTGAGGGCTGCAGCGGAAACGAAGCCTCTCCGTCGTTTCTAGGTCTCCAGTTCAATACAATACAATACCCCTCAATACAGAGAATCTCTTCTACCATTAATCCCTAAACGGCGAAGAAATAACTTTTTCTTCTTCTGCAAAGAACATGGGAATAATTCTAGACCATCACGTAGACTGGACTGAACACACAATTGCAATCTGTAAGAAGGCGTCAGCGTCACTTCACTCACTACAGGAACATAAAAAAAGTGTTTGCTTTTGAGCTTAAAAAGAAGCTCGTAGAGTCGCTTACACATCCTATACTCGACTACGGTGATGCTATTCTCCGCTCACGCAGGTTGGAACTGGCGATAAATACTTGAGCGAGACACATTTGTGACATTCACTTTTTTTCGACCATATCGCTCCTGCCTACAAACAATTATCATGGCTACGTGCCAATATGCGTAGGCACACTCATACCCTATGCTTGCTCTACCTTCTCAATCACTGCACTCCCTTTTATTTATCGTCAACTTTTACACCACTACCTGAACAGCACAGCAGAAACACCCGCTCTAAACACAGTAAAATCCTCTCTGTGCAGCACATAACAATGCCATATTCTGTAAACCATTCTCTGTATTAGGAACCCCATTCTGGAACAATCTTCCACAAAATATCAGAGAAACCAAATCCCTTCCAAGCTTCAAAGGACAGCTAATGACCCACCTATCACAATAGCCACCTATCCCATACTCAGCTCCGCAGATTTGTCTCGCAAATTCCCTCTACCTCACAATTTCCCCCCCCCCCCCCCCCCATCTTGTTAAGCAGAGTTTGTATTTTCTTTTCTATCTTTCACTGTCATTATCATTTCAATCTTCTACTTCATCTATATTCTTTTCACTCCTGATAACTCTAATTATAGACTCAAATTTACAAGACGTAATTTATACTCGTATAATTCCTTACGCCATTCACTATTGTTAGTATTATTAGTGTCAACAATTACTATTATCATTGTTCATATTATTACGACTATTATTAGCGCCACTTTTTTTGTGAAATCTTTGGTATGTGTTATTCCTGGTCAGGTGTAAGAGAGGGGATAAGGCCATAATCTGGTAAGGCTAAATAAGCAATAAATAAATATATAAATAAAATGGGTGGACGTGGAGACGCCACAAATGGGAGGAAGAAGCTACAGTTTTTGGACTTGCCCACGACCAACCCATGAATGATGATGGCCGATTTGCTGATGTAGCAAAGCAGAAAGTCCACCGTGTCTCCGGAATTGTGTATCACTCACAGCCATCAAACACGGCTTAAGAACAGCGTTCGTCAAAAGATCGCAGCCGCCAGGAGCTGGTGATTAGTGTCATGCCGTGTCAATGACAATCCGTTTCAATCGCAACAGGGACCGCTGCCGCTTGAATTTGCGCACGCAAAGGCCTGGTTGGTTAACTTAAACGCAGATTAACTCAGAAACGGCGCAACGTATCGATTTTTTTCTCTTAACGTTATTCCTCAGCACAGCCTACCCTGCAACACAGACTGTTTCTGACCACCCTGTATAATAACAATAATAATAATAATAATAATAAATACCGGAAAGCTGTACCCCAACGCCCGGCTGTCAGCCTATGTGTTGGACAGGCAGTTCTTAAAGAATGAAGGCAAAATAGATAAAGAAAAGATCTGGTCTTGGCTGACCAACGGCACCCAAAAGAAGGAAAGTGAAGAACTGATTTTTGCTGCACAGGAACAAGCCATCAGAACTGATGTCATAAAACCCAGAATCAAGAAATCAGCGAATAACCCAAAGTGTAGACTCTGCAAAGAAGCTAATGAAACAACTGACTATATCTTGAGTTACACCTACATCTACATGATTACTCTGCAGCTCACAATTAAGTGCATGGCAGAGGGTTCATCCAACCACCTTTAAGCTATTTCTCTAGCGCTGCACACACCAAGAGCGCTCGGGAAAAACGAACACTTAACCCTTTCCGCGCGAGATCTGATTAATTCTATTATGATGATCATTTCTCCCTATGTAGGCGAGAGCCAACAAAATATTTTCACACTCTGAGGAGAAAGTTTGTGATTGAAATTTCATGAGAAAGTCCTGCCGTAGCGGAAAACGCCTTAGTTTTAATGACTGCCGCCCCAAATTCGTGTATCATATCCGTGGCACTCTCTTCCCTATTTCGCGATAATACGACGGTAACCCCGAAAGTAAGGCCTCCTATTTTTATAAGTACATAGACCTGTTTATTTCTACAGTGGTTTACATCAGTTCACAGCTTGAACATATAGCTATTTTTCGACATAATCACCATTTCTGTAGACGCTATGGCAGTTTTTATATGCCCATGTCATACGAGCTCGCCGCCATGCTGTTCTGAAAGTTGTGAACCTCTTCTTTCACCTCGTCGTCGGAGCTGAATCGCTTTCCGGTCAAATGTTCTTTTAACCTAGGGAACAGGTGATAGTCACTGGACGCCAAGTCAGGACTATAGGATGGGTGGGTGATTATGTTCCACTGAAACTGTTGCAGCAGAGCAACGGTTTGCGAGCGATGTGTGGGCGAGCGTTGTCATGGAGAATGTGTACGCCCTTGCTCAACATTCCTCTTCACCGGTTCTGAATTGCCCGTTTGAGTTTTTTCAGAGTCTCAATGTACCTGTCAGTGTTAATTGTGGTCCCAGCGGCTTAGCTCCGATGACGAGCTGAAAGAAGAGGCATGGTGGCGAGCTGGTATGACATGGGCAAACAAAAACTGCCACAGCGTCTACAAAAATGCATCGACAGAAATGGTAATGATGTCGAAAAATACCTAAATGTTCAAGCTGTAAACTGATGTAAACCATTGTACAAATCAAACTGCCCTTCTTTGAACTTTTTCGATGTACTCCGTCAATTTTATCTGATGGGGATCCCTAAGTATTTAGTTGTTGCAAGAAGATCACTCAGATTGATTACAAGCAGAAGCATAATGACGTGGAATTAATTTACACTGGAACTTAAGCCAAAATTACGATCTGCCGGCAGAAAGGAACTGGTGGGACCACAAACCAGAAAAAAGTTGTCGAGAACAAACACGCCCATTTACTGCGGGACTGCTGACTTCTCACAAATCTAATGCTCGAACACAATACACCAGACATCACAACTGCGGAGAAAATGAGCGTGTGAACCATTGACATTGCCTTCCCAGGCGACAGCGCAATCGACAAGAAGCAACTTGAAAAACTTGCCAGATACAAGGACTTGAAATCGAACCACAGCGCCTCTGGCGTAAACCAGTGAAAAAGTGATCTCGTCACAATGGGAGCAGAGGCTAAGGATTTTAATGGGCACGTTAAAACGACTAGCATAGATAGAATATCCATATGTCAACTACAAAAAGCTACTTCACTGGAATCTGCACACATTATCCGCCGATATATCGGGCAGTACACGTTTAGGTAGTGTCCAAATAGTGATAAAATACGAAATCCATTAATGTATTTGCCGTAAGAACAATATTTCTATCAACGCAAAATTAAGATATTATTAGACAGTGATCTGCCATGAAGCCTTATACACAGCAGACACTCTTAACTTATTAAAAACACGAGTACTTACGAGACTGGAACTGGTGGGACGAAAGACTCTCAGGTGGATATTGGGATTATGAAGAAGAGAAGATGTCAATTTAGGAGACGACCGAACGAAGAGCTGTATACCAAGATGGAGAAAATCTCTGACATAATCAGGAAAAGGAGCGTGTTTTCGAATTCATCCTTAGAATAGACCAGGTGAGATTAATACATGAAATAATACAGTTTCTGGTGAACAAAAGAACCAAAGTACGCTGGATTAAATATGAACAAAGGGATCTGGATGAAATGGGAATACACGAACCGGAGATACGCAACAACGTGATTTTTAAATTAAAAAAATTCAGGCTATCACAGGTTTCGAGGACAGAACTAGGTCCAGAACAAAATAATCATCGGCAGTGGTCCTTAGATGGTCAAAACGCAAAGAACAGTAGTAGTAATACTAATAAATAACAAAAAACACTAGGCTACTGAAAATGAAGAGAGCCTTATACAAAACACAGGGTATTTACATCAAGAAATATCTGTCTACCTGTACCAAAATTCGTCACTATAGCACTGTGATCAAACATGACTTGCTATACGGCAGTGAGACACTGGTGTTACACACAAAAGCCGACCTTGAGAACATTCTCACACAGAAAAGAAAAATCATTAGGAAAATTATTGGACCAAAACTCACGGACGAAGGATATAGGCTTCACTCCAGGGACACCACAGATAAGTTCTCCAACATCGCAACGGACATTAGAAAGATGCGACTAATATTTTATGGACACACATCAGCAGACTCCCACAGACCAGACACACCAACAGAATCCTCAGGTACATCCAGGGACTCAATACCACTACATCCTGGATCACACAAGACAAAATTGATTTCGAAAGAGCTCAGATAGATTCAGCGGAAGTTATGGACAAAGGCGTCTATAGACAAGTTGTACAAGTGGGAAATGACGTCAGAGAATGGCTCTGAGCACTATGGGACTTAACTTCTGAGGTCATCAGTCCCCTAGAACTTAAAACTACGCCTGGCTAACCTAAGGACAACACACACATCCATTCCCGAGGCAGGATCCGAACCTGCGACCGTAGCAGTCGCGCGGTTCCAGACTGTAGCGCCTAGAACCGCTCGTCCACAACGGCCGGCGACGTCAGAGAAAACAGCACCTAAAGCCCAAAGGCTAAAGTGGACTGAAGAAAGGAAGAGAGCCTTTAGTGAACGAATGAAGTAGTCATGAATGCCTCGCGTGGTCTGATAAAAGGCCTGTAAGGTGTGTAATAGTAATAATAATAGTCATAATAATATCCGTTAAATATACTTTTCTGCTATAATATGAATCTCGTGTTACGTTCTCGTTTTGATAGTGAAGATATTTAATATAAAGCTGCAATGTGAACTGGAACTCAGAAATAAAAATGTTTGTTACACAACTTTACGGCTTCATGATAAGACTATCGCAGAAAGCCCTCACTATCTTCTGGAGAAAGAAAAAAGTTCCAACATGATATTTTACTGAACCTCGTACCACACCTAAAATGAAAGCTGCCACGCCTGTCGGACACAAGATCAAAACCGCAAAAACGACATCAAAATGTGAGAATACAACCATGCAGATCTCTAAATTTGAAAGTGACTCGACCAAGTGGATCAAGTTTCTTGCTTCGCTATTTATGCGGGTCTTTTCCTTATGCATCCCTTTCTCTTTTGGCATTTGTGCCATGCAGACTGACTTGCTCGCCCTTGTTGGAGGACTTGTCTTACACAGGTACAGTCGGAAGTGAGAAAAATGTAGCTGAGGAGAGGATGCTGAGGAAGGAACTCTGCCACATACAAAAAGATGGCACATACGAAGAAAACCCTTTGTGAGTTTTAACCAGGTTACTGCGGAAGGAGTGCGTTGACACGCAATAAAGAGAAGTTGGCATCGGCAGGTGAAGGCACGGAGACAGCACTTTCTTCGAACCGGTTTGCCGGACAGCGGCGGGCCGCTACAAAGGCCTACATTCCTACGCAGCGCTGGCGCACGCCAAGCGAGAACACGCAGCTGCGACAGCTTCAGTTCGGCTGTCACATGTTTCCTGTCTGCGGCACATCATTGCGGACTAGTACAGTCCCGGCGCGACGTGGCTAGCGACAGAGACTCACTTCCTGTACTGGAGAGCTTTCCTGAACGCTGACTTGAACAGCACAGTGCTTCACGTGCATGTCCTTAACAGACGTAGCATGACCTCACCCTTCTCAGACCTGTGAAGCAACCTAGTCCATCGGCTACTCGATGTGACGAAACATCTAGTCATCCCCTGTTCCTTCCTTGTGTAGTGGGGTGACACAGAAGCTAAGGCACTGGAAACACATTCGGGACGAGCGGGTTTCAAATCCTCTTACGATCATACAACTTTAAATTTTCTCTGGACTACTGACAGCCTTGGAAGAGCCAGTCCTGACAAAACTCTACCGTCTGGTGAGCAAGATGTATAAGACGGCCGAAATTCCCTCAGACTTCAAGAAGAATATAATAATTCCAATCCCAAAGAAAGCAGGTGTTAACAGATGTGAAAATTACCGAACTATCAGTTTAATAAGTCACAGCTGCAAAATACTAACGCGAATTCTTTACAGACGAATGGAAAAACTTGTATAAGATGACCTCGGGGAAGATCAGTTTGGATTCCGTAGAAATGTTGGAACACGTGAGGCAATACTGACCCTACGACTTATCTTAGAAGAAAGATTATGGAAAGACAAACCTACGTTTCTAACATTTGTAGACTTAGAGAAAGCTTTTGACAATGTTGACTGGAATACTCTCTTTCAAATTCTGAACGTGGCAGGGGTAACATACAGAGAGCGAAAGGCTATTTACAATTTGTACAGAAAGCAGATGGCAGTTATAAGAGTCGGGGGGCATGAAAGGGAAGCAGTGGTTGGGAAGGGAGTGAGACAGGGTTGTAGCTTCTCCCAGTTGCTATTCAATCTGTATATTGAGCAAGCAGTAAAGGAAACGAAAGAAAAGTTCGGAGTATGTATTAAAATTCATGGAGAAGAAATAAAAACTTCTGTCAGAGACAGGAAAGGACATGCAAGAGCAGTTGAACGGAATGGACAGTGTCTTGAAAGGAGGGTATAAGATGAACATCAACAAAAGCAAAACAAGGATAATGGAATGTATTCGAATTAAATTGAGTGGTGCTGAGGGAATTAGATTAGGAAATGAGACACTTAAAGTAGTAAAGGAGTTTTGCTATTTGGGGAGCAAAATAACTGATGATGGTCGACGTAGAGAGGATATAAAATGTAGACTTGCAATGGCAAGGAAAGCGTTTCTGAAGAAGAGAAATTTGTTAACATCGAGTATAGATTTAAGTGTCAGGAAGTCGTTTCTGAAAGTATTTGTATGAGTGTAGCCATGTATGGAAGTGAAACATGGACGATAAATAGTTTAGACAAGAAGAGAATAGAAGCTTTCGAAATGTGGTGCTACAGAAGAATGCTGAAGATTAGATGGGTAGATCACATAACTAATGAGGTATTGAATAGAATTGGGGAGAAGAGGAGTTTGTGGCACAACTTGACTAGAAGAAGAGATCGGTTGGTAGGGCATGTTCTGAGGCATCAAGGGATCACCAATTTTAGTACTGGAGGGTAAAAATCGTAGAGGGAGACCAAGAGATAAATACACTAAGCAGATTCAGAAGGATGTAGGCTGCAGTAGGTACTGGGAGATGAAGAGGCGTGCACAGAATAGAGTAGCATGGAGAGCTGCATCAAACCAGTCTCAGGATTGAAGACCACAACAACAGCAACCCTAAATGGATTATGTGAATCTTGGAATGATTCCCATGGACTTTAAAGAGGAGGGGGAGGGAGGAGGTGGGGGAGGGGGAGGAGGAGGAGGAGGAGGAGGAGGAGGAGGAGGAGACTGGTGTTTAATGTCCCGTTGACAACGAGGTCGTCACAGAGGGAGCACAAGCTCGGATGGGGAAGGAAATCGGCCGTGCCCATCCAAGGGACCATCGCGGCATTCGCCTGAAACGATTTAGGGAAATTACTGTAAATCTACATCAGGATGGCCGGACGCTTGTTTGAACCGTCGTCCTTCTGCATCTGAGTCCAGTGTGCTAACCACTGCGCCACCTCGCTCGGTCCCATGACCCTTTAAGTGCCACTGATAAACACAGGGTGAATCCACGATGAGGTACCAAACTTTCAGGGATGATGGAGAGGGGTAAACGTATCAATGTGAGGTGAGGGACCCCTGTCCGGCATCGACCGAGTCGTTCTGATACGTCTGACATCTGAATGTGTGTACCGGTTCAAATGGCTCTGAGCACTATGGGACTTAACGTCTGAGGTCAACAGTCCCCTAGACTTAGAACTACTTAAACCTAACTAACCTAAGGACATCACACACATCCATGCCCGAGGCAGGATTCGAACCTGCGACCGTAGCAGCAGTGCGGTTCCGGACTGAAGCGCCTAGAACCGCTCAGCCACAGCGGCCGGCTATGTACTGGTACTGCTGTTGTTAAGACTGTAGTCAATGCAACTTTCCCTCTCATACTATTGTGAGGGAAAAAAGAAAAAAAAGTATAGAAAAACATGGGCTCTAAAATGCATACCTTAAGAGTTATAGGCACTGTTCAGCAGAAGAGACGTGTTTCAAAGTAGCTAAGACTAATTAGTGCTCATAGCTCATAAAGAGTGCGTTTTAGAGCCCATTGTTACAGGTAATTTTTTTCTTTGTTTAGTCTATACTACCTTTAGCAAAAATATGGAAACCAAAGAGTTTGCAGCACAAGACATTTATTTCACAG
This sequence comes from Schistocerca nitens, assembly GCF_023898315.1. Taxonomy (NCBI): domain Eukaryota; kingdom Metazoa; phylum Arthropoda; class Insecta; order Orthoptera; family Acrididae; genus Schistocerca; species Schistocerca nitens. Next base: position 865,086,956 of record NC_064616.1, on the reverse strand, counting down.
TGATCATGGTACAACAGTCCTGGCTCATGTATTCCACTGTCAGGTACAGCAGAACGAAAATTCGGTTGTAATTTTAGACTCTGTAGTTTCCCGACAAGGTTTCCTTGCCTCAGATTGACACATTCATCCTTCTCCAACATTCTTGAAAGTTTGTAACATCGTGATGGTTCACCCTGCACGTATGTAATACTGACCTTAAATGCTGTTTGTTTCTTTGTTTACTACAGACAATCGACTTTACTGGTATTAATATATTCACAATTGTTTCCCTGTAATTACCAATACCTTTTTCCATTTGTATTTTTAGGTGGGTGGGCTTCAGATACCACCGAAGAAGTGAATAACGATATGAATATTGACCGAAGGTCTTTGAGGCACCCGTCTTCAGAGCTGGTTTTGCGTTCAACTGGCATTTGTCGCCTGTGGATTTACTCTCCCGACATAAACGACAGTACGTGTAATTCACAGGCACATTTCCTACCTTGTAAAGTAGAAAATCAATACAGGAGTCGTATGTAAGCATATCTACGTATGGTTTTCTTCCACGTCGTACATGGAACCGAACTCCTAGTTACATCCAACTGTATTGATTATATGCTGTGAAATGCTGCTTCTAACGAAGAATGAACATTGCAGGTAATATTATTTCACAAAATTAATTCGAAAACGTTAGCCGATGAGGTAATATAAATTATTCCCGCTGGCAGTGTACATGCACGATGATTAATGAAAATAAATAGCACGATGAAAACAGTTTACGTACACACTCGAATGTAATAGATACACTATTTGCGAAATTTTAATGGTTTGTTTAAATGGAGCGATCATACTAACATTCGAGGACGTTTCTTTTAGATCTACACTCCTGGAAATGGAAAAAAGAACACATTGACACCGGTGTGTCAGACCCACCATACTTGCTCCGGACACTGCGAGAGGGCTGTACAAGCAATGATCACACGCACGGCACAGCGGACACACCAGGAACCGCGGTGTTGGCCGTCGAATGGCGCTAGCTGCGCAGCATTTGTGCACCGCCGCCGTCAGTGTCAGCCAGTTTGCCGTGGCATACGGAGCTCCATCGCAGTCTTTAACACTGGTAGCATGCCGCGACAGCGTGGACGTGAACCGTATGTGCAGTTGACGGACTTTGAGCGAGGGCGTATAGTGGGCATGCGGGAGGCCGGGTGGACGTACCGCCGAATTGCTCAACACGTGGGGCGTGAGGTCTCCACAGTACATCGATGTTGTCGCCAGTGGTCGGCGGAAGGTGCACGTGCCCGTCGACCTGGGACCGGACCGCAGCGACGCACGGATGCACGCCAACACCGTAGGATCCTACGCAGTGCCGTAGGGGACCGCACCGCCACTTCCCAGCAAATTAGGGACACTGTTGCTCCTGGTGTATCGGCGAGGACCATTCGCAACCGTCTCCATGAAGCTGGGCTACGGTCCCGCACACCGTTAGGCCGTCTTCCGCTCACGCCCCAACATCGTGCAGCCCGCCTCCAGTGGTGTCGCGACAGGCGTGAATGGAGGGACGAATGGAGACGTGTCGTCTTCAGCGATGAGAGTCGCTTCTGCCTTGGTGCCAATGATGGTCGTATGCGTGTTTGGCGCCGTGCAGGTGAGCGCCACAATCAGGACTGCATACGACCGAGGCACACAGGGCCAACACCCGGCATCATGGTGTGGGGAGCGATCTCCTACACTGGCCGTACACCACTGGTGATCGTCGAGGGGACACTGAATAGTGCACGGTACATCCAAACCGTCATCGAACCCATCGTTCTACCATTCCTAGACCGGCAAGGGAACTTGCTGTTCCAACAGGACAATGCACGTCCGCATGTATCCCGTGCCACCCAACGTGCTCTAGAAGGTGTAAGTCAACTACCCTGGCCAGCAAGATCTCCGGATCTGTCCCCCATTGAGCATGTTTGGGACTGGATGAAGCGTCGTCTCACGCGGTCTGCACGTCCAGCACGAACGCTGGTCCAAGTGAGGCGCCAGGTGGAAATGGCATGGCAAGCTGTTCCACAGGACTACATCCAGCATCTCTACGATCGTCTCCATGGGAGAATAGCAGCCTGCATTGCTGCGAAAGGTGGTTATACACTGTACTAGTGCCGACATTGTGCATGCTCTGTTGCCTGTGTCTATGTGCCTGTGGTTCTGTCAGTGTGATCATGTGATGTATCTGACCCCAGGAATGTGTCAATAAAGTTTCCCCTTCCTGGGACAATGAATTCACGGTGTTCTTATTTCAATTTCCAGGAGTGTATAATAATTACGTCACGGAGTTGGCACAGGACCATGGTGGATGAAGTTCTGGCTGATCACGTAATGGAGTGCTGGGAAGAGTGTATAGAAGAGCACGCAGAAAATTCAGTATTTTCAGGAGACACTGATGCAGACGATGTAGCTACTATCTCTACAGTGTCAAACACTAATACAGCAACTGATGGTAGTCTAGGTAACACGGTGTCGAATGGATCTATGGGCGAAACGTCTTGTTTAGATTCAGTAAGTAGCACAGACTGAATGGCTGCGCTTGAAGAACCATTTTATGAAAGTCGTGAAACTGACTCTGATACTAAATTGGCTGCAAATCTAGATCTATATGCATGGTCTAAAGTTGGTTGTACTAACAGAAATTGATGTTGATAATTCCCTGCAGATGTTTTCAAAATTACCACTGAAACTATCCTGTATGATTTTGACTCCTGATTAACTGGTGTGAATATTTACCGCCCCGTAACTCATGGTGACCTTGCAAACACACAATAAATTGAGCAGTTTTACTACTTATTATTCCGAAAGAGAACATACCGACATATTTCATTATTCTGCTAGCTACGCCACTTCGTTACTTAAAGGGTCAGATACAAAGGGTGTTACAAAAAGGTACGGCCAAACTTTCAGGAAACATTCCTCACACACAAATAAAGAAAAGATGTTATGTGGACATGTGTCCGGAAACGCTTAATTTCCATGTTAGAGCTCATTTTAGTTTCGTCAGTATGTACTGTACTTACTCGATTCACCGCCAGTTGACCCATTTGAAGGAAGGTAATGTTGACTTCGGTGCTTGTGTTGACATGCGACTCATTGCTCTACAGTACTAATATCAAGCACATCAGTACGTAGCATCAACAGGTTAGTGTTCATTACGAACGTGGTTTTGCAGTCAGTGCAATGTTTACAAATGCGGAGTTGGCAGATGCCCATTTGATGTATGGATTAGCACGGGGCAATAGCCGTGGTGCGGTACGTTTGTATCCAGACAGATTTCCAGAACGAAGGTGTCCCGACAGGAAGACGTTCGAAGCAATTGATCGGCGTCTTAGGGAGCACGGAACATTCCAGCCTATGACTCGCGACTGGGGAAGACCTAGAACGACGAGGAAACCTGCAATGGACGAGGCAATTCTTCGTGCAGTTGACGATAACCCTAATGTCAGCGCCAGAGAAGTTGCTGCTGTACAAGGTAACGGTGACCACGTCACTGTACGGAGAGTGCTACGGGAGAACCAGTTGTTTCCGTACCATGTACAGCGTGTGCAGGCACTATCAGCAGCTGATTAACCTCCACGGGTACACTTCTGCGAATGGTTCATCCAACAATGTGTCAATCCTCATTTTAGTGCAAATGTTCTCTTTACGGATGAGACTTCATTCCAACGTGATTAAATTGTAAATTTTCACAATCAACATGTGTGGGCTGACGAGAATCCGCACGCAATTATGCAATCACGTCATCAACACAGATTTTCTGTGAACGTTTGGGCAGGCATTGTTGGTGATGTCTTGATTGGGCCCCATGTTCTTCCACCTACGCTCAATGGAGCACGTTATCATGATTTCATACGGGATACTCTACCTGTGCTGCTAGAACATGTGCCTTTACAAGTACGACACAACATGTGGTTCATGCACGGTGGAGCTCCTGCACATTTCAGTCGAAGTGTTCGTAAGCTTCTCAACAACAGATTCGGTGGCCGATGGATTGGTAGAGGCGGACCAAGTCCATGGCCTCCACGCTCTCCTGACCTCAACCCTCTTGACTTTCATTTATGGGGGCATTTGAAAGCTCTTGTCTACGCAAGCCCGGTACCAAATGTAGAGACTCTTCGTGCTCGTATTGTGGACGGCTGTGATACAATACGCCATTCTCCAGGGCTGCATCAGCGCATCAGGGATTCCATGCGACGGAGGGTGGATGCATGCATCCTCGCTAACGGAGGACATTTTGAACATTTCCTGTAACGAAGTGTTTGAAGTCACGCTGGTACGTTATGTTGCTGTGTGTTTCCATTCCATGATTAATGTGATTTGAAGAGAAGTAATAAAATGAGCTCTAACATGGAAAGTAAGCGTTTCTGGACACATGTCCACATAACATATTTTTTTCTTTGTGTGTGAGGAATGTTTCCTGAAAGTTTGGCCGTACCTTCTTGTATATAGGGTGAGTCACCTAACGTTACCGCTGGATATATTTCGTAAACCACATCAAATACTGACTAACCGATTCCACAGACCGAACGTGAGGAGAGGGGCTAGTGTAATTGTTTTATACAAACCATACAAAAATGCACGGAAGTATGTTTTTTAACACAAACCATGGAACCACGTTAGTTTTGTTAGCACATCTGAACATATAAACAAATACGTAATCAGTGCCGTTTGTTGCATTGTAAAATGTTAATTACATCCGGAGATAGTGTAACCTAAAGTTGACGCTTGAAACCTCCGACGTTCAGTTGCGTGTTGTAACAAACACGGGCCACGGTCGGCGAGCAGCATCTGCAGAGACATGTTTACGATGACGACCGTGTTTACGAGTGTGGCTGTAGTGCACTGCTGTGGTTTGGTCTAGCTGTCGCAGTGTCCGCATGTAGCGCTTGCTGCTATTGTTATTCTGCATTCGTCTCCGCACGCAGACCAACTGTAGTACACCGTGTTACCAGACGTCTATGACAGTGTAGTGTTGTAGGAACTGTGACCATGGTGTATTCGAACTCTGAAAAGGCGCAGATGATACTCATCTATGGCGAGTGTCGACGAAATGCAGCTGAAGCCTGCAGGGTGTATGCAGAACGGTACCCGGACAGAGAGCATCCAACGTGCCGCACATTGCAAATCATCTACCGCCAACTGTATGCAACAGGTATGGTCGTAGCACGCAAACGGGTAAGTAACAGGCCCGTCACAGGAGAAGCGGGTGCAGTTGGTGTGTTAGCTGCTGTTGCCATGAACCCACACATGAGTACACGGGACATTGCGGGAGCCGGTGGACTGAGTCAAAGTAGTGTCATGCGCATACTGCATCGTCACCGCTTTCACCCGTTTCATGTGTCGCTACATCAGCAATTACATGGTGATGACTTTAATCATCGAGTGCAATTCTGTCAATGGGCATTAACAGAGAATGCGTTGCAGTTCTACCTGTTTACCGATGAAGCGGGTTTCACAAACCACGGGGCACTGAATCTACGGAACATGGATTACTGGTCAGTGGACAATCCTCGCTGGCTCAGACAGGTAGAGCGACAGCGACCGTGGACTGTAAATGTATGGTGCGGAATCATTGGCGACCACCTCATTGGTCCTCACTTCATTGCAGGGGCCCAAACAGCTGCAACATACATCGCGTTTCTACAGAATGATCTGCCAACGTTGCTCGAAAATGTCCCACTGGAAACGCGTCGACGTATGTGGTATCAGCATGATGGTGCACCTGCACATTCCGCAATTAACACTAGGCTGACCCTTGACAGGATGTTCGACGGGCGTTTCATAGGACGTGGAGGACGCATAAATTGGCCAGCCCGTTCTCCTGATCTTACACCTCTGGACTTCTTTCTGTGGGGTACGTTAAAGGAGAATGTGTACCGTGATGTGCCTACAACCCCAGAGGATATGAAACAACGTATTGTGGCAGCCTGCGGCGACATTACAACAGATGTACTGCGGCGTGTACGACATTCATTACGCCAGAGATTGCAATTGTGTGCAGCAAATGATGGCCACCACATTGAACATCTATTGGCCTGACACTCTATTCCACTCCGTAATTGAAAATGTATGTACGTGTACCTCACCCCTCATGGTAATGTACATGTGCGTCAGTGAAAAAGACCAATAAAAAGGTGTTAGCATGTGGACGTAATGTGCTGTTCCAGCCTCTTCTGTACCTAAGGTCCATCACCGTTCCCTTTGGATCCCTACGTAATTCGGTGCTCTCCGATACACACGATCGAACAGCGGAGGAGTGGTACTTAAGCGTCAACTTTAGGTTACAATATCTCCGGACGTAACAAACATTTTACAATGCAACAAACGGCACTGATTACGTATTTGTTTATATGTTCAGATGTGCTAACAAAACTAACGGGGTTCCATTTAAAAAACGAAGGTTTGTGTTAAAAAACATACTTCCGTGCATTTTTTATGGTTTGTATTAACCAATTACACTAGCCCCTTTCCTCACGTTCGGTCTGTGGAATCGATTCGTAAGTATTTGATGTGGTTTACGAAATATATCTAGCGGTAATGTTAGGTTATATATATACAGGGTGATTCAAAAAGAATACCACAACTTTAGGAATTTAAAACTCTGCAACGACAAAAGGCAGAGCTAAGCACTATCTGTCGGCGAATTAACGGAGCTATAAAGTTTCATTTAGCTGTACATTTGTTCGCTTGAGGCGCTGTTGACTAGGCGTCAGCGTCAGTTGATGCTAAGATGGCGACCGCTCAACAGAAAGCTTTTTGTGTTATTGAGTACGGCAGAAGTGAATCGACGACAGTTGTTCAGCGTGCATTTCGAACTAAGTATGGTGTTAAACCTCCTGATAGGTGGTGTATTAAACGTTGGTATAAACAGTTTACAGAGAATGGGTGTTTGTGCAAAGGGAAAAGTTCTGGACGGCCGAGAACGAGTGATGAAAATGTAGCACGCATCCAGCAAGCATTTGTTCGCAGCCCAGGAAAATCGACTCGCAGAGCTAGCAGAGAGCTGCAAATTCCACAATCAACTGTATGGAGAGTCCTACGAAAAAAGGTTAGTTATGAAACCTGAACGTCAACTACCCGAGGCGATGGATCGGCCGCCAGGCAGCCCGTGACAGAGCACTTCATCACTGGCCTCCAAGAAGCCCTGATCTTACCCCCTGCGATTTTTTCTTATGGGGGCATGTTAAGGATATGGTGTTTCGGCCACCTCTCCCAGCCACCATTGATGATTTGAAACGAGAAATAACAGCAGCTATCCAAACTGTTACGCCTGATATGCTACAGAGAGTGTGGAACGAGTTGGAGTATCGGGTTGATATTGCTCGTGTGTCTGGAGGGGGCCATATTGAACATCTCTGAACTTGTTTTTGAGTGAAAAAAAAACCTTTTTAAATACTCTTTGTAATGATGTATAACAGAAGGTTATATTATGTTTCTTTCATTAAATACACATTTTTAAAGTTGTGGTATTCTTTTTGAATCACCCTGTATATTAGGGTGTCCATTTCATTTTCATTGAAAAAGGGGACACTTAAAATAAATTAGAGAAAAACCTGGGACAATGAAGAAAAAAAACGGGACATAAATATTGTATTGACTAAATTTAATACACATACAAGTTTACCTTTACAATGTGCACTCAGACGACCCCAAATCACTTTTTACAATTATTCTACCTCACTATCACCGTACTTTTCACTTTTACATACTTTATCAAGAAGTGCATTTTCGTTGAAATTGTACCATAAAAGTCAGTACACGATACACCATTAAAGTGTGTTTTGACAATGAGCAAGGCCTTCACTGTTTCAACTTTCATTCTGTTTTTTTTTTTTTTTTTTTCATCTGGCCACAAAGAGTTCACTAACGAAAACACACATTCCACAGCAACATTTGACCCAGGAATTGCCAGACAAAACTCCACCAAATGAATCATGTTTTTCATGTTAATGTTTTTACTTTTGAAATAAGCAAATATTTACACCACGTTGCACTAACACTTTCTTTGTCTCCTCCTTCACTTTTTATGAAGTTCTGTGCACATGAAAATTCATCAAACAGTTCGTCTTCATCAACAGGAAAATTTGGTACAATACTTTTAACAAAAACACAACAGTCCTGAATATCCTTCCACTGAAGCTGCTCCTTTTCAGTATTAACCCAGTCAAATGCTTTAAAAGGTGTGAGAAATGGTAAACACCATTCTTTAATATACTCAATGCAAGAGTCATAGAAGATGTCAGCATAAATATGAAACTGTTCTACAGTAATTTCACCCTCTTCTTCCAGCTTTCTTAGAGTCTCCTATACAAAGGATATGAGAAATCTTTCAGATTTTCTACATTGTAATTTGCCCAATAATTTATTTATTTCTTGATAAACTTCCACTATTGTGATTTCTCGTTTCTCAATACGTTTAATTGTTGTGGAGAAAGGTTTTAGCTGGCCAACAAGAAAATGTAGGAGAACAATAGACACAAGGTTATCAAAGAATTGTTTAAGGATAACAGGACGCTTATCAAGGGAAATGAAATATGATTTCTAAGTAGGAAATATCTCTACAATTCTTTCCAATGCTGGTAGCAGAGACAGCCACCTTGTCTTGCTGTGCTTAAGTACAGTTTTGTATTCAGTTTCAGTAAACTTACAGAATTACTTCAGAGATTCAACCCTTACTGTATATATGTGGAAATGCTGGTAGATTTTGTTTACAATTAATTAGCAGTCGATGGGTAGGCAGTCTGAGCCAGTTTGTAAGGAATTTTGCACCACATGTGCTGGACAGTCAACACCTACTATATTATTCACTGTGTTCTGTTGCAGGTTATAGAACAAATTACTTTTTCCTTTCCTCTGCTTACCACCAAAATTGGTGTTAGTGTTGTCTGCAGAAACTGCAATCACCTTTCCCTCAATATCATATTTATTTAGAACCCCCAGCACATAATTCTGAAGTAAATCTGAAGTTTCTCCAGCTAAATTAACCAATTCGAGCACTTTCACTGTGATGCCAATTTCAGGGTGAAAATACCTGGTAAGGAGAGGAACGAACTTCAAATCCAGATGATTCGATGAATCAATCATTGCAGGAATGAACCGGGCACTTTTCAGTTCATTTAAAACCTGCTGAGCTGAACTACTGTAGTACAGTCCATTGACTTAAAGCTATCGTTATGCAATGCACTGTGGTATGCAAACGTAGCTTCTTGTGCTGCCAACTGCCTATCCATTTCGGTTACTGATTTTAAGTTTACATAGTAGTCACTCACGCATTTATTTGCTCTTTTCATTTGGTCACTCATGGGATGTTTCTGTCTTAATATGATTCACAATGTCAGACCCTCCACCATGACCAATAGCAAATTTTGATCTGCACTACGTTTCATTCTACAGTTTCTCCACTACCAGTGATAAAAGGAAACTTGCTTTTTATATTGCTATTAAAATTACACTTTCGTTTTGACATAATGAAACAGTGATTGCACAGTGCAAAGCATTAACAGTGTGGTGACGAAATCCAGAGAGCAAGTATTAGTAGTGTAGAGTATCTCTGGACCGAAAGGACGGATTCAGTGGATCGATTAAGAAGAGAAGAATCTTCGTTGTTATTCGTAACCTATAGTGCATCTAAAATTATTTGCGATTTTTGACAGTTCGGTACATGTTTGGGGTATGCTGAAAGTCATCACACGCTTCCTAGCGTAAATAATTGAGCAGTTAATAGCATGTCAAACAACCAGTAGCGTAAAATACTCTAGCCAAGCGGAATCATAAAAAAACGGGACATTTGAGCGTCCGCAAAAAAAAACTATCGGGACAGCGGGACATTTTGGTAAAAAACGGGACTGTCCGGGGAAAAACGGGACGAATGGACACCTTAATATAATCCTTCGCAATGCCCGTCCGATTGAAGACTGCGCACAGCCTCTGATACCCACGACGCTGACGATACGTTAAACGTAAAACTTCATTCTTTCCCGTTGTTGTTCATTCCAGTTTCTCCATTCACTTAATAACTTTCAGCACCACTTTTTGGTAACATTACAGAATTTAGTCTCCGGGGAAGGGCTTAAATTAAGTTATGATGCGTTAAGTACGGTAAACCATCATTGCCAGGCTTTGAGGCGAATTGGAATTGCGAATGAATGGTTCGAATGGCTCTAAGCACTATGGGACTTAACATCTGAGGTCATCAGTCCCCTAGGCTTAGAACTACTTAAACCTAACTAACATAAGGACATCACACACATCCATGCCCGAGGCAGGATTAGAACGTGCGACAGTAGCAGCAGCACAGTTCCAGACAGAAGCGCCTAGAACCGCTCGGTCGAATTGCAATAGCACGTAACACTAAAAAATGTTTGCCTCAGTTCAGGTCCGGGCACTGAGCAAGGAGGGCCAACAAATCAAACTGATTTCCTTTGGTTCATGAAGTTAGGAGGAACATCCCCAAACCATGTGAACACGTTCGCCGTAGCAACGGAGAACCCCGGAAAGAAACGTTCACTAGACATCTGCTAGGTTCACATACCGTCATCTCAGTGAGTGCCATATCATGTAGCTTGGCTCTTTGCTCTCTATGACAACCCGTAGATGTCACACAGAAAAATGAAATGATCGTATACTGCACTCTTGGCGATGTCACGCACTCTTTCGTTAGGTGAGTGGCTTCTGGACTGCAGCAAAATCGCGAAAATCGAGTCACATGGTCCACAGATGATTGTTTTTGGCGTGAAGCTCAGAACTAGAATTGTAACTAGTATCCTCTGCACTATTTGTCAATGTTTTCTAACGTTTAGTTCCTATCAATAAGTACACTATTCCTAACAAAGCGACAGTTGGTTTCAGTGCTCCCTTGAAGTTTCTACTTCGCAGAACGTGGATGTGTAAACGTGTATCTCGTATGAAAACATTGAACGGCCCAATAAATATGCCCAGTTGTAAAAATTTATCTCTATTGACTCTTTTATCATTCCGACAGAAAGCACGTTCAATGGCGCTAACAAGTCGTGTCCAGTCCGATGCAAATCGTAGATGCCAGATGGCCATCAGTGGTGTGTGTGTGTGTGTGTGTGTGTGTGTGTGTGTGTGTGTGTGAGAGAGAGAGAGAGAGAGAGAGAGAGAGAGAGAGAGAGAGAGAGAGAACCTTGTCCATGTGGTACGAGAATGAATCTACTATTTAACGCACAATCAAAACGGAGGTGCCACAGATGATCATCACTTTGCGAGAGAAAAAAATTCTCTTAGCCTTGGCGCATCATACTCTGCGCCAATCGTCCCAGGAAACAAATTGTAGGGAAAGCAGATGTAAGGCTGGGATTCATTGACAGAATCTAAAGGAAATTTATATCATCTACGAAAGAATGGTTTACTAACACCTGTAACTCCGACTTTTAACTACTGATCGTCGGTGTGGGATCCTTACCAGATTTAAGGCAGAAGATATAAAGAAGAGCGGTTCACGGGATCATTTAGTGAGCCCGACAGCTATACTTGGAAGCTCAACAAACTCGACAGGCGTTACAAGAGAGGCGTTGTGCACCACCGAGAAGTTTATTGATAAAATTCGGGGAAAGTACGCGTACGTTACAGGAAGAATCGAGCAAACATATTACTTATACCCACGCAAGTCTCGTGAGATGACTACGATAAAATCAGAAAGCTTACACGGGAACCTCCCCATCGCACCCCCCTCAGATTTAGTTATAAGTTGGCACAGTGGATAGGCCTTGAAAAACTGAACACAGATAAATTGAGAAAACAGGAAGAAGTTGTGTGGAACTGTGAAAAAATAAGCAAAATATACAAAATGAGTAGTTCGTGGCAAGATAGGCAACATCAAGGACACTAGGACCGCAGGAGCGCCGTGATCTTGTGGTGACGTGAGCAGCTGCGGAACGAAAGGTCCTTGGTTCAAATCTTCCATCGAGTGAAAACTTTAATTTTTTATTTTCAGTTTATGTGACAAAACTCTTACGTTTTCATCACTTTTTTGGGAGTGATTATCACATCCACAAGAAAACCTAAATCGGGCAAGGTAGAAGAATCCTTTTACCCATTCGCCAAGTGCACAAGTTAGGTGGGTCGACAACATATTCCTGTCATGTGACGCACATGCCGTCACCAGTGTCGCATAGAATATATCAGATGTGTTTTCCTGTGGAGGAATCGGTTGACCTATGACCTTGCGATCAAATGTTTTCGTTTCCGATTGGAGAGGCACGTCCTTTCGCCTACTAATCGCACGGTTTTGCGATGCGGTCGCAAAACACAGACACTAAACTTATTACAGTGAACAGAGACGTCAATGAACGAACGGACAGATAATAACTATGCAAAAATAAAGAAAGTAAAATTTTCACTCGTGGGAAGACTTGAACCAAGGACCTCTCCTTCTGCAGCTGCTCACGCTACCACGGGACCACGGCGCTACTGAGCTCACGTTTTCCTTGATGTTGCCTATGTGGCCCATGGACTACTCAGTTTGTATATTTTGCTTATTTTTTCACAGTTCCACAAAACTTCTTCCTGTTTTCTCAATTGATCTGTGTTCAGTTTATCAAGGCCTATCCACTGTGCCAAGTTATAACTAAATCTGAAGGGGGTGCGATGGGGAGGTTCCCTTGTTAGAGCTCATACGGAGGTTACTTACAGTGGTTCTTCCCGCGTATAATTCGCGAACAGAACACGGAAAAGGAATTGTACGTGGAGGAGAGGAGAGGAGAGGAGAGGAGAGGAGAGGAGAGGAGAGGAGAGGAGAGGAGAGGAGAGGAGAGGAGAGGAGAGGAGAGGAGAGGAGAGGAGAGGAGAGGAGAGGAGAGGAGAGGAGAGGAGAGGAGAGGAGAGGAGAGGAGAGGAGAGGAGAGGAGAGGAGAGGAGAGGAGAGGAGAGGAGAGGAGAGGGAGTGAGGTTGATAGTGGCAGCACAAGTAGCCTCTGCAACACACTGTACGGGGGGCGTTTGAAAAGTCTGTGCAAAGTCCGAGAGATGGCACCACTGGTGCGTATCGAGGTCGTTTCGTTAGCCAAGTTTCAGCCAAATTGGTCTATTTCTTTGTGTTTGGCATTCGTTTGAATCAAAGAAGTCGAGTGATTGTCAAAAAACGGACGATAAAGGATTTCGTGTGGTTATTACTTTATAAAAGGCAAAATGCCTCAGGAGACTAAAGAAAAGCTTCATAAACATTACGATGACTCTGCACCTTCAATTAGAACAGTTTATAAGTGGTTTCAAAATTTTCGGAGTGGCCATATGGGCACAAGTGATGCTGAACGTTCTGGACACCCTGTGGAGGTTACGACTCAAGAAATCATTGATAAAATCCATGATATAGTGATGGATGACAGAAGAGTTAAAGTGCGTGAGATTGCTAGTGCTGAGGGCACCTCGAATGAATGGGCACATAATATTTTGCATAAACATTTGGACATGAGAAAGCTATCTGCAAGATGGGTTCCGCGATTGCTCACGCTTGACCAAAAACTGAATTGTATGAAGTGTTGCAAGGATGGTTTGCAGCTGTTCAGGAAAAATCCCGCAGGACTTCAAGCATCGTTTCATCACTGTGGATGAAACATGGATACATTACTATACTCCTGAGACCAAACAACAACCTAAACAATGGGTTGGATTACCAAGGGAGAATCTGCACTAAAAAAGGCCAAGACCATTCCTTCGGACGAAAAGGTTATGGCGACTATCTTTTGGGATTCGCAAGGGATAATCCTCATCGACTATCTGGAAAAGGGTAAAACTATTACAGGTATATTCATTGTTACTGGACCGTTTGAAAACCGAACTGCAAGAAAAACGCCGGCGATTGGAACGCAAAAAAGTCCTTTTCCATCACGACAATCCACGACAATCCACCAGCACACACCTCAGCAGTTGTGGTCACAAAATTAATGGAAATAGTATTCCAACTCGTTTCACATCCCCCCTATTCTCCAGACTTGGCTCCCTCATACTACTATTTGTTCCCCAATTTGAAGAAATGGCTGGCGGGACAGAGATTTTATTCAAACGAGGAGGTGATTGCAGCAACTAATAGCTATTTTGCAGACTTGGACAATTCCTATTATTCGAAAGGGATCAACAAATTAGCACAGCGTTGGACGAAGTGTGTAAGTCTAACAGGAGACTATGTCGAAAAATAAAAAAGCTTTACCTCAAACACGTAAGTAGTTTTTATTTTTGCACGGACTTTTCAAACGCCCCTCGACAGTCTCTTTGTGGAGAAACGATATAGTGGTATCTTTGAGGGTAATGTTCTTCCGATTGAACCATTAAGGGCATCTCGTGTAATGACTCGAAAGCTTCAGTTTGCCCTTGGATTAACCTCTGCTCTTTACTAGTTTTACACAAGTGATCCCACTATTCTACATACTTTTCGTAGCCCCAAGTGAATATACAACTTCACTAAACCCTCGGGGTTTCAACCGATAAGGGACGGCCGTTGTGCCCGAGCGGTTCTAGGCGCTTCAGTCTGGAACCGCGCGACTGCTACGGTCGCAGGTTCGAATCCTGCCTCGGGCATGGATGTGTGTGCTGTCCTTATGTTAGTTAGGTTTAAGTAGTTCTAGTTCTAGGGGACTGATGACCTCAGATGTTAAGTTCTATAGTGCTCAGAGCCATTTGAACCATTAACCGATAAGGAGTTATTTTGAAGCAGAGTGAAATCTATGAAATCTGGAATTAATGGGGAAGATCAGGGGTAAGTTAGAGATCTAAGTCGATACGATGAGCATGTTTGGACGATTCAGTTTTGTTACGTGGTAGAGGTCCGGAAGTTTTCTAACTGAGCCATCATGTCACATACTATGACTGGAAACGTACTGGTTTCACCGCTGACCGCAGTTCTGGTACATAATGTACACAAAATATTTCTAGGCTCTGGTTTTTATTGCTTTTTGCTTAGCCATGCTAGAAATTTGTTTTTCCTGGTGGTCCGGAGTAGCGAATGAAGGAAACAAAATAATTCGTCAGTTTCTCGTTACTTACCTAGACACCTCTGGCGCATCAACTAGCGTGTGTTCCAGTTGCAACTTTCCCGGTTGATCGAGACGTTGCAGCTTTAATCACCTCCATGACCTACTCGGCGTTACACGTTCGTAGAATAGCCTGGTAACAAGGATAAGGTGAGGTGGCCAGAGAGCCTTCGGGCTGAGAAAGTATAGTGGCGATTCCATCAAGCTACAAGGGGTAGTCAAATGAAAACGAGGCAGATGGAAAAAAAAGAAAGTTAACTTTTTATTACTTCGAAAGTAATAACCATAACTGTTCATAAATTTATTGCAGTGTGAGACAAGACGGTCAATGTCTTCATGGAAAAATGTTTGCGGTTCGCTATGGAACAATGATCATATACAGACGTGAACCTCTTCTTCCTAAGCAAACCAACGACCACGAATGTCTTTATATTCAGAGCTCCAAAACTATGGAAATTGCATGGGGAGAGATCAGGATTACCTGGTGGATGTGTAAGGGCTTCCCAGCGAAACTTCTGCAGCGTTGTCGAAACAATCTTGGCATTGGGCGTGCATTATCCTACGACAGAATGATGCCGTTCGACAACCCGCTGCTCACTGATTTTATGGAGCACGGCGCCACTATTAACGCACAGCGGTACGTGGACACACAGCAAAAGATGAAGTGCTCCATGAAATCCAAACGCCCAGAAAATTTCTCAGGCGGTCCTTTCTGTTGCAGTAGAATGCCTGCAAATGTTGCCAAGAATGTTTTGAGTACGCTGCAGAAGTTACGCTGGGAAGCCCTGACACATCCTCCATACAGTCTCGATCCATCCCCACGAGATTTCCACATTTTTGGAGTGCTGAAGAAAGACATCTGTTGCCGTCTGTTTGCTTCGCCGGCCGAAGTGGCCGTGCGGTTAAAGGCGCTGCAGTCTGGAACCGCAAGACCGCTACGGTCGCAGGTTCGAATCCTGCCTCGGGCATGGATGTTTGTGATGTCCTTAGGTTAGTTAGGTTTAACTAGTTCTAAGTTCTAGGGGACTAATGACCTCAGCAGTTGAGTCCCATAGTGCTCAGAGCCAATGCTCAAGCACGTACAGTGCAAGCTGTTACTGATTTGTTTGACTGATGGGGCTGCTAAGAGCTGTACCACCAACTGCACTCCCCTGGCTTAAGCCCTCGTGCGTTCAACTCGATTTTTAAACTGAAGGAAACACTTCACGGCATTCGCTTCAGAACTGCTGCAAATTCATCGGGCAACAGACCGCGCCGCTCGAACTGTCAACATAACTGGCACTGCTAAGACTCCACATTTCTGGCAACGGGTTATACACAATGCTGGTGACTATTCTGAAGGTCAGTAAAACTTTGAAACACGTATGTATTTTGTACTAACTGAAAGTAAATAGTTGCCACTATTGAAGTTCCAACCCTCGTAGTAAGGGTGCCTCGTCAAGAAATTTAACGTGTTTGACACAGCTATTCTCATCCTCTGCAAATGATGGAGTTTCAATTGCACAGCCATACCGATGCGTGGCGTCGTTAGGGAATAGAACCCGAACTTTATGCACGTCGAACAAACGAAATAACTAACGTTCGCTTAACATATTAAGTAAAACACTTTTTGGGGCTTTTAATTTACCCATACCCTACAAAGCAATTTCTTGGTATCTCGACAAAAGGAAAGGCACTGCCACGAAAGGTAAGGGTTTGAGTCGCGAAACAGTACACAATTGTTGTTTGTCACAAAGTTTCATTAATTCTGGAAGAATGTACTGCAATTAAATCGTTGACAGCAACACTGATCTACCAGTGGAAAACTTGGAAATACGGCTTATCGGTGGTGGAAAGCAACGGAAACTTGACAGCTAAAGCACCAGGCTCTGACAATTTCTGTCATGCTTTCACCAAATATGCTGCAGCATTTGTTTCTTTCTTACCTCACACTTAGTGTGAATCCTTCTCACAACGAACAGTGAAAATAACTTGGAACAAGCACAGGCTAGAAGATGTGAAAAAAATTAGACCCAGCATCATTAACGGAAGTACGATGCAGGATTCTAGAACATATTCTGTATTCTAATACATATCCTCTAACAGCAAAACGTTTCACTCCAAGACGATACAGAATATATATTTGAGACCTATTTCTGGAAGATGTCGCATCACTCTAATACACCGTGTTCTGTCTTGAGATTCTATAGGATATTTTCGCGTGGGAATCGGTAGTATTGCGCGTAACTGCAGGAAAATTTTACAGTCCTTAAGTACGACGAGACGTTTATAAAAATTGTTATGTACGCAAATCAAGTAGACCAGAGCGGTTCCTCTCAAATGTAAGCCTACGATGTCAGTACTGCGCTATAATCATCTTTGAGAGCATTATGGTGTACAGTGGAACACCTAAGACCCTGGAAGAGATGCACAAACGCTTATGAACGAGGGCTCAGAACAGGCCAATCATCATCTTCACAAGGGCTCATTTGACCTTGGAAAGAAATTCCGTTCTCAAGGAGAGGCTGTGACAAACTAGCAACGCCCACAAACGCTACCACTGCGTAGTAAGTCACGCTGCGAAGGAGAATTAATGAAGCCGAACGAACGCGATATGAAATAAAAATCCATTATTCCAGCTCTTGATGTTCGAAACTTCGTGCGACTACCTGAAACAGACTCGCCATTACCTCCTCCGTCCACATGCGTTCTAAAAAAAGTACACAAATGACTGTTAGTACCTTGCTCACCGGCCAATCCAAGATAAGGACTGAAGTAACCATTAAACCTTTAAAGTCCAATACGCCCTATCTGTGTGAAAGCTTGTTGAGCATTCTGAGATAGTACCACTGATAACAACTAAAAGTGTCTTTTGTGTAGTAACACTAGCTTTGGGAGAAAGAAGGATGGAGAGCATCGTCAAATCTTCAGCATATCGGAAACATGTATCGTTGTTACCACACCTAAAACTGCTATTGTTGTCAAAAGGCCGAAATGTCTGTAGAGCGGTTACGAGGCCACGGTCCTTATCTTGCTTCTATACACCATTCTCATTCGCGTCTTTCACAATCTCTTCCGGACGTTCAAACAAGTAGGTATTTACTTAGCCTTGTTTCAACACACGATGCTTCGCGTAAGCAAAGGCTTGCCAGGGAAGTGACTGTGCAAAACAGCACCGCTGCGTCAACGCGTTCTCTCTGGTATACCTAAGAATATCAACTGAATTGAAGATGAGAAAATGAGAATGTTATAATCTAGCGTCCCGCTGAGGGCGAGATCATTAACCAGAACAACAGTTGAGTATGAATAGGATACAGTAGCAAACCGGCCATTTGCAAAATACCCATCTAACACTGTTATAACCTCTTCAATGCCCTGGAAACGTTTTCCAGCCACTAAAAATTTTAGATGTGGGAGTAGGTAGGAGCCAATGGGTGAGAAGTATGGTGAATAGATTGAATGTTACAACAATTCGTACATCAAATCCGCCAGTTTTCCCTTTGCCAGAGCATCTGTGCGAGAATGTGCGCCCTCTTTGCACTCAAGCAAGTTCCTTGCATAGTTTTTCCATCCAGATGGTAAATAAAACTAGTGTGGCAGCAGCCAGTTATAGTTTTTTACTTTGCAATAAATTGCAAGAAAAATCTTGTTTTACATCTCAGAAAACACTGATCATAACCACTACCGCAGATGTAAACGATTTCGCGTTATTTTTTGTGAGCTGTCAAAATCATGCACCTACCGCTTTGATTGCTGTTTCGTTTCTGTTGTGCGGAGAAGCTATGTCTCCAAAACAGTAACAAATCTGGGCACAGTATCAGTTGGATTCTTTTTGAAGTTGTCCAAACGACGCCGAGAGATTCGTTTACGCTTGTGAATTGCGTCAGGGTTCAATAAATGCGAAAACCATCTTGCAAAAAACTTTCTCATAGATAATTCTTTGTGTAAAATACGCTGTACTCTTTTTCCTGATATGCCTATACTGTCAGATTTCACATACCTTTAACTGCTGCTCGTCCAATGCCGTGTTATGTACTTTCGGGAAGTTTTCATCCGCGATTGAAGTTTTGGGAATGTCCTTTACATGGATTCCATTTATGAGAAGGGTGGCCACGCAGGAACTCTGCTTACAAATTCTAAACTGTTTAAAATGACGGCGCAGACTGCTTAGAAACTGTCATCATCATATAAATTTCCCTTGCCGATAAAGACTTATGACGGTACGGTATTTCAGTTCATACATTTGAACGAAACAAACGCAAATAACCGCTACAAATAACCGTAAAAAAAGGGCGACCAAAAATCGGTTAATAGCAACTCCAGCTCCGAGCCAAGTCAAGAGATTTATTCCTTGACCTTCCAGGTGAAATGCCTAGTGAAATTAAAGAAACACTGTACAAAAATTACATCGAGCGGAGGGCCACACACAGAAGAATATGTGTAGCATAATGTACAGTCACGCATTCGATGCCTCAACCACAGTAGTTTGCAATCTTAGCAATCCGAAGTAAACTGTTAACAAAGAAATAGTTCGTAAGTTTCGTGTTCCCAGAGAGGGTGCATACTTTTCTAATAATAGGTGCGGTGAGGACCAACCAACTAAACTAAGCTGGGACTAAATTCACAAATATTAGTTAAAACTTTTTCTTTGTTGAAAAATATCTTAACAGTTCCAACCATAGGCGTCCGCAAGGTTTTGGGGGGTGAAGAGGAGGCACTTGGCCTCTCTCGGAGTCTAGGGATACCGACTTTTATACGTTACAAAATTCTCACATATTTCTGGCAGTGGTTGTTTGCGATTCTACTAAATCACAGAGTTCAGCATTTCGGAGGGAAGTGGAAAATACTGTGGCTTTAAGAACCCAAACTTCGGTTTGATTGTCACCTGGTTAACAGGAAATTTCAGTTTTCTTGGTGCAGTGGCGGGTTTGGAGCTGCCAAGGGGTTAAGGTGAATATGATCCTTTACTAAACAGAGCCAAGAAAATGTGTCCTATGTCTTCTCTGTTGCGTACTGTTACAGCCATTATGGAGTTGCCTAAAGGACCGGTCCAAGAGCATTGCGCAGTTTCCAGCACAACGTAAGTGTGCAGCTACTTGCCCGACGTCCCTCCACAACTCGCACAAGGACATCCCCTCCCTCTACTGCACAACTTAATCACCACAGTAGTTTATCATTTGTTGCGGACAGAGAAGATCCGTAGCAACTTCCTATTTACACTGCAAAGCTGTTGTAGTACACTGAAGAACTGAGCCATACTACATAATGTCAGTGTTTACGTACATTCAACTATGGGACCAAACGCAACAACAAGAGAGGGCTAAAGCGTAAAAATTTTAAGCTCTCAAAAACTCTCCTCTCCTGTAAATAAAACCTTCCCACCATTTGTACGTGGTGCAGCATGCAGTCACACGTACGAACCCTGCAATTCATTTAACATTACAGCACAATAATGTAAATAATGTATCGACCTGGGAAGGAGGAGTGGTTCGTTTCGCCCCATGCTTGACTATTAAAAGTTGATACCACTAGATATTTAAGGGCGGCTGTAGGACGTTTTCCACCTCATCTAGTATAATGCTGGCTCTGGGTTACGCTTTACTCAAACAAGCCATAAAACACAGCTCCCAAAACACATCTTACTCGTGCTATCTTGTCAAAAACTGACATATTGAGCCCGTGGCTGTGCACAAAATATTTTGAGGCACAATTACAATTAAAAGGACG
This sequence comes from Schistocerca nitens, assembly GCF_023898315.1. Taxonomy (NCBI): domain Eukaryota; kingdom Metazoa; phylum Arthropoda; class Insecta; order Orthoptera; family Acrididae; genus Schistocerca; species Schistocerca nitens. Next base: position 865,066,245 of record NC_064616.1, on the reverse strand, counting down.
TTGTTTCACACCTTGTTTTGGTTGTAGGGCATTGCCACCCCAAGGGAGTTTCGTCAAGTGGTGAAACTAAACACGAAATGTAATGTAAAACTTGAACTAGCCGTCTGAAGATGAACCTATCGGTTCGAAACCGCTAACGGCGCTGTTTAAGCAAATAAATAGCATTTTAAAAAGTGGCTGGTTTCTATAATCTTCGGTGTAAGAGTCAACCTATACATTTTACTAAACTTCAGTCATGGCTGTCGACATCACATAATAGAGGACATGAAAATATTGAAATAAAGACATTAACATGTCAAATTTGGTAAGCGAAAGCACTATCATACTTGTCATGTTTCGAAACTGCAATTACAATAAATAATATTTTAACAGTCTAAAGTGGAATAACTTCATTTAACAATGAAACTTAACGGAAACATTTGTAAGGACATGCGAAATTGAAATAACGAATAAACCACTGAAAGAAACACATTTTAATTTCTACATGAGAGGGTAACATTTGTTGATTGCCTACCATGTATACGTTCCAGGTTACAAACGTTGCTCAATGTGACGATCATCTGCATCAACTAGAACCTGGAACCGCACTAGAGACTGTTCCACAGCTGCCCGAAACATCTCAGGAGGAATGTTGGTTACCTCCCTCGCTCTGCTCATCTTCAACCTCCAACGCGTGTCAGTGTCCCGTTGATAAACCCTGTTCTTCAGGTAACCCCATATCCAGAAATCAAACGGTTTCTAATCTGGTGATATTTGTGGCCACGCAGCTTGGAATAACCAGTAATTTGAACTTCCGGATCGTGTTCTTCAGCCTTCTTCACATTCCTTTAATGTGTCGATACTCATTAAGAGCAGCAGCATTATTGCTGTTGTTTTGATACAACAGCTTTATGAGTAAAACCCTGTTCAGACGGATAATGAGTGACTGCAACTGCAAAGCACACTGATGCTTGTGTTCCACGCCTATGTCGCCATGCCATAACAGTCATGTCACTAACAACGCAAATCCTGCAACGTACAGCCTGACCATCATTCCTCTAAAATTGGGTACCCATACTGTAAATACTTTCCTGTCTACACTGACTCAATTAGCGAAAATTTAATTATAACTACCCTGTATTACGCGCAAAATGGAATCATCAATTAGGATACGAGCCCCAAATCATACCATCAACATTAGTTCTCACAAGGTTTGTAAACAATTAAACGTAATCCTTAAGCACACCCGATAGCACACAAAATGGTCGAGGATTAAATATGAGCTATAGTCATGTTACTGAAGGAAAATTAATTGCGAAATCAGATCGTCCGAAAAACAACAGCGCAGGAAAAGTTACGATCTGAAGAAAGACGATCCACGTGCAGTGTTACAGGAGTAACATTTTCTGGTTATCGGGAAAAAGTGAAAAATAAGGTGGAGAAAAGAGGTATAAAGAAACTAATTTAACAAAGAATTTCACGTCATGTAACATTCAATCTGCATATTCACAAAAACAAACTGAAAACTGCTGATTGATGTGGATACGAATGAATATGTTCCTTCGGTACTTTTTACATGTTTTCTCTACAAATCCACACAGAAAATTGATACTAACCATTCCATTATTTGTTTCCATAATGGGTCCCTATTGTTTGGTTACTAAATGATTAAAAAACAAATTTGTATGTTTTCTGGATTTCCGTTCCCCAAAGGGTAAAAACTGAGCCCTTATAGTATCCTTTTGTTGTCTGGCTTGCTGTCTGCTGTCTGTCCGACTGATAAGACCACTTTTCCTCAGAAACTAGTAGTGGTATGAAGTTGAAATCTATTTCACATACTGACGTCTACGGTCTCTCAAAAGTGTAAAAAATAAATAAACAAAAAATCAAGCTTCTAAGACATAAGTCACTACAATCAAAATACACGGCCATGGTCACATATTTCAATACTCTCAAACTCACTCATCAGAACCTACAGGGTAGTTCCCGTTGATCTAGAATCATAAAATTTGGTAAGAAGCAAGGATTCACAGTACAAGTAAAGGGGAAAAATCAGAAAATTTTATTTGTAATTATATCATACAAAAATATTTTTGCCGTTTGTTGTTCGTCCGTGTGTCTGTCTGTCTGTCAACAGGTAGTGGTTTCAAGTTGACATTTACGTCAGATACTAAGGTCCACAGTTTCTTTACGGTGTAAAAAATTTAAGCTTCTAAGTCAGTGCAGTCAAAAGACATGACTGTCAAGCGCCCTTTTTCTTAGGAACAGACAGAAGTACCAAGTTAAAATTTATGTCAAATACTAAGGTCTACGGTCCCTTGGAGGTGCAAATAATTTAAGCTTCTGAGTCAATGCAGTTAAAAGATACGGCCGATTTTGATACTCGCAACTCGCTCATCAAAACCTACAGATGAACTATCCATTTACATGTCACGCCTGGTGATCTAGCGATAAAGCGCGAGGCTGGAGGCCGAGAGGTCGCGGGATCGAATCTTGGTCGGACCACGGACTTTACAGTCTTCATTACAAACCAGCCTTCACCTTTCAACGATGTGAGGCGTCGCCATACACAACAAGTGGTTAGTATTCTACGTAAAACTGTAGGTCCCTTTTCCCGCTTGGATAATTGGGGTATATTAGGTTCAAATGGCTCTGAGCACTACGGGACTAAACATCTGAGGTCATCAGTCCCCTAGAACTTAGAACTACTTGAACCTAATTAACCTAAGGACATCACACACATCCATGCCCGAGGCAGGATTCGAACCTGCGTCCGTAGCGGTCGCGCGGTTGCAGACTGTAGCGCCTAGAACGGCTCGGCCACTCCGGCTGGCGGTATGTTAGAAACAACCTAGTCGCCGATGTGGCGTCTAATACAAAGACTTGCATCAGGCCACGTAGCCACACCAACTTGTCTTTATTATCTATATACATCTTTATTACGTATATACATAATTAAGTTTGCACAGAACCTACAGAGCGAGAGTACTCGCACTTTCTTTTTTAATTAGTGAAATAGCTAGGTGTTCCATAAACAGATACCTATGAATACTCATGAAAGGTATTGAAACAAGGTCAAAGCATTGATTTGGACCAGGAGGGGTTTATAGTACATACGAAAAAGGAAAAATTTATAATTTTCTTGTCCACTGCCTAATTGCTTCCCAGAAATGGAAAAATTGGTGACTTCGATCCATCGCATATATTCCCACCTGGGAAGCTACGCCGTCATTTATCTACATCTACATGGATACTCTGCAAATCACATTTAAGTGCCTGGCAGAGGGTTAATCGAACCACCTTCACAATTCTCTATTATTCCAATTTCGTACAGCGCGCGGGAAGAATGAACACCTATATCTTTCCGTACGAGCTCTGATTTCCCTTATTTTATCTTTGTGATCGTTCCTCCCTATGTAAGTCGGTGTCAACTAAATATTTTCGCATTCGGAGGAGAAAGTTGGTGATTGGAATTTCGTGAGAAGGTTCCGTCGCAACGAAAAACGCCTTTCTTTTAATGTTGTCCAGCCCAAATCCTGTATCATTTCTGTGACACTCTCACCCATATTTCGCGAAAATACAAAACGTGCTGCCTTTCTTTGAACTTTTTTGATGTACTCAGTCAGTCCCACACCGCGCAACAGTATTCTAAAAGAGGTCGGACAAGCGTAGTGTAGGCAGTCTCCTTAGTAGCTCTGTTACATTTTCTAAGTGTCCTGCCAATGAAACACAGTCTTTGGTTAGCCTTCCCCACAACATTTTCTGTGTGTTCCTTCCAATTTAAATTGTTCGTAATTGTAATTCCTAGGTATTTAGTTGAATTTGCGGCTTTTAGATTGGACTGATTTATCGTGTAACCGAAGTTTAACGCGTGGCCGACACCATCCCCTCGGCGCCCGATCTCGTCTGGTTAGTATGGCCCACGGTACATGACGGACCCATCTAGCATCGACTAAAGCTATGGACACGTGTTCTTACTGCTGCTAATAAACTAGCAGCAACATCGTAAGAGACGTTTGGCAACCCTGACTGTCCACTTATTACTGGGTGTGGCCCCAAATTATGCTAAGATTAATTTTCATCTTCGATGTGATACGGAGGTAGTAAATTTGATTTTGTGTCCCCAGAAATGTCGTCCTTAAGAAAAGTTACGGCTGTTCTTAATCTTAAAGGTCGAAAGATATTTCACCATTAAAGCAATGAAAGTGTTCCCAGGTACCAGAGACTCGCTGGCTTAGTGCTCCTACACGTCAAACGAAGGTTGCGCAGTCAGTCCATAATTCATTGGAGAACTACCACATTTTGTGACCAGAACGAAATTCATTAACATAACCATAAGAAGATCTGGTGTTGCGTAGAGGGAATATTAAGTTTTTGTATGTCCATCCTTCTGACTGGAGATGTGAGTGATTTTGACCGCTCACTTATGTAATAAAATGGAACACCTACAACCGTGAGTCAGTTGATAGTTGGAAAGACATCATAACTGTTGCAGGTAGTCTATAAAACCAGTCGTACATGTTGGCCACTGACGAATCGTGCACACGGGTGGCGTTAACCCCCTCTGCGTCAGTTACGACCAGAAGATGGTGCACAGAAGCGCCGGAACTGGAAGCCATACAATAAATAACATCGTAAAGACGGCTGTAGGTGTTCCATTTTATTACATAATGAGTTTTTGTTATCTTCAACTTTGTACTATTGTCGCGGGCTTATTATTTTGCAGAAGTGGGAGCAATCTCATAGGTGGTCTAATAGCAAAACCTGCCGCCAATTTTATTACATCTGCCACTGGAAGTGACCGTCTTTGACTTGCAGTCCAGGTACCGCCTAATTTACTGCTGGAAATAACTGCATACCATCGTAAACGAGGGATGTTTCCCGTCTGATATCACAGACACATAATACTACACCTACGGGTATCTGTCTGTTGACCATTCAGCTGCAAAGACCACGGACGGGACTTCTCTATCTACTTACTATGAACTAGAATTGCAAACAACATATTAGCGCATATCACTCTCTGAAAAGTATTTGTTATCCTCTTAAGAGGAGGTATAGAATACTGACAAAATCTGTATTGAGAAATTTTTAAGCAATTATTTCCTCTTGCGCAGGTTCCCAATGTACGTGGAAAAACTGAGATATACATTTGTATTCGTGTCAGAGCTGTAAATATACACTCCTGGAAATGGAAAAAAGAACACATTGACACCGGTGTGTCAGACCCACCATACTTGCTCCGGACACTGAGAGAGGGCTGTACAAGCAATGATCACACGCACGGCACAGCGGACACACCAGGAACCGCGGTGTTGGCCGTCGAATGGCGCTAGCTGCGCAGCATTTGTGCACCGCCGCCGTCAGTGTCAGCCAGTTTGCCGTGGCATACGGAGCTCCATCGCAGTCTTTAACACTGGTAGCATGCCGCGACAGCGTGGACGTGAACCGTATGTGCAGTTGACGGACTCTGAGCGAGGGCGTATAGTGGGCATGCGGGAGGCTGGGTGGACGTACCGCCGAATTGCTCAACACGTGGGGCGTGAGGTCTCCACAGTACATCGATGTTGTCGCCAGTGGTCGGCGGAAGGTGCACGTGCCCGTCGACCTGGGACCGGACCGCAGCGACGCACGGATGCACGCCAAGACCGTAGGATCCTACGCAGTGCCGTAGGGGACCGCACCGCCACTTCCCAGCCAATTAGGGACACTGTTGCTCCTGGGGTATCGGCGAGGACCATTCGCAACCGTCTCCATGAAGCTGGGCTACGGTCCCGCACACCGTTAGGCCGTCTTCCGCTCACGCCCCAACATCGTGCAGCCCGCCTCCAGTGGTGTCGCGACAGGCGTGAATGGAGGGACGAATGGAGACGTGTCGTCTTCAGCGATGAGAGTCGCTTCTGCCTTGGTGCCAATGATGGTCGTATGCGTGTTTGGCGCCGTGCAGGTGAGCGCCACAATCAGGACTGCATACGACCGAGGCACACAGGGCCAACACCCGGCATCATGGTGTGGGGAGCGATCTCCTACACTGGCCGTACACCACTGGTGATCGTCGAGGGGACACTGAATAGTGCACGGTACATCCAAACTGTCATCGAACCCATCGTTCTACCATTCCTAGACCGGCAAGGGAACTTGCTGTTCCAACAGGACAATGCACGTCCGCATGTATCCCGTGCCACCCAACGTGCTCTAGAAGGTGTAAGTCAACTACCCTGGCCAGCAAGATCTCCGGATCTGTCCCCCATTGAGCATGTTTGGGACTGGATGAAGCGTCGTCTCACGCGGTCTGCACGTCCAGCACGAACGCTGGTCCAACTGAGGCGCCAGGTGGAAATGGCATGGCAAGCCGTTCCACAGGACTACATCCAGCATCTCTACGATCGTCTCCATGTGAGAATAGCAGCCTGCATTGCTGCGAAAGGTGGATATACACTGTGCTAGTGCCGACATTGTGCATGCTCTGTTGCCTGTGTCTATGTGCCTGTGGTTCTGTCAGTGTGATCATGTGATGTATCTGACCCCAGGAATGTGTCAATAAAGTTTCCCCTTCCTGGGACAATGAATTCACGGTGTTCTTATTTCAATTTCCAGGAGTGTACTTTTGCTGCGACTGGCGACGACCAACTTTTATGCTTTCAACTGCACAAGAACAAACTACTTCTGCAACAAATGTCATTCTATGGCAAAAATCCAACCCACCGAGAACAACATTGGAAAGTAAATGTGGGCCATCGGCTGCTCGTGCAGTCGTCGTCTGGAATGTAGGCGCCGAGTTTCGCTCACCGTCCAGGCAGTGAAGAATTCAAGGCGGTCTCTTCCGGCGGCAGTTGCGAAAGCGGGAGGCGGCCTCGACGGTACCAGCCACCAACTTCCTCCCGACAGCGCGCTGCCGAGTCACTTGATTGCACAGCCTACCCCGGATCTCCACTTCTCACTACGATACAGTGTTTATGTAAGAGTCTCCACTATTTAGTGACAAGATCTCAAGTTGGTATTATACTTTGAGTGTAAACTGGTCAATAGATAGCTGGTTGCTTAAAAGAGCCTTCCGTATGTACGAGGGGCGTTCAGAAAGTAAGCTCCGATCGGTCGCGAAATGGAAACGACTACGAAAATCCGATAAAGCTTTGCACAGATGTGTTGGGTAGTGTCTCTAGTATAACCCCAGTTAGCATCACGCCGCTCTTCTCATTTCTGAGCTCGCAGTGAGTGCGTAAAGATGTCTAGAAAATAGTGTCTGCCGCCAAGTACGAGGGCCTGGTGAGAAATTTCGCCTGAAGCTATGCAGCTAACATTACATAACTGTCGTGCTGTTTCTTCTTCAAAACAATTCTCAGCCGCATTCTGCAGGGGCAATGAAGATGCTCCTGCATCGTTTTCAAATGGAAATGTGAGATTACCCAGAATACAGTCAGCAATTGTCTCCCCCTGAGTTTCATCTCTGGTCACATGAACCGCTGTCTTTGAAGACAACATTTTGACACAGACAACGAGGTGTAGGCCAGCGTGGAGAATTGGCGGAAAGCACTGGCGGCTGCCTTCTATGATGAGGCTATTGAAAAGTTGGTACAACGCTATGACAAAAGTCTAAGTCAGAACGGCGACTACGTAGAGAAGTAGCTGAAAAGTGTAGCTAATTGTTACAAGTAAAACATTTCTGATGTTCACTGTGGTTTCAATTTGGCAATCAATCGGAGCTTACTTTCTGAACAGGCCTCGTATACACCAGTTTTGTATCCAGCTGCGGCGGTCTATTCGACCGTTCATTCCATTTTTCTAAAAGGTCTACCTCTTTCACCACATCAGCTTTTGCTCAAATCGAGACTAACAAGCGTGTTACCAACGCTGTCGTGCAGTGTTTTCAGGAGATTGGCTGTGTCTTACCGAGACCACTGCTGCAGAAATTGCTACTCTGGCTACGAAAAAATAAAAAAAACCTGACTAGAACGTGAAAGATGGTTTACACATCATTGAGCATTACTACTCATCTTTGCACTGCATGTGGTGTGACCTGGACTTATTCCAACCTCAGAACCCTCTCTCCAAGCCTCCTACAAGGGCCTAAAATCCAGCGATAAATCTGAACCCCCTGCAACATTGGAGCTATTCACATACACGGGTTGGACAAAAATATGGAAACACCGTGAGAATTTTCAAATAACTTACGGGTTTACTGCCGGGTGACGTCGTCGAACACCGCCGATATTTCGACAGGAGCACACCCTGCCATTCTCAAGGCACAAATGCAAGGAAAAAAAATGTGCAAGCAAATTTAATACCTCGGTTCAGATGTTCAATCCACCCGAATATTCAGATCACTATGGAGGTGGAAAAGAATGGATGCCTTCCCTTCCTTTAAGTGTTGGTCAAAAGGAAGACTGATGGCACGTTGGGACATTCTGTTTATAGGAAGCCCACCCACACTGACTTGTATCTGCGAGCTGATAGTTGTCACCATCCAGCTCAGCGTGAAGGAGTACTTCGCACCTTGGTTCACAGGGCCCATGTTATCTCAGACCCTGAAAGTTTGGCAGCTGAGCTAGCACATCTCGAAGTCACCTTTCGTCAGATTGGTTATAGTGAGAGTCAGATCAAACGTGCGTTGCGCCATCAGCCTTCTGTGCAACGGGTGAGTGACGATAGAAACGAAGTGGCACCTAAGTCTACGGCCTTTTTGCCTTACGCAGGAAGCATTTCCAACAGGATTGGCCGTATTTTGCGGAAATATGATGTGAAATGTGTTTTTCGACCACCTTCTAAGATTAAGGCCCTGTTGGCGTCCGTAAAAGATGATCTTGGTTTGCGTAAGGCTGGGGTCTATCGTATTCCTTGCAGTTGTGGCATGTCATATATTGCTCAATCAGGACTGTGGAAGACCGGTGTATTGAACATAAGCGTCACACAAGCTTACAACAGCCAAGCAAATCCGCTATTGCAGAACATTGCCTTGACACCGGTCATCCTATGGAATACAACAACACGGAGATTCTGGCTTGCACGTCCAGCTATTGGGATAGTGTTATTAAGGAAGCTGTTGAAATCAGACTATCAAGCAACCTTATTAACAGAGATGGTCGATTTTGTTTAAATGCTGCTTGGAATCCGGCTCTGTCTCTCATCAAAAAACAGAGGGACAGAATTAGTGCTACCTCACCTGTTGATTAATAGTAACTATCGATATTTCTGATGTTGGTTAGCTTTGGTTGTGTTGACACTTGTTCTGTGTGTGGTGTCTTCCTTGTTTCTCCTCTGTGAACCGAGGTATTAAATTTGCTTGCACATTTTTTTTCCTTGCATTTGTGCCTTGAGAATGGCAGGGTGTGCTCCTGTCGAAATATCGGCGGTGTTCGACGACGTCACCCGGCAGCAAACCCAAAAGTTATTTGAACATTCGATTCGCCGGGAAATATTAAGGTCTCACCGTGAGAATTGCTTGTCTGAACATAAATGCAGATCCTAGCACAGCCTGCAGGTTGCGCTGTTGTATCTGACAACGAACGGCACTTTTGCAATGTCCTCAATACTTTGTAAGTGTCAGACGTTATCACAACACTATACTGTGTTGTTGCGAGTGCAATTAAAAATAGCTCTGAGCACTATGGGACTTAACATATGAGGTCATCAGACTTAGAACTACATAACCTAACTAATCTACAGACACCACACACATCCGTGTCCGAGACAGGATTCGAACCTGCGACCGTAGCAGTTGCGCGGTTCCACACTGAAGTGCCGAGAACCGCTCGGCCACTGCTGCCGGCTGAGTGCAATTATGTCGGAGTTAAGTGAATTTGAACGTGACCAAATTGTTTGTTCTCCTATGGTCTGTGCTGAAGTAATCAAGGTAGCCAATGTATTTTGTGTTTCAAGAGGCACCGTATCGAAGGTCCATACCGCATATAGGGAAAACAGAAAAACATCATCCACTACGTCAGAGTTTCCCCAAACTGTATTAGACAGACGTCCCGCAGAAGTTGGTAAGTACTCTCCGTGAAAGACTTAATAACATGGCGTTTCTTCGACATTTTGACGATAATACGTTTTAAAATTTTATTATGAATTCTGTGTTATTAGTTATGATCTAAATTTTAAGTAATCACTGAATAAAACAAGTTTTCCTCTTTTCTAAAAAAATATTAATCTTCAAAATAAACAAGGTCTTCCATCAAAGTACTAGGATACTCTAAGTGTTCCATTGGAGAAAAAGTTTGGGACCCCTGTACTAAGTGTTGAGTGATGGTGACAGACGGTCAGTGAAGACGGTTACGACAAAAAATAAGAGGACGACAGCTGCAAAAGTCACTGCAGAACTAAACATCGCACTTGCGAACTCTATTAGCACCAAAACAACACTTAGGGAGCGCCATAAGCAACGCAGCTAGCTCTTTATTCGAACGAAGTAATGGCCGCTATCGACAGGGGATCTCAAGTTGATTCCGTATTTCTAGATTTCCGGAAAGTTTTTGACACCGTTCCTCACAAGCGACTTCTAATCAAGCTGCGGGCCTATGGGGTATCGTCTCAGTTGTGCGAATGGATTCGTGATTTCCTGTCAGGAAGGTCGCAGTTCGTAGTAATAGACGGCAAATCATCGAGTAAAACTGAAGTGATATCAGGTGTTCCCCAGGGAAGCGTCCTGGGACCTCTGCTGTTCCTGATCTATATAAATGACCTGGGTGACAATCTGAGCAGTTCTCTTAGGTTGTTCGCAGATGATGCTGTAATTCACCGTCTAGTAAGGTCATCCGAAGACCAGTATCAGTTGCAAAGCGATTTAGAAAAGATTGCTGTATGGTGTGGCAGGTGGCAGTTGACGCTAAATAACGAAAAGTGTGAGATGATCCACATGAGTTCCAAAAGAAATCCGTTGGAATTCGATTACTCGATAAATAGTACAATTCTCAAGGCTGTCAAGTCAACTAAGTACCTGGGTGTTAAAATTACGAACAACTTCAGTTGGAAAGACCACATAGATAATATTGTGGGGAGGGCGAGCCAAAGGTTGTGTTTCATTGGCAGGACACTTAGAAGATGCAACAAGTCCACTAAAGAGACAGCTTACACTACACTCGTTCGTCCTCTGTTAGAATATTGCTGCGCGATGTGGGATCCTTACCAGGTGGGATTGACGGAGGACATCGAAAGGGTGTAGAAAAGGGCAGCTCGTTTTGTATTATCACGTAATAGGGGAGAGAGTGTGGCAGATATGATACGCGAGTTGGGATGGAAGTCATTAAAGCAAAAACGTTTTTCGTCGCGGCGAGATCTATTTACGAAATTTCAGTCACCAACTTTCTCTTCCGGATGCGAAAATATTTTGTTGAGCCCAACCTACATAGGTAGGAATGATCATCAAAATAAGGTTTAGGTGTTCATTTTTCCCGCGGCTGTTCGCGAGTGGAATGGTAGAGAGATAGTATGATTGTGGTTCGATGAACCCTCTGCCAAGCACTTAAATGTGAATTGCAGAGTAATCAAGTAGATGTAGATGAATTGCATGGCGAGCTGGAATTCCAAAATCACTCATCAGTGATGCAAATGCCCATGGCAAACAAACCTGGTGCCGAAACCATAAAAGCAGCACTGTGGAGCAATCGAAAAAAGTCTTTTAGTCGAATGGATCTTGTTTCACACTATATCCAGCTTCTGGCCGAGTTTATGTCCCAAGAGTGAAACATGACGGAGGTTAAATGATGTTATGGGAAGCCATATCGTGGTGTTTCAAGGTCGCATTACTGCCAAGGATTATGTGATCATTTTAGCTGCTCACGTCCATCCCATGGTACAATGTTTATTACAAAACAGTGATGCTGTGTTGCAAGACAACAGTGCCTCTGTTCACACAGCTCGCATCATACAGGACTGGTTTGTGAGCACGCGGATTTATTGTCGCATCTTCCTTGATCACCAGATCGGGATATTATTGAGGCTTTGTGGGCTACTGTCAGGAGAAAAGTGCGTGATCGCTATCTATCTCCATCATCGTTACCTGACCTTCCACTATTTTGCAGGAAAAAAGGTATAAGATTCCCTTGATAGCCATACAGGAACTACATTTGTCCATTACGAGACGACTAAAAGCCGTTTTGAACGCCAACGGTCTTCCTACTCCGTATTAAGCACGGTAGTATGTTATATTTTTGGTTACATATTTCGTCCAACCCCTGTATCCAAAGCACTACTAGAATTAAGGAGTATAAAATGCGAGAAAAAATTCTACGATAACCAGGATCAAACCTCGTATATTTAGATTTCTAGACTGACAATTAAGGCTTGAATAACTTAGATGACCTACAACACTGATTCCAATGTCATCTGGCGGCCTTAGGACGTAAGACCAGTAAGGTTCTACACTGCGTTTCCATAATATGGAGGTAGATTTTATGTTATGAGAACGAGCAGTCTAAAACTGCCTGTAACCCTGATATGTCTGAGATGATTTTACTTCGTACTGACTCTTACCGGTTTGGATCTATTTAGTACATCTAGACTACTTAAATATTCCGTAAACTACTGTATAGTACAATGCGTAGGATACTTCGTACCAAATTAACGACTTTTTCCTATTCATTGGCGCGTGAAACGAGGGAAAAATGAGTCGCTACGCCTCAGCAGCCACCCAAATCTTTTATTTTATTCTCGTGGTCTCTACGCGCAACATACAGGGTGTCCGCGAACTCTCGCTATCATTTCAAAAATCTTAACTTTGAAACTATTAGAGATATAGAATAGCGATATTTTTAAAACGTTTAGCGACTCTCATAGTTCTTTTTCTTTGTCCTTTGTAGCATAACTGACTTCGATTGCATCAAAATGGTGACAAACCAGGAAATGTGCAATGTGTCATCTGGTATGCTGCATCCAAATCTGTGACTACGGAACTATTGACAGTATCGATAGGCACCGCTGGCAAAAACAAGCATACTGAGGTAGTTCAAAAACTTTTAACTGACGGCTGTTTCTATGACCTTCCTCGAAGTGGACGTACCCGTGTGTCTCAAGTGCGTGTTGCGTGAGTCAATTTCAACCCCCTCCCCCCCCCCCCCCCCCCGAAACCAATCCGTGGCACATCACGCGAATTGCAGGACGCATGATGAATTCTCCATAAAGTAATCTCCGCATTGCAGTGCCTGCAACGTGATATAGGTCACCGTATGACATTTTAATGAATAGCTAATTCCTGTCAGATGCTTAAAGTTTATTATTCTTTCGCACTATAATCTTATTTCGACGTTATTGCCATTTTCTATTACAACCTGCAATCATATACATAGTATAAATGTCGTCAATTAGATAGTATTTTACGTAGAACATATACGAAGGGACACTTACGTTGTTCATAAGGAACGTACATACTGCATCTGTGTCTGGTCACTATGTCCTTGCTCTCTTAGATTATGAACAAGTATGTATTTTTCAAGAGACTTTACAGTTGTTTCTATTTTGACAGCTTATTAATTTGATCCAGGTTTACATACGTTAAGTAGTTGTAATAATGGATTTGTATATGGTTGTAACTTTCTTGGTGTCATATTATGAATAATTACGTATTTTTCGTAAGAAAGAATAAACTTCAGGCAGCTAACAGGGATTAACTATTCATTAAAATCTCCATCAAGTGTTAAATAAGCGGTTACACCTTTTTGCGTACAAAGTACAAATGATCCAAGCGTTGCTTTCAAACAATCGTCCTCTGCGGTATGCATTCACGTGCTTCATGCTAGACACCGTAGATGGTGACAATGTTTACCTGAAAAAGTGTCATTTTCAGTCGATGCAACGTTCCACGTTTCTGGAGACATGAACCGGCACAACACTGAGATTTGGGGCTCTGAAAAACCCGCACAATATATGTGGAGTCATCCGTGACAACCCGAATCCCAATGTGTTATTACCAAATTTCTTCGGTGAGAAAACAATAACGGGAAAAGTTTACCTTTTCATGCTCGAACAGTTCCTGCAACCACAGACCGCTGAGTTGCAGCCGTCCATCATCATCCAGAACGATGGTGCACCCCCGCACTAGAGTTTAAACGTGTGGGATGTGCTAAATGACACATTTCCTGAGAGGGGCATGGGTCGTGATGGTCCTAATGCTCTCCCAATGTCACGCGTTTATATTTCATTTTGCGGGGTTACGTTAAGGATACCGTATACGCAACACCGGTCACTAACATTGCTATCCCTCCTGCACAAATCAATGAAGCAATCAGCACTCTTCATGCTGCAATGCTGACCCGTACATGGGCAGAACTCTATTATAGTCTTGATGTTCTATGAGTCACGTGAAGAGCATACTCTGAAATTCTGACACGCAAGAGAAAACTCTGATAGCTGTTAAACGTTTTACACCATATCACGACACTCCGTCTCTAATAGTTCCTAAGTTATGATTTTTCTTAAATAATAGGGAGGCTTTATGGACACTTGATTGGATGCAGCACAACTGTTGCGCAGTCTTCCTCGAATCCTGACTCTATATAATTACCCAAAAGGGTTTCACGAGAAGCAGGTCTTCTTATTTTACCCTGCTACACTTTCCTTTGGGATGTACTGGTTGTTACGACCAGAGCAGTGTGGTTCTGAATTCAACGTCTGCTGACGTGTCAACTTCAAATGGATTCCAAAAGCTTCGGCTTGGCCGCATTAACGTCTTGTGTGTGGCTTCCTTTATAAACCACTCATCTACCTCACCCTGTCTGTTAGTACCGGGTGGTTACAATTAACCCTTTCAGACCCTGGCTATTATTGTGTAAATTAACTTCTACTGTGTCTAAGCTGCAACGGAAGTATTTTTTGCCAATAGCAACCTGAGGTACACATTTGTGAATGTTCAACCCTTTAATACTGCGCAAGCGCTGCCAACTGTTGGAGGTCATTATGAAAATATCAGCAAGTCAATGTAGCAGTACGCAGCAGCTCGTGACACCAGAATACATGGATATGTGTAGTTAGCTATATTCTACTGTATAATTGGATATTATTATTTTGCATGGTAATTATTGGATATCCATTTTACTATTTATTACAATACAGAATATTTCGTAATTGGTTATTTTAATCTATAAAATAAAGCCAAATATACAAAGTATGTTTTGGAAATGGGTAGATATTTTTGTATAAATCTTGCATCTAAAACCATTTTAAAAAACATCACCTAAGAGCATTAGCAAAGAAAAATTTTCCTTCCTAAAAAAAAAAAAAATATTCAGGTCAGAAAACTTAAACTCACAGAGGTCCAGGGTGGGTTGTAATTATCATATGGCAGTGACACTTGGTATACACGCTAATGTGTTAATGTGGAACCAATTTACAATGGAAAAAAAAAATTAGTTCCAATTTTGTCCACCAAGTGCAAATCTGGCGCTGTACGGCATTTAGTCGACGTCTATGTGCTCGTCAACAAATTGTGTAAGGAGTGGTTAGTAATAAAATCAAATTATGCCTTTTTCTCACTTGTTTGACGTTTTCAGCCCACATGCCGTTCGTAATCCATTACATACGGAAACATTTCTATACGTCTTTCTTGCACTCACAGCACCAGATTAGCACCTGGTGACCAAAATTGGAATATTTTTTTTTTTTTCCAGCGTGAATCGGTGCCATATGAACGCATCAGAATATCTACCAAGTTTGGCGGCCATACGATAATTACAGCCCACAGCGGACCTATGTAACTGCACTTTAATTATAACCACCTGGTATTATTATTAGGTATTTCAACTGTGTGACACGCTCCGAAAGTTTGCCACTAATATTGCAATCAGGTACTATACGACTGCTTCTCGATGTTATGATATTTTGAATTTCACCTCACTTGTAGAGTGGTGACATTCATTCAGCGTGAAAAAACCGTCTAAGACTCCAAGACGTCTTACATTTCCTCACAATAATCTAGGGACGCTAAGTTTTTGTTAGCAAAAGGAATGAAGGATGATTAGGGTTTAAAGGCCTGTCTACGGCGACGACATCACACACAGAGCACAAGATCGGACTGGAGGAGGAGATGGAAGGAATACGGCCCTTCCCTTTTCAAAGATATCGTTTCAACAATTGCCTAAAGCGAACAGTTTCGTCAGAGAACAATCCGAGAACGCTGCTGACATTACCTGATGAATCATCCATACGATTGTGTTTTAGTTACCAGCTGACAGTGTGGGACTGCACTCAACGTTTTCGTAAATCTAGGAATCTACCTGTTTGAATATACTATTTGCATTTCATCGTGGGGAAAAAACTGGTCTTGTTTCATTTGAGAATTTTTTTTTAACACACGCTAATTCTTTGAGGGCTTCCTCTAAAAAACGTCATAATGGTTCATATAAGGTATACTATAGGATCCTGGAACAGACAGATGTTAGCAATTGCGGTCTGTAGCTATATGATTATGTTGTTTTACCCTCCAACAAACAGGAACGTTACTGCGTCCTTCTCAGTCACACGGGGCTATTCTCTGTACGACAGATCAGAGATAAATAAGAGCTAGTAAAACGGGCTGATTCCGCACCGTATTTAATGTAAAATCTAACAAGCCTGATGATTTGTCCGTTCTAAATCGTCACTCATTGTGGGAGTGTGCAAAAATCAAACAGTGGTACGGTAGTAGTAGTAGTAGTAGTAGTAGTAGTAGTATCGTCCTACTAGCTGGTTCGACTGAAATGGAGAACGTACTGTGGGGTTTTATGAGTCGGAGCCTCCTGCTTCAGACATAATCCATTCTTTATGACGGCTAGTTTCGGACTATTGTCACCACTGTGACGGATATTGGAAAAAACTAAAAATATTTCATACTCAAGTTGCTAGTCCTATTCTCCATTATGTTGGAGCTTCATAATCGTTTCTCTTCTGGCCGTGAACTGACCCCTTTCTAACTTAACGCCTTTAAAGACATGATAACCTCCACTTGCAAGGACAGGGATAGAAATAATTGCAGGGTCGAGTAAAACCCTTATTTACGAGTACTGCTTTCCAACTTCCTTTTTCTCAAAGTAGTCTAGAAAATGGATCGCTGGAGGAAAGTTATTCAGCTCGAAGAATTATTCCAATTATTTCGTCTAGTTCCACCAGCCACATTCCACTCGGTCACATTACGCCCAGTCACGTTAGTTGGGTCTGTAAACATACTGTGACAAGCGGCATATTTGGCATTATTTCTTCTTGCAGTGAAAACATCGAAATTTGTTTAGAGAGCCATACTCCCGTGTTTAAGTAAATCAGTTACCCCAGCAGTAACTTACCGCGTTTCATTCAAATGTGGTAGTGTTGAGGAACGGTGGTCTACTCCACAACAAGCTACGTCGTACATTCCTTCTTGTGACCAGTGGCTTGTAGCTTTTAGCACGACCAAGATAACTGTTTAGTCGCCTTCTGCAACAGCTGATACGAGTGCCTGGGGATTCGTTCCTATTGTACGCTTCATAGTCCGGCGTTCTCTATCAGCTAATTCACTAGATCTCCAATAGTCAGGTGCCTAGCAATTGTTTCCTACTATAGACTTTATAGTTTGTCTTTCCCTATCATTTTATTTCTTGGGTTTTCGAAAGCGTGGTCTATGATGGGTGTTTGCCTAACATTTCCACTACACGATAACTTCTTTAAACAGTATAATCCCTTTGACGAGTTGTTCCATCTACGAGGGCGTGCTGAAAAGTAATACCTCCAAGAATTGTTAGTCTTTTTGAGTAAAAACTTTATTAACATCCTAAATCTTCATTCTTCATGTCTACGTATGTATTTCTCAATATAGTCACCATGGTGACGAGCGTATTTTCTGCCAACGAAAGACCAGCATGTTGATACTCTCACCGTAGAATGTTTGACTTTGTTGACGAAGCCACAACCTCATCTCTACTTGCACAGCTTCATCACAATCAAAGAGAAGTCCTCGAAGATGTTTTTAAAGTTTAGGAAACAGATGAAAATCGGATGGGGCCAATTCGGGGTGACAGTAAATCCAAAGGGTCGGTTTGTTGCAGATGTCGCAGCGCACCAAAAAACAATTACTATAGAGGAATGAAATTTCGGGGACACATTTGTCTAGGTTACATATTTAGGTGGTTAGCATTGTAAGATCACAGGTTAATATAAGCCCGATATTAGCAATTGGAAATATGAAATGCTGGTACATTAATAATCGGTGTAACCATCAGAATGTTGAATGAAAGAATGCAAACGTGCATGCATCTGTTGCACAGGTGCCGGAAGTCAGTGTGCGGGATGGAGTTCCACTTGGTCGGTCAATACAGGATGACGGTGGAGTAGTCCAATGATGTCCGATACATGCTCGACTGGAGACAGATATGCCGATCAAGCAGGCGACGCTCTGTACAACATGTTTGGTTACAACAGCGATATATGGACGAGAGTTATCCTGGAATACTGTTCATGAATGGCAGCACAACAGGTCAAATCACCAAACTGGCGTACATATTCGCAGTCAGAGTGCGTGGAATAACCACGAGAGTGCTCCTACTGTCATACGAAATCGCACCCCAGACCATAGCGCCAGGTGTAGGTCCAGTGTGTCTAGCAAGCAGGCAGGTTAGTTACACGCCCTCAACTGGCCTCCTCCTAACCGACACGGCCATCACTGGCTCCGAGACAGAACTGGCTTTCATCAAAAAACACGACAGACTCCACCCTCCAACGAGCTCTCGCTTGGAAACACTGAAGTCGAAAATGGCACTGGTTTGGGGGTCGGTGAAATGCAAGCTATAGGGCCTCTGGCTCTGAGATGTCGTTGAAGTAACCGATATGTAGCAGTTTGTTGTGTGACTGTGGTGCCAACTGCTGCTCAGATTGCTGCTGCAGATGCAGTGCGATGCGCCAGAGCCACACACCGAACACGATGGTCTTCCCTCTCGGTAGTGCCACATGGCCATCCGGAGCCGGGACTTATTGCGACCGCACATTCCCGTGACCACAGCTGCCAGCCATTATGTGCAGTGGCTACAGTCCTGCCACGTCTTTCTGCGGTATCTGAAATTTCACGAGTAAAAAAAAAAAAATGTTATGTTTTCGATCTTCCACTGCAATGAGTGTGAATCCTGAATCCTTCCTGGTGATGCTGACAAAGTTTTATGAATTTATTTGTAAAAGTATAGACAGTGGAAATTAAAATGCCCTGTGATGCCTCTCTTGCTCCAAATCGGCCCGTTTGACGTCCTACCCCTTAAAGGCATTCTTGACTAACATCAACTCACCACGTCCAATCTCAAAGGTAACTAACGCTCACGACCGTTACAGCGTGTATTTAAATCAAACCTGATTTGCATCCTCGTAGTAGCGCTAACAGTGCCACTCTTATGCGATTGGCGCTCAATGGTTCAAATGGCTCTGAGCACTATGGGACTTAACATCTGAGGTCACCAGTCCCCTAGAACTTAGAACTACTTAAAACTAACTAACCTAAGGACATCACACACAGCCATGCCCGAGGCAGGATTCGAACCTGCGACCGTAGCGGTCGCGCGGTTCCAGACTGAAGCGCCTAGAACCGCTCGGCCACATCGGCCGGCTTGGCGCTAAATTTGAATAGACATCCTTCAGGTGCAGAAACACGCCTACTAAGTTTCGTTTATGTCTTGTGTTGCTATTTTTATTTTCGTTAGTGTAGTTTGGTTACACATCGGCATGTTACACGTACAATTCGGAGGGCTGCAAATATATAGACATAAAGAATAAAGATGTAAAATATTAATGTTTGTTGTATTTAAAAAGTTTTCACATAAAAATTGGGAAGCATTACTTTTCAGCACGCCCTCGTGCAATCGTTTGGTTTGTTGTTTAAAGGGACTAAACTACTAAGGTCATCAGTCTCGTAAAATCGTCATCATCTCAAATCCAATTTTCTCCGTTGACTCATTCCGACAGGCACCACGTCTACGATTGTCGTCGCATCGTGCCTAGTTATACGACTCTGCGACTTTCAGTCTGAAGTCGGTGGAGTTTCCGCATCGGTATTCCTTTCGGCGCCACATTACCCGATCATCACTCCACACTTCGGTTTCCACAAGTGCTCGTGAAAGCTAAGCTCCGCTAGCGACGCTTCCGTCTCCGTCAAATTCACAGGCCGCCAGCCCGTTCACCGCACTTCTTTCACTACTTCTATGCGCTTCCGCTACTGCGCCACATGCGTTTCCTGCAGCATGGGCAGTGGGCACTCATTTCCGGCGGTGCGGTCAACCACTTTTGGTCGGCACCGTTACGCCAGTTATTCACGACGTGTCCACACAACAATGTAGGCTGGCGCCGTCGATACCGTGGACTGCCCCAATGATACTTGCTCAGTGCTTGCAGCCTATCGAGAGCTACTGTGCAACACTAACCGTTTGCATACGCCGGGAAATATGAAGTCCGTATCTTCCATTAATAATATGACAATTTCAGCTTAGTAACTTGGATTAGCAAAATTAAATTACAACACTTACGTTACAGACTCTGGTCCACGAGTTGTAACAAAAAAATATACTACTGGCCATTAAAATTGCTACACCAAGAAGAAATGCAGATGATAAACGGGTATTCATTGGACAGATATATTATACTAGAACTGACATGTCATTATATTTTCACGCAATTTGGGTGCATAGATCCTGAGAAATCAGTACCCAGAACAACCACCTCTGGCCGTAATACGGTGTTGATACACCTGGGCATTGAGTCAAACAGAGCTTGGATGGCGTGTACAGGTACAGCTGCGCATGCAGCTTCAACACGATACACCAGTTCATCAAGAGTAGTGACTGGCGTATTCTGACGAGCCAGTTGCTCGGCCACCATTGACCAGACGTTTTCAATTGGTGAGAGATCTGGAGAATGTGCTGGCCAGGGCAGCTGTCGAACATTTTCTGTATCTAGAAAGGCCCGTACAGGACCTACAACATGAGGTCGAGCATTATCCTGCTGAAATGTAGGGTTTCGCAGGGACTGAATGAAGGGTACAGCCACGGGTCGTAACACATCTGAAATGTAACGTCCACTGTTGAAAGTGCCGTCAATGCGAACAAGAGGTGACCGAGACGTGTAACCAATGGCACCTCATGCCATTACGTCGGGTGATACGCCAGTATCGCAATGACGAATACACGCTTTCAATGTGCGTTCACCGCGATGTCGCCAAACACGGATGAGACCATCATGATGCTGTAAACAGAACCTGGATTCATCCGAAAAAATGACATTTTGCCATTCGTGCACCCAGGTTCGTCGTCGAGTACACCTTCGCAGGCGCTCCTGTCTGTTGGGATCCAGCACGGCCCTCCGTATTACCCTCCTGAACCCACCGATTCTGCTAACAGTCATTGGATCTCGACCAACGCGAGCAGCAATGTCGCGATACGATAAACCGCAATCGCGATAGGCTCCAATCCGACCTTTATCAAAGTCGGAAACGTGATGGTACGCATTTCTCCTCCTTACACGAGGCATCACAACAACGTTTCACCAGGCAACGCCGGTCAACTGCTGTTTGTGTATGAGAAATCGGTTGGAAATTTTCCTCATGTCAGCACGTTGGAGGTGTCGCCACCGGCGCCAACCTTGTGTGAATGCTCTGAAAAGCTAATCATTTGCATATCACAGCATCTTCCTCCTGTCGGTTAATGTCGCGTCCGAAGCACGTCATCTTCGTGGTGTAGCAATTTTAATGGCCAGTAGTGTAATATACAACTGAGCGACAGCAACAAAGAACACTTAACGTATCTCAACATGTTCGAAGAAACTTAACAAAAGCATGTTACCGAGGACATCGGAATGTATAGGCCTACGGCCACGTAATTCAAGATGTCACACACGTTTACGATCATAATGATACACACGTCCGAAGATCCTTATGTGGCAAGCGGACCCCGCCTACTCGTCATCACCGGTTTCGTCCATATTTATGGTATATGCAGGGCTTCACCAGAAATGAAAGTGACAGAAGTGGGAACTCCAGATGGCCAAGTATAAGTTTCAGGAGACACATTAGCCGTTTATACTAGCGTCGTTTCCAGGCAGCGGTTAGCAGAGTCGAACGAGTACAGAGCGGTAATCTGAAGGTTGTGGGGTCGGGTCCCTAGCGGAAACACTTTTCGCTTTTCAAGTTTTACGCTACTTACACATCAAATAAACCTAGATAAAGCTCAAAATATTGTTTTTGATATGATGAAACCCTATGTGCAGGAGAACAGATTTCTCCTGTTAATTGACTCGTGGGAAGCACAAACAAATCCACAAGCATATGACGATATTTTTTAAAATAATGAAGGATTACCATTGTGCAATATTAAAATGATTTACTCAAATGGAAACCGCTAGTGCAGGCCTACGATGTCTGTTTTTATCGTCAGCTAAGGAATTCGATCAAGAAGCTTCAAAACTACTATTATCTCGTCGGGAGAGAGAAAAGAAAATCACATCAAGAGAAGACTGGCAAAAAAATACATTCCATTATACATCGCAAGCTGTCCTCCCAATATTTGGCGAAATGATGCGTTACTCGTGGGTTACTGCCAACCTTGCGATGAGGAAGGACGTTTTACGAATGTAAACCAAGCTTGTTTTACAAAGAAAATTTTTCAAAAAGCATGTAATTTGAAAATTCAGCGTTTACGGTGTGTGCTAGATGCCGATAACATCACTGCTTCCCCTGTTTTTACGATGAATACTACCTCAGCACGCGTAAGTACTCAACTGTAATATAACAATAGTATCTAACTTTATACACGAAGTTCTCGTGTACACTTTACAATCCCTTCCTCGAAAGTTATTTGCAATTCCAAATTTTCTTTTGTCTTCCCTTTTCACGCGTTTTATGAAAATATTAACAAATACAATAGATTTAACATTATTTCGGTTCATTTGCAGTTCAAGTGACGTAGAAATGGAAAATAAAAATAATTTTCTATGCAGAGACCGCCAGGAAGACCCAAGAAGCGTTGGAGGGATGGACTCCATGAAGATTTAAACCAAGTGTCAATAGATGTGAACGGCTGACGGATAGCAGCAATGGACAGAACAGTGGAGGAGGAAACTTGTAGATGCGTGCGGTCGACTGGGCCTGATCACGTAGTAGTAGTAGTAGTAGTAGTAGTAGTAAGAGACTGGACTCCGCAACCCTCTGATTACCGTTCTGCAACCTTCCGCTGCTCCAACCGCCGCTTCGATACTATGCTAGCATAAATGGCTCATGCTTCACGCCAAAAATGCTATTTTTCCCCTAAGCGCTGGGCCACCTGGGGCTTCTACTTATGTCACTTTCATTTCTGGCCAAACCCTGTATATACCATAAATCTGGACGAAATCTGTGATGAGGAGCAGGCGTGGTCCCCTTATGAGTACTTCGAGATAAGGAACTGGCACTCGGAAATAAACATTTCGTTTTTTTGTTTTTTATTAACTACAGAATTTACATCTTACAGCAGTTGCTCAAAGTGACGACTGCCAGTATCGGCTCAAGCATTAGAACACAATCCGCTGACAGCATTTTAATTCTGGGTTCAAAATGATTTGGCTCCATTGCTCACACGGTTTATGACAGGTGTAATTGCTGCTCCCATCGATTCTCTTCACACTGCGTTTCATGGACAAGGTTGACGGGTGATTACTAATTAATCCTTTGCCACATGATCCAACATTCCAAATTCTACTGCGTGGGCAATTCTTTGACGGAAACAACGTCTACAGCTTCGTGGTTCGATCGACCCAGTCTCTCTTAAGTTTGTATGCACGGCGATAAATTCCTTTCCAATAATATGACGCCTGTTGCGAAACTTTTTTCTGTATATTGTCTCTGCACTACATCTTTCTGCACAGTGTATGTTGCTTTAACAAATAATGCTCCATCTTCAGCAACCAGTCACGGCCTATAAACAGTGGTAAAAACCACGGACACCTGAAAAAGATTGAGTATTGCTCTCCGAGGTGGTGCTACCAACATGTACCGTTTAGGTATAAAATAATGCATAAGATCGGATCACTTTCAAATCTCTCGCTTTACTGTACGCACACAGATTGAACTGAAGGCGCTGTCGTCAGTCCATGTTATAATTCTGACATCACACACCATTTTCGTCCGACTACAACAACGGCTGCCAGAAACTTAAGTTTGCAGCTGCGAGAGCTGATTGGTACACCACGGACACGCCATACTCTCGACTGAAGAGGACATCCTTCGTCACACAGGAGAGAGTCTAGGAACGAGTACTCTAAACATTCCCCATGCCGTGGGCTCCTGCAGAGTACACAAGTCAGAGAACATTATCTCGGATATGTGCGTACAGTGATGCGGGAGATTTCAAAGTGATCCATTCTTCAGACTTATTTTTTTTCCAAACGGTACATTTCCGGACACGGGGTCCCTACCAAAACTGTATCCTCTCCACAACTCTTAGAAGCATGTAGTGAAATTGTGAAACACCCTGTATAATTCTGACTGTAAAGATGCGACACACACTGTTCATCCTGTACCTCAAGAGAATACACGGTCTACCACGAAACCTGAAATACCGCTGAATATTGTATCACACCGACACGAGGATCTCTCCAAATGATAGTATGCCGTGGAGTGACTAGTTTGCTGCCGAGATGCCGAAGCAGTTGAGATTTTGTTAATGGGTCGGTGTACACTTTAACGGCTTTAATATGCTTAGAAGATGAAAGAGAACAATAACATAACACAGGTCATATTCACGGTGAAACTTTTCGATGAGCTATCCGAGAAATGTTATAAATATTTGGTCAAAGACTGACGGAATAGCACAGTTTCAGCACTCTTATACTTACTTTACAGAGAAATGGGGAAAAAAATATGGTGCCGACAATAGTTGATCTCAGATTTTGCACATTTACTGACTATTTTTGACGATAAGTGTCATTACGGATAGTGAATTTTTCTTTATCATAGTTGGTTACATACTTGACAGATATAAATGTAAAACAACTAACAACACTGGGCAGTTCAAAACGAATATAGCAATTACAAATGACTTACCGAGCGAGGTGGCGCAGTGGCTAGCACACTGGACTCGCATTCGGGAGGACGACGGTTCAATCCCGCGTCCGGCCATCCTCATTTGGGTTTTCCTTGATTTCCCTAAATCGCTCCAGGCAAATGCCAGGATGGCTCCTTTGAAAGGGCACGGCCGACATCTTTCCCGTCCTTCCCTAATCCGATGAGACCGATGACCTCGCTGTCTGGTCTCCTCCGCTCAAACCACCCTCAACAAACGGCTTAATACATAATCCTTTCATTGGCAATGGGATGAATGTGTCCCACGGTAGACTCATTAGACAAATGCGCGAAAACTACTTCACTTACAGAAAAATAACACACATGTCAATGGATAGAGCATATCTTCAACTTCCAGTTCGCATTCCGCTCCGTGCCATAGTTGTAATGAGGGGAGACGGTGTCAGAACATGCCGTCAAATCAACTGCAACGTACTGTCGCATCGATTTCGCTAGCGCCTGCAGATAGGTAACCAAATAAACAGATATGCAAAGCGGGCTGCTGTGACGCCATCTCGGATAATTCGTGCCAACGAATTCCAACACGTACTGACATTTGCCGCCTGAAAAACGGCACCCACAGCGAGCACCTGTAGTGTGAGTTAACAACTTTGAGATATACACTGAGGTATCAAAAGTCATGGGATAGCGATATGCACTTATACACATGGCGGTAGTATCGCGTATACAAGATAAAAAAGGGCAGTGCATTGGTGGAGATGTCTTCTGTACTCAGGTGATTTACGTGAAACTGTTTTCTACGTGCTTATTGCCACACGGTGAGAATTAACAGACTCTGAATGCAGAATGGTAGTTGGAGCTAGACACATGGGACATTCCATTTCGCCGGCCGGAGTGGCCGAGCGGTTCTAGGCGCTTCAGTCCAGAACCGCGCGACTGCTACGGCCGCAGCTTCGAATCCTGCCTCGGGCATGGATGTGTGTGATGTCCTTAGGTGAGTTAGGTTTAAGTAGTTCTAAGTTCTAGGGGACTGACGACCTCCGCTGTTAAGTCCCATAGTACTCAGAGCCATTTGAACCATTCCATTTCGGAAATCGGTAGGAAATTCAATACAGCGATCCATGGTGCCAAGACTGTGCCGAGAATACCACATTTCCGGCATTACCTCTCATCACGTACAACGCAGTGGCCGATGGCCTTCACGTAATGACCGAGAGCAGCGGCGTTAGCGTGAAATCGTCAGTGCTAACAGACAAGCAACACTGCGTGAAATAAATACAGAAATCAATGTGGGACATACGACGAACGTATCCGTTAGCACAGGGCGGCGAAATATGGCATTAATGGACTACCGCGGTAGATGCCCGACTCGAGTGCCTTTGCAAACAGCACAACATCGCCTGCAGCGTCTGACGTAAGCTAGTGACCATATCGGTTGGGCCCTAGACGACCGCAAAACCATAGCCTGGTCAGGTGAGTTCCGATTCCAGTCGGTAAGCGCTGATGGTAGGGTTTGAGTGTTGCGCAGACCCCACGAAGCCATGGACACAAGTAGATAAACAAGGTACTGCACAAGCTAGTGGTGGCTCCATAATGGTATGGGCTGGGTCCTCTGGTCCAACTGAACCGATCTCTGTCTGGAAATGGTCATGTTCGGCTACTTTGAGACCATTTGCAGCAATTCATGGACTTCACGTTCCCAAATAACGATGGAATTTTTGTGGATGACAATGCGCCATGTCACCGGGCCACAATTGTTCGCGATTGGTTTAAAGAACATTCCGGACAATTCGATCGAATCATTTGGCCACCCAGATCACCCGAACATATATGGGACCTAATCGAGAGGTCAGTGCTTGCAAAAACTAGTGAACGGACAACATTTTCGCACTTATGGACGGCTACAGAGGCAGAAAGGCTCAATATTTCTTGAGGGGAATTCAAACGACTTGTTGAGGTCACGCAATGTCAAGTTGCTCCGCTACGTCGGGTAAAAGGAGGTCCGACACGATATCTGGAGGTATCCCATGATTTTTGTCACCTCAGTGTACTCTATCCATTGATGTTTGTGTGTTTTCTGTATGTTTCGCAGTTTCTGCGCAGACGTCTTCTGAAACCTCCGAAGTATCTATGAATAACCCTGTATGGCCCACCCCTCCTTGGACTGGAAAACGAAACCGCTTGAAATATCTTTCATATTATTACTTCTGACTACAACTTTTTATTTAAAATAATGATACATTGACGCCTTTCAGGACGAAAAATTTTGGTAATGAAAGGGTCAATGAAAAGCGATACATCGTTAATAATTACAGAGAATGTAAAAGAAAATCCAAAATTTCGATCATTGTGCTAGACTAGTTAATTGCAAGACAACTCATGTGCTGCGGTGCACAAGTGAAAAGTTCTGTGTCATAAGCGATAATGGAAACTCGTGTACAGAAGGCATTTTGCGTGTTATAATTTAATAGCTGTCGTTCTATTGTCACAGTGCAGAGATTTCATCAGCGATAAAAATCAAGCACCTCCAAATGCCAACAATTTTCACAGATGGTATCGGCAGTTTGAAGAAAAAGGATGTTTGTGCAAAGGAAAAAGTACCGGCCGGCCACGAGTACCAGAAGGGAGTTTGCCATTTATTGAAAAGTGTTCAACGGAAATCGACGGACGAAGCTGGTAGGGAGCTACAAGTGTCACCAAGAGTTCGGCGTTTTTTCAACACAATGTTGACAATGAAACATTGTGGAATTCAAATGTTACAGGGACTGAATCAGGAAGGCTACCTCAAAAGTATGGATTAATGCTGCGACAATGCTGGAAGCCATGGAGGAAGAAACATTGGTTGGTTTGGGGGATTAAAGGGACCAGACTGCGACGGTCATCGGTCCCTTTTTCCAAAAAAAAAAAAAAAAAAAAAAAATTAAAACCGCCCAAAGAGAATAAAAACGAACAACAGGGAAGACGTCAGACGACACGGGACAAGAAAGACTCCGACAGAGATCAGACAAAACGAAATAAAATCACACAGAGTGTGACGGTAGTAGGTCGACCACAGGAACAAAAAACAGGAAAAGCCAACCACCGAGAACACATTAAAAACGCAGTGAGGAAGAAACATTTGCTGCTTGTTACATGTTTAGCAACGAGACAACTTTCCTCGCAAGTGGCAAGTTTAACCAGCACCATCCTTCGAATATGGCATACAGAAAAGTCTTCGTATACAACTAAACATCAGTGTGACTAACAGAAAGAAAATGTGTTCTCTGCGATGTCAGCACAAGAACTGCACGGTCCATTTTTCTTCACTAAGCTAAGTGTTTCATTGTACGAGGTGCATTCAAGTTCTAAAGCCTCCGATTTTTTTTCTCCGGACTGGAAAGAGATAGAAACATGCGCATTGTTTTAAAATGAGGCCGCGTTCATTGTCAATACGTCCCAGAGATGGCAGCACCGTACGGCAGATGGAATTTTACCGCCAGCGGCGAGAATGAGAACTGTTTTAAATACTTAAAATGGCGACGTTTTCCTTACTTGAACAGCGTGCAATCATTCGTTTTCTGAATTTGCGTGGTGTGAAACCAATTGAAATTCATCGACAGTTGAAGGAGACATGTGGTGATGGAGTTATGGATGTGTCGAAAGTGCGTTCGTGGGTGCAACAGTTTAATGAAGGCAGAACATCGTGTGACAACAAACCGAAACAACCTCGGGCTTTCACAAGCCAGTCTGACGACATGATCGAGAAAGTGGAGAGAATTGTTTTGGGGGATCGCCGAATGACTGTTGAACAGATCGCCTCCAGAGTTGGCATTTCTGTGGGTTCTGTGCACACAATCCTGCATGACGACCTGAAAATGCGAAAAGTGTCATCCAGGTGGGTGCCACGAATGCTGACGGACGACCACATGGCTGCCCGTGTTGCATGTTGCCAAGCAATGTTGACGCGCAACGACAGCATAAATGGGACTTTCTTTTCGTCGGTTGTGACAATGGATGAGACGTGGATGCCATTTTTCAATCCAGAAACGCAGCGCCAGTCAGCTCAATGGAAGCACACAGATTCGCCGCCACCAAACAAATTTCGGGTAACCGCCAGTGCTGAAAAAATGATGGTGTCCATGTTCTGGGACAGCGAGGGCGTAATCCTTACCCATTGCGTTCCAAAGGGCACTACGGTAACAGGTGCATCCTACGAAAATGTTTTGAAGAACAAATTCCTTCCTGCTGTGCAACAAAAACGTCGGGGAAGGGCTGCGCGTGTGCTGTTTCACCACGTCAACGCACCTGCACATCGAGCTAACGTTACGCAACAGTTTCTCGTGATAACAACTTTGAAGTGATTCCTCATGCTCCCTACTCACCTGACCTGGCTCCTAGTGACTTTTGGCTTTTTCCAACAATGAAAGACACTCTCCATGGCCGCACATTCACCAGCCGTGCTGCTATTGCCTCAGCGATTTTCCAGTGGTCAAAACAGACTCCTAAAGAAGCCTTCGCCGCTGCCATGGAATCATGGCGTCAGCGTTGTGAAAAATGTGTACGCCTGCAGGGCGATTACGTCGAGAAGTAACGCCAGTTCCATCGATTTCGGGTGAGTAGTTAATTAGAAAACAAAAAAAAAAAAATCGGAGGCCTTAGAACTTGAATTGTCCTCGTATATTTGCCTCGACAAAAAGAAAATGGTTCAAATGGCTCTGAGCACTAAGGGACTAAACTTTTGAGGTCATCAGTCCCCTAGAACTTAGAACTACTTAAATCTAACTAACCTAAGGACATAACACACAGCCATGCCCGAGCCAGGATTCGTAGCGGTCGCCCGGTTAGACTGTAGCGCCTAGAACCGCTCGGCCACCCCGGCCGGCTTGCCTCGACATTCTTGAACAATGGCTGATGATACAGCATGATACAGATTCCACAGATTACATCTTTCAAAAAGATGCGGGGGAGGGGGGCATGATTATTGTTGTTGTTTCTATCAACATCTTCCAAACCGTTGGCTTGGTCGTACTGGATATGAGGGCACTGTTTCTGCTCTTGGCTATCTATATCTCCGGACCGGACATCCACGGATTTCTTTTAATGGGGTTACGTGAAGCACCTTGTGCATGTGTCAGTGTTACCATGGGGAGTCATAACGTAGAATACCTATAAGTACTTTTTTTTGGGGGGGGGGCTTTCTTTCACATTCTCTGTAATTCATACCGACATATTGCATCAAATAGTTATAGCCATATGTAGTCGCTGTATTCAGTTTGGATTGCCGAATATTTCAAATTGCTCGCCCCCTATGTGGGCTGTAAATGGTAGTTGTAAGCTACAACAGAAAGAGCAAACTAAGAAGGAATTGCTCGTTTGAATCTTAAATTACTGTGCGTACACTAAAAGAGAACGCAGACAACAGCCGCGATTAACGTCATATCTGTATACACGAACTGAAAATTCATTGATGTGGTTAGTGGTACCTGGATTGCGAAGGAAAATTGACTATTAAATACAACTGACCAGCTGTTTCACAAATTGCTGTATCTCGAAAGACGTCAAGAACGGAGTACTTATTTACTAGATCTCTCCTCTTCAGAACGGTCCACGCAATCACGTCTTAAGATATCTCCATTTCCACCTGAAACAACATATGCGTGTCTGAGCACAAGTGCAAGAGTGTAACTTGAGTCGGGGTTTACAAGACGCCTAGGCTCTCAAGTCGAGATCAGATTCACTGCAGTGGGAACCATAACACAGTCAGAGTGCGGCAGGTTTTTGCGCAATACAAGTACCAGAACTGTTGCCAGACAGCCGACAGGCGGTGTGGACGCGTCCGCCCCTGCAAGAGCGCACGGCGGCCGCTCCCTGCGTGACGCAAACGGACGACGCTGCAATTTTTATAGCTTTTCACACGGCGCTCCCTCTTGGCACCAATTACGGAAAAAATTCCAGGAATGCTTCCCTCCGCTCCCGGCTGGATTCTCACCCTAATCACCGTCTGCACCGGGGTTTCAGCAACCATCTTCTTTATGGTACCAAGATGGCATTTGCTGGAACTCCCTCAAAGAAAATAACTAATTGGAAACTTCGGTAGTCTGCAGAAGAACACTAACGCTATTTGAACAAGTGGAATAATGAGACTGGTTTTACTTATGCTGCTATGTAACACTTTCAAATGGTTTTGAATCTCAAAACTTGAGTAACGAATACGCACGAGGAAAGCAATTCTGTGCCTCAGTATTGATGCACGTACAGACGGGCGGCCAAAGCAGCTGCATCGTCCAATCAATAAAAATTCGCCCGCCGCTCCACTACCTACTACTCGGTGGAGAGAGAGAGAGAGAGAGAGAGAGAGAGAGAGAGAGAGAGAGAGAGAGAGAGAGAGGGAGAGAGAATAGATTTGTAGGCTCTTGACATATGATTCTCTAGCATCCATACTCAGAGAGGAGTGTGGTTAAGAATGGTTAAAGCTACCAGAATAAACTGTGCATGCTCCTCACGTCATGAGAAGTTACCACCTGATGGCAAGTGGCTGATCTGGACGCCCATCTCTTTTAGTTGCAACTTACGTGTAGTTGCTGGAAAAATTCATGTACTATCATCAGTGAACAAGGCTCCTTACTGTAGATTTTCGACTTGCTAGAACGTCATAGACTCAATATCTAAAACAACGTGGAAAAAGAACGGAAACAAAAAAAGGAAAAAGGGGATGAAACCAGAAAAATGTCCCCGGAATCTCCATGCATGATGTTATTTCGCTGTTGTAATGGAAGAACCTAATCTTCTGGTGAAACCTGTGCAGGACAGCTTTTAGTATAGCAGTCTTCAAGTTCCAGGTGCGAGTAAAGGCGACAAGGAAGCGGCTGATCATGTGTTCCTACGTCGCTACAGAGGGCAATGCTACTTTAGCTACTCGGGCAAGCACAGTCCTCGCCTGGCTTAAGGAATCAAAACAGCTTCGTTCTATATGTTGGGAAATGCTCTTGTTTTCTTATATGAAGTTAGAAAGACCTTGGAGGGTTTCTTCATCACTTCCGGTGAGTGTTGGGTACGAGTTCTAACGGATCTTACCGTGACCTGACGACGTCTCACATGCTGCACACACGACCGAATCAGTTCTCACACTGAGAAAGGGTGGTTGTAAGTTCGTCGTTGGCAGAAATTCAGTTCCAACGGCCGCTCTCAGCGACCACTCAATGACAACGGAAAGCCGGATCTCTGCCACTGGCGACAGTAATTCAAATGGTAAGCTCCGCTAATGGTTTTTAATACTATTTCGCAACCCAGATTGATAAGCCATGATAGGTGCTCTCTGTGGCACAAGCTTAACGATGTCGCTGGCGCATGCCGAGTGTTTACGGTAATAGAGGACTGTCCCCACTGACTATTCCACAGTTCTAGAACCCTTAGTGCACGTAACCCGTATCCAGCCAAAGCGTGCCGAGTTCCTGGAGATGCTTGCCATTTGGCACGACCGAGACTGCACGTTCAGCTTACGGAATGCTGCACGAGCATTGCACGCCATGTGTTTTGGAGGATTATCGGCGCAATGGACGACCCCATTCTGCCCCCCCCCCCCCCCCCCTCCATGCTTTTCACTGGCCGCAGGAACTGGTTACAACGTTATCCTTTGTACCCTCTTTAGCAGCTACCGGGGCATAAAATGTTATTGTGCACCTATTAGCAACGCTTCACCAACAGCTTTACCACTAACAGCAGCTTGTAAATTAAGTTAAATGTCGCCAGGATGCATGTTTTAGGCTGTTAGAAGGCCAACCGATGCTCGGAATTTTACACAAGAGCACAAGACATACCTTACGGCGAAAGCTAAAGGAACTTACCGACCGAACTAAATTATTGCAGCCACGTTTCTTGTGAGACACAGTGGCGGAAAAACTTAAGGTTCAGTACCAAGAACTTCGACTACTACCTGTTGTGTGCCATATTTGAGGTTATCCACCTCTTATTCATCATTCCTTTACATCTCTCCGTCGTCGAGGTACGGGTAACCATACAGGGAGAGTTCGAACATAAGGCGCGTGATGGGTTTCTCTTAGGGCAATAGCGATACGAGAGGGAAAAGGATTCACTGTGCATTCAGTCCGCGTCCCTGGGGGAATCATGTTTGGTGGAAGAGATCATCCCCTGCATGGGTTGTAGCTGGCTGCAAAATGTGTCTCACTTTGAGCCAAAGTCGTCCCTCTGAGCCTATCCTCGTTTTTATTTTGAAGACTAGCGAACGTGCTAAAGACAGAAGCCTCATTCGTGGGGTCTCAGCACAGCAGTTGATTTGGAGCCTCGTTTCGAAGACTGACTCGGGTCATCTGCTTTGGAATCGACTGAAGAGAGTAAAGCAGACGCTTCGTTGGTTATGTGAATCTTCGACTTGCGCAATAGGGTAGAGCTGCACTAGATAGGTCAAGCATGCATTTCATACTGGAAGCGGGCCATCGGGTGGAACTCGTTAACGTGACTTGCGTTCTCAGCACTCTCCAGTGGCCGTTGGTTTTATTTGCCTCGCAAACTACACTGTTTCTTTAAGAAAATGGACGAGAGTAAAATAGCTGCGGTAGCTCTGTTAACGACGGTCGATGACGAGCGGGGAAAATCGCCAAGAACATACTGGATTCGTTGCTGCCTTGAAGAGCGAACTGTTAGTACAAATGGTTCAAATGGCTCTGAGCACTATGGGGCTTAACATCTGAGGTCATCAGTCCCCTAGAACTACTTAAATCTAACTAACCTAAGGACATCACACACATCCATGCTCGAGGCAGGATTCGAACCTGCGACCGTAACGGTCGCGCGGTTCCATACTGTAGCGCCTAGAACCGCTCGGCCACCCCGGCCGGCAACTGTTAGTACAAAAACACTACATAATGCTGTACAACAATCTGAGATACATATTAGTAGAAGTTATTCTAATTGCATTTTCATCCCGTTGTCGGTTTTAAATTGAATGTAGTCAAAGTACAGTGCCTAATGTGTCAGTTTGCGCACGAACTTTATCTGTATTCTCGATGTTGCATTGAATACTTCATGACACAGATTTCGAGATGCCTTTCTTAATATCATTCGAATGGAAGAGGAGACTGTTTTCGAGGCTGCGCACCATCAATGAAAAGGATATTTACCGTCAAGATACAGACATACACTGAAGAGCCAAACAAACTAGCACACCTGCCTAATATCCTGTAGGGCCCCCGCCAGCACGCAGAAGTGACGCAACACGACGCGCTGCAGGGAACTGACACCATGAATCCTGGAGGGCTGTCCATAAATCCGTATGAGTACGAGGGGGTGGAGATCTCTTCTGAACAGCACGTTGCAAGGCATCCCAGATATGCTGAATAATGTTCATATCTGGGGAGTTTGGTGGGCAGCGGAAGTATTTAAACTCAGAAGAATCATTCTGTAGCAATTCTGGACGTGTGAGGTGTCCCATTGTTCTGCTGGAATTGCCCAAGTCCGTCGCAACGCACAATGGACATGAATGGATGCAGGTGATCAGACAGGATGCTTACGTACGTGTCACCTGCCAGAGTCGTATCTAAACGTATCAGGGGTCCCATATCACTTCAACTGCACACGCCCCATCAGCTTGAACAGTCTCCTGCTGACATGAATGGTCCATGGATTCACGAGGTTGTCTACACTTGAAACGAGACTCGTCCGACCAGGCAACATCTTTCCAGACATCAACAGTCTAATTTCGCTGTTGACGGACACAGGCGAGGCGTAAAGAGCTTTGTGTCGTGCAACCATCAAGGGTACACGAGTGGGCCTTCGACTCCGAAAGCCCATATCGATGATGTTTGGTTGAATGGTTCGCACGCTGCCACTTGTTGATGGCCCAGCACTCAAATCTGCAGCAATTTGTGGAAGGGTTGCACTTCTGTCACGTTGAACGATTCTCTTCAGTTGTCGTTGGTCCCACTCTAGGTTGTTCATATCCACATAGAGCAGACTCTGTGCGGCTGGTCCTGGCGGAGGTTCGAGTCCTCCCTCGGGCGTGTGTGTGTGTGTGTGTGTGTGTGTGTGTGTGTGTGTGTGTGTGTGTGTGTCCTTAGGATAATTTAGGTTAAGTAGTGTGTAAGCATAGGGACTGATGACCTTAAGTCCCATAAGATTTCACACACATTTGAACATTTTAAATGGCT
This sequence comes from Schistocerca nitens, assembly GCF_023898315.1. Lineage (NCBI taxonomy): Eukaryota > Metazoa > Arthropoda > Insecta > Orthoptera > Acrididae > Schistocerca > Schistocerca nitens. Next base: position 865,031,166 of record NC_064616.1, on the reverse strand, counting down.
AACTTAACTATTCTGTTTTTTATTAGTCCAATTTTGGAACTTCTTGGACTGACGACGTATGTTGTATAACAAACAACTGCCTGCCGCATCTACGTGTTACCTTTAAAACAACACACCGACGTCTGTGACGTGGCCACGGTGTTTACCCCCGTTTACAGCTCATAGCTTACTGTCTAAAATGGAGCATTGCCCATTACAAGAACTTATGTAGACTTGTATTTAATGTGTGCTACAGCACGAGGTAGTACACGGAAAACAGAACGAAAGTACAGAGAAATAGTCCTCCCACTGGAAGTAATTACCTCCGCAGAAAGAACTTGCAAGAAACTAGGTTGTTCATACCCACATAGAACTGGTCAGGGTTCTCGGCTAACCATTGTTCGCATAGGGATCTTTGACGAGATTGTGCTGGATCGTGTAGCAGAATTCAGTCAATAAATACCCGCTAACCAGACCATGGAACACTTGCTTCGAAGGATACAGTGTGGAAAGTACTGGCACGGCTGTTTGTCATAATCAACGTTTGGAAGGAATGGGCTCAAATAATTGTGAACACAATTTTCAGAGTGAAACTTCCTGGCATATTAAAACTGTGTGCTGAACCGAGACTCGAACTAGGGACCTCTGCCCTTCGCGGGCAAGTGCTCTATCAATTGAGCTGCCCGAGCACGACTCACGGCTCGTCATCACAGCTTCAATTCTGCCAGTACCTCGTCTACTAAGTTCACAGAAGTTTTTCTGAAGTCGTGCTTGGGTAGCTCAGTTGGTAGAGCACTTGCCCGCAAGGGAAAATGTCCCAAGTTCGAGTCTCGGTTCGGCACACAGTTTTAATTTGCAGGAAGTTTCACATCAGCTCACACTCCGCTGCAGTGAAAACTTTCATTCTGGAATTTTCAGAGTATTTCGATGGAGTATGTTGCAATTAAGAGGGCGGTCGTCGCTTTGAACAGCTGCTATAAGCGGAAGTTGTTGCTATAAGATGTAAGTTGTTTAGGACAATAAAAACTAATAACCTTTTTTTCGGCCTTCAGTTACTTATCTCAAAAACATTCAATTTAGGATGCTCTGGAATCTGTATAAGCGTAACCGTAAAAATCTTGGGACACGCTGTATGAATAAAATATTTACCAGATTTTTCAGCAAAATTATCAGTTTGTTCGTTGACAATGGTGCTATCTTTAGGAAAGTAATGTTGCTGGAAGACCTTAAGGCAATATTGAACGACGCGGTCAATACTTCCACTTAGTGTTTCCCATGGCAGTTCTCATCGAATGAGCATAAATGCAAGTAAAAAGCATTCAAACAAGAGAATGAACCAGACAGTATTCAACTGAAACTTACCAGTGGTAAACATCTGACTCCTGACACACAATTTTAAAAATCTAATGGTAATATTACGAACCTATATGAAATTGAACGGAAACGTTAAATCTGTTGTAAGGAAACTGAATAGAAGATCCAGGTTTTTTGTGGTGAGGATTCTGGGAACTTACTGTTCATTGGTTAAGTAAACCACACACAAGAAGCTAGCGCGAACTATTGAAGTGTGCCGCTCAAGTATTTGAAGTCCTTATCAATTGGCCAGACGGCAGGCATTGTTAGGCTTCACTGTCACTTCAGTGATACGGCAGGCATTGTTAGGCTTCTCTGTCACTTCAGTTATACATGTCACAACAAGTTGCTCGGTGCAGTTAAACGAAGTTGGTTACACAGGAAAGAAAATGTGTGCACGCCTGATTTATGCCATAAGGATAGCCGGCGGCACTAGTCACATGTCTCGCTTATGACTCACTTCTGCCTGTCTCAGTCGTCATTTGCCTGAGGCTGTCTACAATATAAGCTTATCTGTAAATGTTAGTTGTAGCGATAGGGCACGTAAATGCAGGCGAAATAATTGGAAAATGGATATTTGTATTCTGGCGAACAGTCTATAGTCTTATGCCGAGAGCAGTTCTCGAAGAAGAGTTGGTTCAGACACTCGGTGAATATGGCCAGCATTTGGGTCTCGTCGAAGAAACTCGAAACTAAGGGACTTCATGGGTTGACTATACAGGTAGTCATTAAAAGATAGAGCCAAAAACTAGGATGATGGGTTAGGGTGCAGCCAACTGACGAAACACTAGACTATCCAGGAGAACTTTTAACAATGCTTCGGGGAAAAAAATGCGAAGGAAAATGCGGGAGCGTATGTCCATAGCACGGAAAGTGAAAATACACGCTCGAGTAAACGAAAGAAATAATAGTTACAAATACTTCTAAAAGTTAAGGATACTCTTTATGCCTCTTGGCTCATGCACGAGGCTTGGTTCCATCTGTGAAGCTATAACTTCACTCAAGTGTTACTTAAGGGAAGTCCCATCTTGATAAATTTCCGTTAAAATAATTACAGAGGAGAGAAATGTCACAGCCGTGCATATCTACTTCTACCTTCTTTAATAATACCATAATTGCACATGTGAAAATATTTAGTATTCTTATACATCAAATCAACGACAGAAAATGCCCAGTAGTAAGAAAGTCGTGAGACGTCTCTTAAATCAAGCGCTAGGATGGAGTAAAACGGAACCCTGCCACAGCATCATTTCAGAGAGATTTTGGCCAGTTGACTCCTTGAGACGTCGTCCTATGATTCTATGTGAAGATAAATATTTAGAATGATCTGGAATACGTTGTAGCGGCTTCATCATCATCTCCATATAAATGGCTGCCACTTCCAGTATACAGTATAATACAAAATTTCGTTTAAATATTTACTTCGATGTTACAACCAGCATTTGTGATTAATAAGGAGTGTCAGATCTCCAGTAAAAAGATTATTACGTGAAAACACTGTATTTTGTGAAATAATTATCACCTGAAAAGATATCGCTAATAGCATACTTTCCATGTGTCCAAAGACAGAAAAAAATCGTGAATATTATTTCCGCAAAGAAAAAAATATCAGATTGCCTGAGAATGCATGCTTTCTCAGAGAACTGCACTGAGGAAATCGTCGATTTATCAGACATCTTGAAGCACCGTTTCGTCAAATTTCCCACTCTTCATTTCAGGTGAAGATAACGAGTAGGGAACCTGCCAAAAAGTGGTTTCAAGCTGGCGCTGTTACTCGGCTGATGACTCGAGGAGATTCCGCGGTGAAACTGTCATTTATTAACGCAATGAAGGAAATTATTCTGCCGAACCGTACGCAATAGGAACTCCACTGACCAAACGCAACAAAATTGAAGCCCCTCACATTTTCTAATGGAACGGAGCGGAGCTGCTTGTTATTAAAGCGCAGTTATTTTTCGTTTATAAATATTTCGGTTTATTTAGCCTGACCAGGAACTGTGGGTGTCAGATTCTCTTAGTTTCTCAAGCTTCCCACTCTATATTAATCTTTGTAACTCAAATTGGGGAAGGTAAACACTAGAGAGCCAATCGTCAGAATACATATAATCACAAAATTAATCAATTAATAGCAGAGTTGTCTCTTGGTGGGTCAGTGTGTAAAAGCCAGAATGATAATTCAGACGTCTGGGGTTTGATCCTCAGATGGTCTCAGGATTTTTTCTGCCACTTGTTGCTTCTTTCACCAATAACAATTTGTTAGTGAGAAAATTGCCAAACTGCATCGTTGTTAGGAGCTAAATCATAATAATACTGGCCAGGACCTATTCCATAACACAAGCGACGTATGTCCTCCCTCCTCCAGTATACTGTTAGTTTTCCTTACTAACGATACGCCCTGTACAGAAAGTTTGCACACGCTCAGCTTGGCGCCCCAAGCGGTCGTCTGTGTCGCTTGGACCCTAGCCAACCGACTAATAAGATACTAGCTATGACAAAACGCAGTTTGAGAAGGGATTGAGACAGGATTGTAGCCTATCCCTAATGTTATTCAATTATTTGAGGAAGAAGTAAAGGACCACCAAGGCAAGCGAATTAAGAATCATGGTGAAGAAATCAAAATTTTGTGGTTTGTCAACGACGTTCTAATTCCGTCAGAGACGGCGTATGACTTGGACGAGCGTGCACGGAAAGGATATTTCCTTCAAAAGCGGTTATAATATGAATATATCCAAAAAAGTAAAACAAGAGTAATTGAATGTAGTCGAATTAAATCGGGTGATGCCGAGGCAATCAGATTAGAAAATTATGCACTAAAAGTAGTCTATGAGTTTTGTTATTTTGGCAGCGAAATAACTGACGATAGCTGAAGTTGGAGAGGATATAAAATGGATACTGGCAATAGCAAGACAAGCTTTTCTGAAAAAGAGAACTTTTGAGAGGAAGTATTTTCTCGAGGTATTTGTCTGGAATATAGCTTTGTACGGAAGTGAAACTTGGATGGTAAAGAATTCAGACAAGAAGAAAATTGAAGCTTTTGATACGTATTGTAACACCAGAATGATGTATATCACAGGGACACATCGAGGAACTGGGGAGGGAAAAAGAAATTTATACGATAATCTGACAAAGAAGCGATCGGTTGAAAAGATACATCCTGAGACGTCAAGGAATTGTCACTTGAATAATGAATGAAAATGTGTGTGTGTGTGTGTGTTAATTTAGAAGGCGTTAATATTTGACTAATGTAAGCAGTTTCAAGTGGATGCAGTAATTAAGGATCAGCTAGACTATCGCAACCTGTACGGTATAAATGAGGGATTCATGTTCCAAAATGCATAGAGTAAAAACAAATTGCGATTTTTTTTTTGTTTTAGAAATTATTGTTGTAAGACAAGGATGCAAACAATCTTCCACAGAAAATATTCTTGTGCGAGACACCAATATTCACAAAGCTGATATGTGAAGTTTAAATTTTATGTGCAGTCCCGTTCGCATGCAAGAATTGACACTGACATGCATTTTAACACCCTTAATAGGGACTCATTTCTTCTTTGTGGGCTGCTTATAATACAACTGTGGCAATAAATACTTTATCCATGTTACTTCTTGTGTAAAATTGGATTTAAAAAAAATGTTCCGGAAAAGTCTCTGCAGTCCAGAGAACTTCCATCTTTAAAGAGCTCCCTCTCGTACTTTCTGTAGTCGATCTAAACACTGAACATGAAAATAATAAATAGACTACAGAGATAATCATCGAGAAGTCCCATTAATCTAAGCAATGAAACAGTTTCTTCAGAACATTTCATTAGGGAACTTGAGCAGGCAACATTTTTGTCTACACGCACAAGTTTGAGTCTCTGACTTGGATTTCTCACATCGCTTACTTCAGCATCCTGCCGTAAGGTGAGATCACACACTACTACGCTGATTCCGGAAATTCCACGTATGAGCGTTCTCGGATCACTATCGGAAAGATAATAAGACCTCTGTCAGAATTTAAGAAGGAACACCAAAATGGCACAGACCAACGGAAATGAGAGCAAACATATTCTTACACCATTATCGCCACCAGTATCACTTCTCGAGTGAGCAGCTATGGGATACCACCAATTTACCGTATCGCAGTCAGTCACTGGTACAGTCTTCTAGCAATGCTCAAACGCACTGAACAAACGCAGAGGGATGTTTTTGGAACTAACGTACGGTCATAAATGTGCAGAATAATTTCAGTAATGCTAGCGTCTCGCAATTTCGTTACATGAAGGTCGTAAGTCACTGGCAAAAGTATCATACTAACTACACAACTTCTTATTAATATCGCAAGTTTAATTTTCATTCGTGAAATTAGTACACCAAATATCCAAAACTTCACCGTACCTGACGAGAACGATAGTGGCGTATTTGCCGACGAAAAACGCAGCTAGCAGACTTAAAGGTCACGTATCAACTCCCCCATGCATGGAACATATTCTTAACACTCTCTCCACTTTCGCTTAGAAATAAAAGTATTTTAATTAACTCTTCTAAGCAATACTGTAACAGGGCGTGCGTGCTTGTTACGTTAGGGGGGGGGGGGGGATACCTGGTGAACCAGAACACCGGCAAACTTTCAGTGGTGGTAATATGGACCAATAAAACAAGAAAAAATGTCTAGTAAACTTGGGTTCTGACCTGCATACCGAATGAGAGATGAGTACTTGCTAACGCATCCCTTCTAATGAACAGGTGTTCATAGCTCTTAAGATATTAATTTTACAGCCCGTGACCACTAGACTTCGTTCAGACAACCGTAAACATGAAATTGCAGGCAACAAAGGAGGTACATTGGAAATTAATGTACGATTTAGTCACTGGCGACAAAAGATTGGAGGAAGTTAGAAGAGATTGTTGCTAAATATAATATTTATACGAACGGATTGGGCACCATGTCCGTAACTGAGGACGCCAGCTTTATGGTGGGTGTAAATCCATCACCAATATACAAAGGGAGCAGCAAAATCTTTCATCACGAGACGGGCTATAACACCTGACTTAAATCTCAAGCCATGCCGCAGTCCTTAGTATGGTGAGCGCATTGATACAGTTTATGATGATCCGTCAGTCGAATGGGGACTTTAATCTCGGTGCTCCCCTTGAGCTGTTAGAGATAAAACAGGCTACGTGCTGGCACTTCTCGAGCTGTTATGCTGAAATGTAACTCCCGAATTGTGATGAAGAGAGCGCATGAATCTGGAAACTAAAATGCCACTGATTTAGTAGTTGCTTGGAAACCAAACGCAATACTCGTAGCAGCATCATTGCTCGTATAGCAAAAGCTTTAAAATGCTCGCTGGAACACGGTCCTGAGCCGTCGATAACTAAACAAGGAGCGAAGGAGTACAGCGATTGCGTATGAGTCGGAAAATGGACCCCTTCCTGAAAGGCTTACAGTTTGCTACGGTTATGGCAAAATATACATTAGGCAGCAACTTATGTTTCTACATTCACTGTAAAGCATCATAGCATACAGAGAATAGAACACTGACAATATTTATTTTAGTCTTTAGAAAGGACTCGTTTCGTTAAAAGTGTTGAAAATCGGCTTTGCGACTAATAACCCGTCAAGTTGGAAAACAACATGTCTATATTTAACGGCGAAAATAGCACGCACACTTTTTTCTTTTTCTTCGCCGTTGAGTCGCTTCTGAAACTAGTAGTGCTCGAATCTAAAGCCAATGTCACTGGGAAGTGGTGCGCAGAATAATGCTTGCCACAAGTCGTGTAAAGCTTTCCAAGAGAAGAAAAGTCCAACAGCTGCTTTCTTCCTTAGCAACAATGCTCCACCAGATGAGTAAAAACAATTGTACTAAGAAACTACAGAACTGAAGAATAATGTTACTGTCCCGTCGACGGATAGGCCATTTAGCTAGCAGCTGCACCTTTCGAGCATTTTTCCTACTGCCACATCTTGCGCCGTCTGTCTTTGTATTATTTCCACCAGGAAAGAGAGAACTGAATGGATATTCTGTCTATGGATGAATACCTCTTACTGGCGTAGAATGATGGACGTCTCTAGCTGCTGGACGACACTTGTTTCAAAAGACAAAGTAAATGAGCAAGTGTCGAGGAAATTGTTTTGAAAAGTATTGCAACATATTTGTGGAAAATCATCTTTTATTCTTCAAACTAAATGAACATACTGAGACCTCCTCCTCTACTTTTCTACTCTTCCTCTCAGTTTCGCATCCCAGCACCGGAGAGATAATTAGATCTACATTAAACTTCGCCCAACAATATTTCAAATATCTAATCTTCATTGAAAATAATATATTTAGCAGTTGTCAAAACTAAACTGGGAGAATGCTGGGTATTTATAAAAATTCGACTGTAAGATAAAGATTACAAACCTGTTTCAGATGAGCTTTCCCAATAATCTTTCAAGAAAGTTTACATGACTTGTAACTTCCTTAACAGAAACAATCTTCTAGTTTTATCCATATTTTGCAGTTGATGTGACAGCATTCAAAATACAGAACGTATAAATAATGTCTTCAGTCACAATTTTTTGTGTTTTACTGAATCACACGATGCTTTCTCACCATGAGAGTCCATCCTCCCCCATGAACCGTGGACCATGCCGTGTTGGGGATGGCTTGTACAGTAACCAGATGGCAGTTCCAAGAGTCGAGATGCATGAAATGGAAGCAGTGGTTGAGAAAAGAGTGAGACGTTATTCAATCTGTAGACTGAGCAAGCAGTCAAGGAATTCAACGCAAAATTTGGAGAAGAAAAGTTCAGGGAAAAGGAATAAAAACTTTGTGGTTTGCCGATGATATTGCAATTCTGTCAGAGACAGCAAAGGAAATAGAAGAGCAGTTGAAAGGAATAGGCAGTCTCTTGAAAGCAGGATATAAGATTAAGATTTAAAAAAACAACCAAGGGTAATGGAATTTAGTCGAATTAAGTCAGGAGATGATGAGGGAATGAGATTTGGAAATGAGACATTAAAAGTAGTAGATGAGCTTTGGTAGTTGGGCAGCCAAACAACTGATGGTGAACGAAATGGAGAGGATATAAATTGCCGAGTGGCAATAGCAAGTAAGGCGTTTCTGAGGAGGGAAAATTTGTCAACATGGAATATAGATGTAAGCGTAGGCTTTCGCGGCCGTTGTCACTGTCAATAAAAATCTTCCGGGCTGCTGACCGCATTGTGAATATACAAAATTGTCAGACGTTTCGGCCACTTGCAATAATGACCAACACGTGTCGGACAATTTTACACACTGACAATGCGGTCAACAGCCCAGAAGACTTTATTGATCGTAGAATATATAGTTGTATGGAAGTGAAACATGGACGATCAAGAGTAGACAAGAATGGAATAGCTTTAGCTTTTGAAATGTGGCGCTACAGAAAAATACTGAAGATTACACATGTAGATCATACAACAAATGACGAGATACTGAACAGAATTGGGGAGGACAGAAATTTGTGGCACAGCTTGACTAAAAGAAGGTATCGATAGAATAAATTTTGAGACGTCAAGGAAACGTCCGTTTAGTACTGGGGGGGGGGGGGGGAGAAGGAAGGGGAGAAGGAAGGGGGGGAGGAGAGAGAGAGAGAGAGAGAGAGAGAGAGAGAGAGAGAGAGAGAGAGAGGGTGTAAAAATTGAAAAGGGAGACAAATACAGAAACCATCTTCAAATGGATGTAGGTTGCAGTAATTATTCGGGAATGATGAGGCCCTTGCAGGATAGAGTACCGTGGAGGTCTTCATCAAATCAGTCTTTGGACTGAAGATAACAATGGATCCAGCGTCAGGCGCAAATCGTTTTAATACATTATTTTCTTCCGATCTTGAGTGAGGTAGTGCGAAATGTATATTCCTGTTGCGAGAAGGATGGATGTCACGTTTCGAAATTCGCGGATCAAATAATGGAATATGCGATGAGAAACTGAAAAGCTTACCAAAAAATAAAAGAAGAACAAAGTTGACGTTTTAATATTCTTCCTGAACTTTTCGATAAGTTTTTCATTGTTTCTCATCACAGTTACCGTTATTTGATCAGCGAATTTCATCTAATTTCCTCTCAATAGGAACACACACTTCGCATCACCTAATCATGAGAAGAAGTAAACAATGTATTAAAAAAGTTGCAATTGAGGGTCCAAAATGCATCGGGCGATTCAACAAACATGAAAAAATTGTGACAGAACGCATTATTATTATTACTTTCTGCAAATATTGAACCGTAACTGACTCCATAACGCACGAGTAAATTTTGCCACTCTTCGGCAAATGATAGTTGCCTCCATAAGGTGTGAGTGTCAGTACCGGTATATCAAAATGCCATTGGAAAAGATGAACGTAAAGCCACAAAACATTTTGTTTATTTGGGTTGGAAAATTTATCTGGATACTCGCCCAGCTAAAATTTTATTGCTGCTCAAAATGAGTGATCTGACTACTCAAGTGAAATGAATAAAAATGCTCCACCACAAATTTCATTATTCATCTTCTGGGTTGATTCAAATGTATCACCAAAATTAATGCGCCAAACAGCACTAAAAATTTAGACTTTAAGATCTGAACTACAGAATACAGAAAGCTTTAGTAGGTTTAAACTGAAGGATATAATATACCGCCATGGGAAATAAATACTCCAGAAGCAAAGGGATAATATTCACACACAAGTATTTAACTCATTGGGAAGAAGGACGAGGCAACCATTTTCTGGTCTGACTAGTTCAGGAACTACCTAAACATCTGCGTTATTGACAGAGCTGGGAAAGGTAATGGGTTGTGCATTGTTGAACGAGCCAAGCCAGTTCTTTTCTGAAAATATTTACGGAACCTGCGGAAAACCTAAACCTGGACCTCCAGGCGAGGATTTAAACAACACACTTCGTACAGATATGTGCAGTGTCTTAACCAACGAGTCAACTCATTCGGGATGAAATGTCACGCATCTCACTGGTAAATGAAATAAAATCAGAGTTGTATGACTACATTTGCATCTTTTAACCGCAGACATAAGTAAGCATCAAACTAGGCAAACAAAGGAGTTTGTATGATAGGAGATGCTAATATATGAGTTTATTTATTTGTAATCATCCATTTTCTTACTGCTTGTTACACAATACCAAAAAATTCAGATGTATCAGAAAGTGAGATGAGTATACACAGACAAGTCGCAAGAAGCAAACAGGTGCTAAGAAATGTGTTACATATGTGAACTCCCAGTTGCATTATTAGCTACAGATCTTTAAAAAAAGAGTGCAGGCAAAAGAAACATGCAACAGGATCGAATTGTCAAACAAGATAGTGATTCTACCTACAATGCCAACTCGACAGCATCGTTTAGAAAGAGAGCAGATCACTTTACATCAACCGATCACAATATTCTGCAAGCGTTACCAAATAGTTGATTATAAACCAAACGCCAAAGCTCACATAGAAAGTTCTTATGCAGCATACTCCTGGGGGTCAAGGCAATACTGTATCCGACTATTGCGCTACATTTTATCATGTCATATTGGTTGCTAAATGTATAAAGTCACACTTCATGTTGCATATGGCCAGTTCGAAGTGTCAACAATGTAGTTCCGTAAATACTTTCCATAATGTTTTTGGTAAGAAAGGTGTCTACGACAATTCATAAACATAATATTTTTCGTCACTATACAGGTATACATGTCATTTTATAAACAAAGTACGATGATATTCAGTTTCTAAATTTAACGGAATTTGACCAAACAAAAATTCGAATAAAATACTTGTCTCAGAGTTATAATGGACTGCTGATTCCAATGATTTCACAGAAAATCTTTAACAGATTTCAGTGACTAAGCGGTAATCAGAAGTCTCACTTTTGCCGTATAAATCGTGAATCCAAAGATTACAGTGAAACATTGAATTTGTATTCAAATGCGTAAGAGCAAAGTAAAGCCTCTCATTGACGCTCACTTCCGTAATATAGTGTGTCAACAAAAGATATGCCATTTTTAAAACAATGTTACGTTCTAGCCCGACGCTTCATCCTCGCCGGCGAAATTTTACGTCAGGAGTTAAACAAAGAGTCGAATTTCGGAAGCTGCGTGTCAAAATGTGTGTTTGTTCCCTATTTAATTAATAAACAGCGACGATTTACTTATTTGCGTGGCTACTAGTGATCAAAATGTATTTCAAGCAGACAACGAATGCACAGAGTCACATCAAGCCGTCACATATCATTCGCTTTTTGAGAATAATTATATGTAACGTACCTCACAAACTGCTGTTCAGGAACGACATTCCTGGCCTAATTTCGTACGCTAGTAGATTGGTTATTAAAGCGATACGCAGAATCCACAGGATCAGAGTAACTGACTAATTCATACAGAGCGACTGAACGAGCGTTCCCACAGACCAAATCAAAACACACGCTCCCTCTCCTCGAGGTACAGTAAACAACACAGACACAAATGCGCCCTCTTCAGTGTTGATCGAGAGTACGTTTCGAGTGTCGACACAATCTTCGACTTTACTATCGAACCATGGATATTCACATCTGTCGTTGCGATAGTAATCACAAACGCTGTTAAAAAAGATAAAAAGTCATTAGTCAAGCAAATATATTCTTGGATTTAATTTTAAATCAACGCTAGTTAATCCCGATTGATTAAGAAATGTTCTCTTCAAGGATTAACTGACTCGTATACTTCAGCCGTCGAGAATGCAACTATCGACATATATCGAAACTATAAGAATTGGATGCTTTGTCTTTGTTTTGTATGAATTTTCAAAACGATCAAAATGATGTATAATTAAGCGAAACGCCGTGTAACTGAAAACATCGCTAAATAGTTGCTCGACAATTGCTAATGTTGTTGGATTAATAGTTGTATAGTTAGGTAGGTTATCCTAGATAGGTAATACTAGTAAGCTACAAATAGGAAACTTCAAAGCATAATGACAAATATATGAGCCAACTACCAATAATAAACGCAACTGTTGAGGCAAAATTGCGAAGAAACAATTACATTGTTGTCGACTGTGTGACAGACGTATGTGGAGTTCTTTCATCTACCGTAATATACATATATATTGTATTCAAAATCGCGAAGAAGCGCCTTTAGTGTCAAAGAATTCTAGAATGCATTTTACAACTGCATCTGTTTTTCACTTCTCGCAGTAGCCATGATATAGTTAAAAATATTCATCCTGCGCTTTGCTTTTCGCACTATCTCCACCGAATTCGCCACTACACGTCCGTCGCCAAATTTATTGGTAACATTTTCCATTGAATTTTGTTACTTCGAGCGTTTAACGTAATCGGCATTCGTTTTAGTATTTTACAAATATCTTATTAACTACAATAACACACACACAAAACTTTGCTGTGATTGGAGACAATGTAAAGATTTTATCAAGCATTCTCATGACATTTTTAATTCAGATATTGTGATTTTGGAATAACAGCTTTGTAAATAGTCTTGTGTTAGGTGCAGTTTCAGTTTGACTTGCAATTGATTCCCCATTTCATCATAGTGCACCAACGTTCCTATATAAAGTCATTGCAGTTTTGATAGTGTTTTTTCTGTAACACCTCATGTAGTAACATTACCCCAGCCAATAAGGGGTAGACAATAACTTTGTTTTACTTGTCTTTCATATTAATGTTGTCAGAGGTTTTGTTTGCAGAATGTGCACTTTAGTAATATTGAATAAGCCTTGGTGTTGGCATAAAAACAGCAATAGAAAATCTTTCAAAAGACAGTCAGGATTTATAATACATGAGGATATCAGCTATTGACCTGTTAAGCAGATCTCATCTCTTTCTGGCTTACATTACATTCGTGAAAAACAAGGTTACTGTGCACAGTGTTAAATAACAATAGGTTTGGTGCTATGTTAGTCATGATCAGCAACATAGTTTTTTGTGTGACATGTTGGCGAACTAAATCAAGCCAGGTGCCCACCAAAATTCATCTACCTGCAGTTTGGTCATTTTATATCTATAAATAACAACTTATATATGGATGACAAAAAAAACCTTCAAAACTAAGAGATGTGCAGTTATGTACCGCAACATATAACAACAATAGTGGTATGGCAGAAAAGTGTAATGTACTGTGTTCAGATGAAGTAGTATTGTAGAAACACAATCTTCTCTCCCCCCCCCCCCCCCTCCCCACTCCCTTCTCCAACCCCATCCCTGATCTCCTCCTTAATTTTTGGTAAGACAGTAAATTTTTAAGACAATGTAAGAAGTTGAAAGTATGAAATAAGAGACACCATGAGATAATGATACGAGCATCATCAATTAGAGATGCAATGCACAGAAGTAGTATAACAGAGCCTTAGCTCTATAGCAAAGTATTTTTTGACTCGTTTTTCACCCCGAACGGTTATCTTTCATCATGATATTTATACAGTCCATGAAGAAAGAAATGTGAAGGACAGAACTTAAAATTCTAAAAGATTAAGAAACTAAAACACAATATTAACTTACACTTTGCATGAAACATAACAATAACACCTACTCATAAGAGTTTTGGAGAATTTATCCCAAATGGTGTTTTTTTTTCTCTGTCTAGTTTAGAAGAAATAGTGTGTCAGTAAACTGTGTTAGGTGTACTGTCATTATTTTATTTAGAACTCTAATACTGAAATTCTGATTATGAATGAATTGATGAGATTTATGATAAGAAAAGAAAATGGATAATTTATCCTCATTTTGTCCTGCTGTTACCCCACTGCCATGACAACCTCCACAATTAATGAGTCTTTGCTTCTTGTGAATATGGCCCTTAACTTTGCAGTTAATGCTAGTCCTCCATGATGTCCCAGTTTCATCTAAATATAAGGGGAGAACCTATGCATACAAATGGTCTGCCAATTCTGCCAACCAATTTCAGTGCCTCATTGTTTGTGTGTGATATTGAACTCATATAATCTTTTAAATGTAGTAAGCTCAGACACTAGAGTAATGCAAATATTCTCCTTTAGAATAGATTATGCTATAAGCTGCAGAAATGTTATGGATAAATTAAATTACAGTAGCATAAATTTTCAATATTCTGTCTACTTCTCATTGTCACCCACTCGTCGTCGTCCATTGTTTTGAAGCTGTTATGACTATGTTTTGTATTTCTTTCTCTGTTATCTAATTATTACATGTTTATCTATTTCTTGTTGTATCTGGTCCTGGTGGGCAACAATTCATGTGCAATTGGCGAACAGTGTGCACTCAGAGCCGGTTGTTCATGCACCACTCTGTACTACAAAAGTTGTTCTGCACGTAAAAACTCTTGAATAGATCAAACAGTAATGCCGTTAAATACAAAGTAGAGAAGAGGAGACATGGGATTATGCGTACCAGGTGAAAGAAACTGAAGACAAATAGAATGAGTTTAATTCAACTCTTTTGAGACATTATGGCTATTGCTGTTCTGTTGGAGAAATCCATAAGGTACTTAAATGTTGCCAAAATAGAAGTAATCCTGTACTGTGTCCTACACTGAAATCCCAACAAAATCTGATTGGGCTCAGAAATAGCGTACATTATCTAAACCTGAGTTCTAAAGCTGCTTCTCTGCAGATTTTTAAGGAAAAGTACAAGCAGGCAAAATTTTTAAAATTGAGATTGCTACCCTTAGAAAACAGGCAGTAGAGCAGCCTGATAATACAGTTGTGCCCCAAGAAAGTGTTATAGAACCGCTGTTGTTCTCTATATACATAAATGATTGGTCAGAAAGGTTGGGCAGCAATCTGCGGTTGTTTGCTGATGATGCTGTGGTGTATGGTAAGGTGTCAAAGCTGTTTAACTGTAGGTAGATACAAGATGACTGAGACAAAATTTCTAGTTGGCGTAATGAATGGCAGCTAGCTCTATATGTGGAAAAATGTAAGTTAATGCAGATGAATAGGAAGAACAAACCTGTAATGTTCAGATACAGCATTACTAGTGTCCTGCTGGACACAGTCAAGTCGTTTAAACATCTGGGCTAAACGTTGCAAAAAGATATGAAGTGGAATGAGCATGTGAGAACTATGGTAGAGAAGGGGTGTTGTCGACTTCAGTTTATTGGGAGAATTTTGGGAAAGAGTGGTTTGCCTGAATAGGATGCTGGTGTGACCTATTCTTGGATACTGCTCGAGCATTTGAGATCCGTACCAGGTTGGACTGAAGGAAGACATTGAAGCAATTCAGAGACTGGCTGCTAGAGTGGTTACCTGTAGGTTTGAACAACACGTTAGTGCTACGGTGATGCTTCAGGAACTCAAGTCAGAATAACTGTAGGGAAGGTGATGTTCTTTTTAAGAAAATTGAAATACTACAACTTTGGAATAGGAACTTATGTTCCTGGAAGTAAATCTCAGCCAATGTAAGCTTTGGAATGTCCAGAACAACAAGGACAGTCTGTGCACCCTTGCTTTCATTGCAGCAAAGATAATGTACTATTTACTCAACAATGTTGTACATAACAGAAGGTGTTACAAATAGGAACCACCATTTTCAGTACAGGCAAAACATCTTTATAGAACATTCTGGTGCACTCACAAAGTACTGCAGGCATCACACGAACCTCCTCAGATCCAGCAAATATCTACATGACAGGCATTTTTATGTCAGAAACTGGGGTCACATACATGAGGCTTTTGATATGCCCTCACAAGCAGCTGTATGTACACAGAAAGAGTACATTTTCTTTGATTAACTTACAATGTGTGCATTGACTGTCTTTGTTGTTCCTGACATTTCAAAGCTTTCACTGGTTCAGGATTACGTGCAAGACCATCAGTTCATATTCCAAAGCTGTATTTTGACTCCTCTATCAGGTCCTTGAGTTTGTGTGCAGCTTTTTAAATCATGCTGTGTAAATAAAGCATCCTGGCAGTTAACTGACAAACACCATAAAGGCCCAAGAAGATGGACTTTTAACCATTCTACATGACATGATGATAACATTGTGAGAAACTGAAGTCTGTATGTACTATTTTTATAAGAATTTTACGTATTCTACTGACCAACTAGCTCATATTATAGGTGTAGGATGTACAGACTTGCTAGTACAGGAAGATACAAACCCCCTCACAGTGACTATGTAGAAGTTGCAAAGAAAAGAACTAAATTAGTTCATATCATTTTCTTCACAGATATTCATGTTATTTAGGAACTATAATTACAACAGTGTAATTTTACAGAAACATTGTTTACACAATTTAATTTGAAACATGATACTCCACTGATTTCACAGATGCTTAGGTGTTAGGCTCAATTTTTGTTTTAGACAAGAGCAAAATCAACTCTACATTGTCATTTGTCTAGTGGTTCCTATTTTTTGATTTGTTAACATTTATTATGGAACACAGTTGTTCATATATAAGGTGACCAGAAAAGGCTAGCATACCAAAAAAGGCTAGCACATTTTAATGCATTATCTACTGATAACTTATAATTGTTTCTATCACGCCAACTTTAGAAAATTAACAGATTTGTTTCTTTGGATTTAATTTGCAGTGTTCTCATCATTTAGCATGTTGATGAGTTCCAGCTGTACTACTTCTAGTGCATTTTCAAAGAGGAAATGAAAGATGAGTAAAAAAAAAAAAAAAAATCACAAGAGCAAACAGCAAATGGTAGGCCACCATCATATTCATGGCAGGTTGTGGTCTGTGCATCTATAATAGGGATGCACAGGTACTGTACATTCCATTCACATATGGGGTGCAGGAAGAATGATTAAATGCTCTGTGCATCCCCGTTATAGATGCACAGGTTGAAACTCCATATCAACTTACTCAGTGTACTGTGCTTGAACTTATGGAGATGAATCAGCAGGAAGTATGATTAAGAAAACAAATTCATCTAGATAGGATGGCATATCCAATAGAATTATTAAGGTGTGCTTGAAAGCAGTCTCAAAACCTCTTACCTGCCCGATTAATTGCAGCATTAGAGAATACATGTATCCAACTGTCTTAAAAATGACTGTGGTGAAATCAGTGTATGAAAAGGAAAGCAAGGAACATGTATCTACCTATTTTTCACAAAATACGAACTGCATATAGTTTCTCAGCATGGTCTTGGAAAAGAGCTAAGCATGATCACAGCAGTTACACAGTTCATCTATGAAGTGTAATTTCTGTTGGGTCAGAGGATGCAGACTGAAGATATAGTTTTAGATCTGACAGAATCTTTCTACATCTGCATCTACCACTATGAAGTGCCTGACAGAGGGTACATCTCATCGTACCAGTTATTAGGGTTTTTTCCCATTCCATTCACATATGGGGTGCAGGAAGAATGATTAAATGCTCTGTGCATGCAGTAATTCGTCTAATCTTATCCTCACAATACCTATGTGAGCAATACATAGACGATTTAGTATATTCCTAGAGTCACCATTTAAAGCTGGTTCTTGAAACCTTGTTAATAGACTTTTTCAGGATAGTGAAACAAATATTTGTTTCACATCTTTATATGAGATTTTCCATTAATCATTTTTCAGGATAGTTTAAGTCTATCTTCAAGAGTGTTCCAGTTCAGTTCCTACAGTATCACTGTGACGTTCTCCCATGGGCCAGACAAACCTGTGACCATTTGTGCTGCTTCTGTATACAGTCAATACCCCCATCAGTCCTATTTGGTATGGGTCCCACACATTTGAGCAATATTCTAGAATGGATTGCACAAGTGATTTGTAAGCAGCCTCCTTTATAGACTGATTGTACTTTCCAGGATTCTACCAATAAAACTAAAGTCTGCCACACTGGTTTAGCCACAACTGGGTCTATGTGATCATCCCATTTCATGTCCCTACAAAGTGTCACATCCGGGTACATAAATGAATTGGCTGATTCCAACAGCAACTCATTTATATTATAGTCATAGGATACTATGTTTTTTCATTTTGTGAAGTGCATAATTTTACATTTCTGAACATGTAAAGCAAGTTGCCAATCTTTGCACCACTTTGAAATCTTATCAAGCTCCAATTAGATACACAGTAAACCTTAGTTTACTTATAAAAGAACTGAAATCGTATCATATAGGGGATCTGTTCATGTATCTTCAAGCCAAATACATGTTGAATCATAAGTAATGCACTAAACTGACATACAGATTAGATGATAAAATTATAAACTTTCAATACGACAGTGAAATAATAATACAAAGTGTCCCTCAGAGCTCAGTCCTTGGTTCCTTCTCTTTCTTATGTATATATTAATGACATTGTACAGCCCATTCACTCGCATATAATAAGCTGTGCAGATGGTGGCTCAATCTTATTCAATGGTAGAGAACCTGAAGAGCTAGAATCTTTTACTACTAATGGTGTAACAGCATTAATGAAATACTTCAGCAATGAGAACCTCAAGGTAAATGTCACCATGTCTCGATTACTGGCAATTAAAACAGGCAGTTCTTACCACACCAATGTAAACAACATATTTAACATCTCAGCAACAGAAACAGGTAGCTGTAAATTTCTGGGCGCATATGTTGATGAAAATATGCAGTGGACAAAAACCACATTAATTTTATTTGTGGGAAAGTCAGTAGTGGCTTATATCTCCTTAGCCAGCTCACAAAGATGGTTATAGCCAAAGATTAATAAAGTATACTGTGGAATGACTTATCCCTTTTTTAACTGTGGGACTGAATTATGGGCTGTGCAGCTGATATCTATTTAATAAACATATTGCTGTTACAGAAAAGAGCAATAAGACTTAAAAGTGACAAAAAGCAGATTTCAGAGTACCTGATGGCTCAACACAAAAGTTTTGTTTTAAGTACAGATAGTGTTGAGGATCAGTGGACAAAGTTCAAAACCATTGTACAATATGCGTTAGATGAGTATGTGCCAAGCAAGATCATAAGAGATGGAAAAGAGCCACCGTGGTACAACAACTGAGTTAGAAAACTGCTGCGGAAGCAAAGGGAACTTCACAGCAAACATAAACATAGCCAACGCCTTGCAGACAAACAAAAATTACACGAAGCGAAATGTAATGTGGGGAGGGCCATGCGAGAGGCGTCGAATGAATTCGAAAGTAAAGTTCTATGTACTGACTTGGCAGAAAATCCTAATAAATTTTGGCCTTATGTCAAAGCGGTAGGTGGATCTAAACAAAATGTCCAGACACACTTTGACCAAAATGGTACTGAAACAGAGGATGACAGACTAAAGGCCGAAATACTAAATGTCTTTTTTCCAAAGTTGTTTCACAGAGAAAGACTGCACTGTAGTTCCTTCTCTAGATTGTCGCACAGATGACAAAATGGTAGATATTGAAATAGACGACAGAGGGATAGAGAAACAATTAAAATTGCTCAAAAGAGAAAAGGCCACTGGACCTGATAGGATACCAGTTCGATTTTGCACAGAGTACACGAAGGAACTTGCCCCCCTTCTTGCAGCGGTGTACCATAGGTCTCTAGAAGAGTGTAGCGTTCCAAAGGATTGTAAAAGGGCACAGGTCATCCCCGTTTTCAAGAAGGGACGTCAAACAGATGTGCAGAACTATAGACCTATATCTCTAATGTCGATCAGTTGTAGAATTTTGGAACACGTATTATGTTCGAGTATAATGACTTTTCTGGAAACTAGAAATCTACTCTGTAGGAATCAGCATGGGTTTCGAAAAAGATGATCATGTGAAACCCAGCTCGCGCTATTCGTCCACGAGACTCAGAGGGCCATAGACACGGGTTCCCAGGTAGATGCCGTGTTTCTTGACTTCCGCAAGGCGTTCGATACAGTTCCCCACAGTCGTTTAATGAACAAAGTAAGAGCACATGGACTATCAGACCAATTGTGTGATTGGATTGAAGAGTTCCTAGGTAACAGAACGCAGCATGTCATTCTCAATGGAGAGAAGTCTCCCAAAGTAAGAGTGATTTCAGGTGCGCCGCAGGGGAGTGTCGTAGGACCGTTGCTATTCACAATATACATAAATGACCTTGTGGATGACATTGGAAGTTCACTGAGGCTTTTTGCGGATGATGCTGTGGTATATCGAGAGGTTGTAACAATGGAAAATTGTACTGAAATGCAGGAGGATCTGCAGCGAACTGACGCATGGTGCAGGGAGTGGCAATTGAATCACAATGTAGACAAGCATAATGTGCTGCGAATACATAGAAAGAAAGATCCCATATCATTTAGCTACAATATAGGAGGTCAGCAAGTGGAAGCAGTTGATTCCATTAATTATCTAGGCGTAGGCATTAGCAGTGATTTAAAATGGAATGATCATATAAAGTTGATCGTCGGTAAAGCAGATGCCAGACTGAGATTCATTGGAAGAATCCTAAGGAAATGCAATCTGAAAACAAAGGAAGTAGGTTACAGTACACTTGTTCGCCCACTGCTTGAATACTGCTCAGCAGTGTGGGATCCATACCAGATAGGGTTGATAGAAGAGATAGAGAAGATCCAACAGAGAGCAGCGCGCTTCATTACAGGATCATTTAGTAATCACGAAAGTGTTACAGAGATGATAGATAAACTCCAGTGGAAGACTCTGCAGGAGAGACGCTCATTAGCTCGGTACAGGCTTTTGTTGAAGGGATAGGCCATGAGAATCATGTAGTGAAGCGTGTGCAGCACAAATACTTATTTTTTATACATCTTTAAATCAGTTACACTTTTATGACTCACTCAACTGAAGTTGTCAAAAACAGTGACATACTTGAGTACAACACCAGGACAAAATATAACTACTTCCAAAAAAGAACAAAGTTAAAAATGACAGATCGAAGCCCATACATGTGTGGTCTGATGTGGTTTAACATGCTATCAATCCCTCTAAGAACATGCAAAGACGATGATTTTAATGTAAAATTAAAATATTTTCTGATAGAAAATTTTTTATACTTGTTCAATTAATTTTAAGATACCGCTTGTGATACAGATCAGAAGTGTATCAGATGTAAAGGAATAAGTGTATAAAATAAATGTAGCATGCAAAAACTGCAGTATGCAATGTATTTTGTAGGTGTAATTATTGTATATTATTATTTCCAATGTTTTCAAAAGCCATCATTGTAATGATTCTGTGCAAAGAAAATGTAAATGAATAACTATACGTCTGAGATATGTAAGTTCTGTAGATCACAATCACAATAAACACTATGACATGGAACATGCAGTTTAACAGCAGATTTATGGATTTGCAAGTAACTAACTATTTTTATGAGATGGAGGAGCACCTAATGATAAATAATTTAAACCTAAAGTTGAAAACATTTCTGTTGTCTGTCAGACATTTTACATATTTCAAGGGGCAGATTATCATAGAGCATTGCACTACTTTCTATACCAAAGTTAGCATCATTTACTGTTTTACCTGTGCATTTTCCTTTCTAGGTTTGACAATGATACAATAAGGACTAACTCTGACGAATAAAATCTTAGATTGTTAACATAGAGAAAAAACAGTACTGGGTCTTTCATCAAATCCTGCAGTGTGTCGATTATGATTTCTCCCCATGAAAATGATGCATTATTAAAATGTAAATTTCATCCCTCCCAGGAGGCACTGCCATATTGTAGCAATGTTCATTCAGGCGAGAGAGTTTGTGTGTTCTTGTGAAGCTGAGAAAAGTTCTAACCTAGCTGGACAGGTCTCTGAAGATGAGCCAGGCAAAGCGTGCCTCATAGCAACCCACCTTCCTTTACAATCCATCCCTTCCATTCTTAGATATGTTTTCTTTCGTGTTTCATTATCTGTATTCTGTAGTCAGAACCCTTGTCTTACCTACATCTCCTCCTTCCTTATAAAACCGTCTTCTTTTCCTATGTTTTTTCTTTCCATTCAGAACTTTATTCACGGCATCTGTCCAAACCGTTGAACTACTGACAATATGTTTGCTCTTAGGCAAATTATTGAGAAATATTGGAAAAGAGATAGAAAAGTTCAGGTAATGCAAATGGATTTTCAAAGAGTTTACAAAAGTATTAATTGACATAGCCTATATAAAACGTTGAGAGAGTTGTAAATCCCAAATAAACTCATTGAAATGGCTGAAGTATATAGATGATCTGATGGTGAATATCTGGAACCCCTATGCAATGTGGAATTAGCCACTTGATAGCATGAGAGGTGGACCAGCCAGTATAAAAGGAGATGGAGAGTATTGTGTTGTCAGTAAAGAAGTAGGTTGGCTCTGTCAGGAGACCTCACTGACTTTGAATATGGACTAGTCATTGAGTATCACCTAAGTAACAAATACATCAGGGGCACTCCAATGCTTCTAAAATCGACTTTTGGTGATGTGACTGTGAAGTGGAAATGCAGAGAAGCAACCACAGTTAAAGCAATACCAGATAGATATTATGTATTGATGGAGAGAGACTGTGAAGCAATGCCGACAGTGGTTGTAAAAGATAACATGAAATCAATGGGAGGAATCACTCACGAGTTCCAAAGTGGCTGTGCATAGGGAGCTAGAAGGAATGGGGTACAATGGTCGAGGAGCTCATCATAAACCACATATATTTGTAAACAGTGCTAACGAGAGGTTCCCAGTGGTGGGACTGACTTTTTGGAATCATCTGTATGATAATGAAGGTTGAGGTCCCAGTTATCAGACTCAGCTGCCATTTGCCTTTTCTTTTATGAAAGACACACACCGAGATTGGGTTTTGTGGTGTAATGGTAAAGTTACAGGTCTCATGTACAAGAGGTCATGTGTGTGAATCTTGAAAGGTGCTCTGCAATTTTTAATTTTGAAATCATTGTCGAAATTACTTTAATCAGCTTTTTCAGTTGACTAGGTTAAAAGTATTTTTATTTATATTTCTGTGTCACATCATTTAAATCAACATAATTTTTGTGTGTGATAATGATATATTTTTTTCAAATTGCTCTCATTTTTTCTTCCTCTCCTGCATTTTCCATTGAGATCTTTGTGCATGTGAATTTAATTATTTTTATTTATCTATCTTAATACTGAAACATTTGAAACTACTGATTTATCGGTTAAAAAACTAAAGACGGAATAATATATTTGCATTGACTGTACAATTGTGTCAAAAATGTATTTTTCGTTACAAGATGTACATTTTTTGTATGGTCAGTATAATAAAACATTAATAATTATTCCAGTATGGAAAAAGTAAATCAGATGGAGTTTTCATAATAAGAGAAGATCATGAATAAAACGAAATTCAAGCAAAATGAGGAACAGAAGTAATGAACGCAAAAACATGGACAAAAATATAGGATGATCAAATGGAAGAAATAAATTGAAGTTAATACAGAAAAATAGTTAAAACCACATGCACAAAGTTTCCAAGAGGAAAAGGCGTGATAGGAAGAAAAAAATGAAAACACTAATATGCTGATTAAGATGAAGTGACAAAGAAATGGAATTAAAAAAATACATTTAACCCAATTGAGTGAATAAAAATAATGATTGAAATCATTTAAATGAAGATTTAAAAAATAAAAAATTTTGAAGCAGTTGACAAGATATGAAACTCTTGTGCACGTGTCCTGTACCTTTCTCCCCTTCTTTTGTTCCCTGTATTTGGTCTGGCGGATGTCATGTGACATATGACCAGGATACAGATTAGCTGTCTGTTCTTCAAGGAGTTCCTTACGTGATGGGGGAGTGGCTATGTACATAAAAAACAATATTCCATTTGAGTCCATAGACCTATCACGACACTGCATTGAGCAGATATTTGAATGTTGTGCAGGGTAATTGAGTTTAGTGAAACCAAACTTCTAATTGTTGTTGTTTATAGATCCCCTAGTTCTGACTTCAGAGCATTTCTGCTCAATCTAGAGAGGGCTCTTGATTCTCTTTGTAGGAGGCACCAGAAATTAGTTATATGTGGTAACTTCAGTATAAATTTTGTGTATGATGGTGCAAGAAAAAGGATGTTGGTAGATCTCCTAAATTCACATGATCTGATGTAGAACATGTTTTTTCCAACTAGGGTGCAGGGGAACAGTAGCACAGCCACAGACAATATTTTTATTCATTCTTCATTATTAGATGGGCATTCTGTAAGTAAAAGGGTGAATGGCCTTTCAGACCATGATGCACAAATTTTAACACTAAATGGATTTTGCACTGAAACAAATGTCACATGTAATTACAAACTATGTAGGAAAGATAATCCAACAGCAATAGAGAGTTTTTTAAACCTTGTCAAGGAACAAGAGTGGCAGGATGTTTATCGTGCCGATAACATAGATGATAAATAGAATGATTTCCTTAACACATTTCTCATGCTCTTTGAGAGTTGCTTTCCATTAGAACATTCTCAACGAGGTACTAGCAGGAATAGACAGCCCGGGTGGCTAACTAATAGGATAAGGATATCATGTAGAGCAAAGCGGGAATTATATCAAAACGTTAGAAGTAGTCACAATCAAGCTGCAGTAGCCCACTATAAACAGTATTGTAAGGTGCTTAAAAATGTTATTAGGAAGGCAAAGATTATGTGGTATGCAAATAGAATAGCTAATTCGCAGGATAAAGTTAAAACCATATGGTCAGTTGTGAATAAGTGTCTGGTCAGCAGCATAAGGGTGACGATATAAAGTCAGTTCACATTAAAAATGTTTCTGTTACTGATAAATCAGTAAAAAAATTTTAACAATCATTTTCTGAGCATTGCTGGTGAATTAAATAAAAATTTAGCTTATACAGGGAATCATATAACTCTTGTGGCAAATGCCTTTCCGAGATTGATGTCTGAAATACTCCTCTGTGACACAGACAAGGGGGAGACTGAGTCAATAATTAAATCACTGAAGACTAAGGACTCTCATGTTTTATGATGGAGTGCCTAGAAGAATATTAAAGTACTGTGCTGCACATGTTAGCCCTGTATTTAGCCATATTTGTAATTTTTCCTTTAGGAATGGCCAATTTCCTTAACGATTAAAGTACACAGTAGTAAAGCCACTTTATAAGAAGGGAGAAAGGGATAATACACACAATTTTAGACCTATTTCTATGCCATCAGTGTTTACTAAAGTTGTTGGAAAGGCTGTGTATGTAAGGATAATTGATCATTTTATATTATATGACACGATTTGCTATCTAATGTACAGTTCAGCTTTAGAAGTCATTTAACAACTGAGGATGCTATATTCTCTTTTCTCTGTGAGGTACTGTATAAGTTAAGCAAAAGGTTTCGAATGCTAGACATATTTTTTGATTTAACTAAGGCATTTGATTGTGTAGATCATAAAATATTGCTGTGACATACCCTCTAGTATTATGGGTAACTCTAAAATATTTCTGTTTGCTGATGACACTAGCTTGGTAGTAAAGGATTTTATGTGCAACATTGGCTCAGTTTCAAATAGTGCAGTTCATGACATAAGTTCATGGCTTGCTGAAAATAAACTAATGCTAAATAACAGTAAGATTCAATTTTTACAGTTTCTAACCCACAATTCAACAAAACCTGATGTTTTAATTTCACAGAATGGGCATATGACTAGTGAAACTGAACAGTTCAAATTTCTAGGTGTTCAGGTAGATAGTAATCTGTCTTGCAAAATCCACGTTCAGGATCTTGTTCAAAGACTTAATGCTGCCATTTTTACTATTCGAACGGTATCTGAAGTGAGTGATTGTTCGAAACGAAAATTAGTGTACTTTGCTTATTTTCATTCTCTTATGTCATATGGTATTATATTTTGGGGTAACTCTTCCCATTCCAAATAGGATATTTTTGGCTCAGAAACGGGTGGTTCGGGCAGTAAGTGGTGTAAGTACACGAACCCCTTGTCGACCCCTGTTCACGAGTCTGGGTATTTTGACATTGGCCTCTCAATATATATATTCCTTACTGTCATTTCTTATTAGCAATATTAGCTTATTCCCAAGAATAAGCAGCTTTCACTCAGTTAATACTCGGCAGAAATCAAACCTGCATTGTGGCCGAGTGATTATAGGCGCTTCAGTCCGGAACCCCGCTGCTACTACGGTCGCAGGTTCAAATCCTGCCTCAGGCATGGATGTGTGTGATGTCCTTAGGTTAGTTAGATTTAAGTAGTTCTAAGTTCTAGGGGACTGATGACCTCAGATATTAAGTCTCACAGTGCTCAGAGTCATTTGAACCCTTTTCGAACTTGCATTTGGATCGGACTTCCTTAATTCTTGTGCAGAAAGGTGTGAAGTATACTGCTGCATCCCTTTTGAATAAGCTACTACGCAAATTCAAAAATCTTAGCAGTAATCCACGTGCTTTCAGATCGAAACTGAAGAGTCTCCTTATGGGTCACTCCTCCTATCCTGTTTAGGAGTTCCTTGAAAATGTAAGCTGATTCTTGTTGTATTGTTGATTGCTTTTACTTAAACTTATGGTTTGACTTTTTGAGGTTTGTAAACATTTTATATTTATCTGTTATTACTTTTATGTTGTAATTTCATATACTGACACTTTCCATGACCTTGGAGATTTGCTCCTCAATTTGGTCTTACAGAACTTGGTGTGTAAATGAAACTAAAAAAAAAACCTGTTCAAGCTGATTGTTGAATACTTCACTCAGTTTTTTTTTAATTACAGAGTGGAGCCAGTCCTCTGGCTGAACATGCTGAGCTACTGTGGTGGCTGACCCAATTAACTGAATAAAGATAATGATTAAAATCATTTTGATGAAGATTTAAAAAGTAAAAAAAAAAAAATATCTGTGCGACTGGCAAGATATGAATGCACAATCTCTATGGCGCGAGTCCTGTACCTTGACCGTTAAGGATGCGTGATCATTCTGCTTGAAAGTATTGTTTTAAAGGCTAAAGGGAAGATGCAAAGTTACGATTTTTTTTGGTCGTTGATTATTCGCAAACAAGGACCCACCAGGGTGAATAGCTGCAGGGTATGAAACTGGGGTTCTTTACCTACATCACAGTGTAAATGATTTCCAAAAGTCCGTCCCATTATTGGGTACCTCTCCCTGCAAGTGTTACATGAGGGGTGGTGTAAGGAGCGACACCATTGAACAGTGGATAACTGGAAACAAGTTATTTGGAGTGATGTATCACGCTGTACCTAGTGGAAATCCAATGGAAGTGTTTGTGTTTAGATAATGCATGAAGAATATTACCTGCCATCATGTCTAGTGCCAACAGTGACATATGGAGAAGGTGATGTTACAATATGGGGGATGTTTTTTGTGGTTAGTTCTTCTGTGTATAACAGTAAAACATTTCTTTCTTTGCATATTACACCAATACTTCCAGGTCTCCTAAAGCAATCATTATCTGCACTGGACTGAGTGTCATCTAATCTAAGAGACAAAAACCCTTGTTTGAACCCCACACAAAGTCAGATACCTGGGGGCCTCTGAAGTGTAGTGCACACCTGACCCATTTAGAGGGGGGTGGGGGGGGGGTCTACATTCTCAACCGTGTGGTGCAAGTCTAGGAAGTCACAGCCTAGCTTTTCAGAGAAACTTTGCAGTGTCTAGTTCAAGCCTTCCACTCAGTGCAGAACTACGGGCCACGGTAGATTATGTAATGATAAGACAGAGAATCAGAAACCAGCTTTTAATGTTTCAAACATTTCCAGGGGCATATGTGGACTCTGACCATGGTTTACTGCTTATGACCTATTACAGATGAAAACTGAAGAAATTGCAAAAGTGTGGGGAATTAAGAAGATGGGATCTTGATTAATGGGAAGAACAAGGGGTTGTGGAGAGTTTGAAAAAGAGCATTAAGCAACAACTAACTGAAAAAGGTGAATGAAATATAATAAAAAATAAATGGGTAACTTAGAGAGATTAAACTGTAAAGGCAATAGATGCAAAGAAAGGCAGAAAGGCAATACCCAGGAGGAATTCTTGGATAACACACACGTTACTACATTTAGATGTTGAAAGACGAAAACATAAAAATGCAGCAAATGACACAGACAAATTGGAGTACAGAAGTCTAAAATATGTGACTAGCTTAAAATGAAAATTTGCAAACAGGAGTGGCTGGAGGATAAATGAAAATATGTAGAAGCATGATGAGTATAATAAATGTAGATGTTACTTACAAATGGTTGGAGAAAGAGAAGTAGCTATATGAAGTTAAGGGAATCACACCGTGGTACAGGTAAAAAAAAAAATTGATTTTTGGTTTTCATCATGTTTCAATAGATTAAGGTTTTATTTAAGTACTCTGAAAAGGATTTTGCTGAAATTTTTTTTTTTTTTTCATGCATTTAAAGAGCATTTTCCTACCATGTGTGCTTATGTACCACACCCACTTTTCTGTCACCCACTGTCAACCCACCCACTGTCAACTCTTAAGCCAAATGGAGATGCTATTTCTTGGCTTGTAAATGCCGTTGGAACTTCTTGTCACTCCTCATTCCAAGTAAACATGGGAGCAGTTGTAACATTAATAAATAAATAGACTTACCATATGCATGAAGCATGACTGCTAGCCCTCACATAATATAGACTAATGTAATTTAGTATATAAAAATCCAGGTCAACAGTAAATTTATAGTAAATGATAAGTACAAGAGTCAGGAACTTCAGCCAACACAATGTGAGTACATTTGTCTCAAGACTAAATGAAATGTCCTGGTTGTTCAGCAAGTGGTACTCAGTAAACACAAATTACAATGCTTTTGTATCCAGAGTTCATGAGTGTTTTCAATAAATGCTTCCCCTTCATAACAGCACATGACAAACACTGTAGGAAGAACTCATGGATAACTGAAGGCATCAGGATCTATAGCATTAGAAAGAAAAAACTGCACATGGAAACAAAGGACAACCATGATGCAGAGTTTGTCAGCTATGTAAACAAATACAAAAGAATATTTGGTAGAGTAGTTAAACAGGCAAAACAAATGGTTAACAGCAAATACATATCAGATGCCACAAATAAATCAAAAGCTGTGTGGCAGATTGTCAGGACTGAAATAGGAGCTGAAAAAACAAAAAGTTTTAATCAAAAATTAGAAATAGATGGGGAAATGATTACAAATGCCAGACATATTTGCGAAGAATTCGACAGATATTCCATAAATTCTAACAAAACTGAAAATCTCCTTCCTCCACACATACGTCCCAATATAATGTGGCACAGATCAGTAGAATTCGAACTCACTCATGTATCCTGCTATGAAGTGGCTAATATTAGAAAATCCCAAAAAAATCTCAAATCTGTGGGCTGGGATGAAGTTCCAACAAAAATAATAAAGGCAGGATGTGATAATATTGCACACTAACTCTGTCACATAATAAATCAATTGTTTGATGAGGGCTGCTTTCTGGGCAGGCTGAGGTATGCGGAAGTTCGACGTATCCACAAAAAAGGCTGACATGAGGGAATAGGAAATTTTTGCTCAGTATCAATACTACCAATTATTTATAAAATATTTGAGTGAGTAGTGTGTAATCAACTAGAAACAACATTACATTATTCTTAATAATCAGTATGGACTTAGGAAGGGCCGAAGCACTGTGCATGCTATAAATGGAACTAATCACTAAAATAAGCAAATGTCTCGATAACAAGGAGAGCATATCTAGTATCTTCTGTGACCTCAGTAAGGCATTTAATATGGTAAACCATAAGCAGCTGCTCCTAAATTTAGGTTCTTATGGCTTCCATGAAAAATGTTTCTAGTTGGTTCACATTGTATTGCAAAAATGGGGAAACAGAGGGTAGTTATACAACATAAGGGTGATAAAGCTTGTTCTAGTTGGAAGGAAATACAAGCAGGTGTACCCCAGTGGTCCATACTAGGCCCATTACTATTTATATATTATATTCAAATGGCTCTGAGCACTATGGGACTCAACATCTGTGGTCATAAGTCCCCTAGAACTTAGAACTACTTAAACCTAACTAACCTAAGGACATCACACACATCCACGCCCGAGGCAGGATTCGAACCTGCGACCGTAGCAGTCGCGCGGTTCCTGACTGAGCGCCTAGAACCGCTAGACCACCGCGGCCGGCTATATATTATATAAATGACATGCCAGGTAAGCTAACTTCAGATACGATTCTGTATGCAGATGACTCAACAGCAGTAGTCTGCTGTAAAAACACTGAAGTATTGTCTCAGAAAACGAAACAGACTCTTCAAGAACTAGAAAATTGGATAAATTATAATGCTATGAAACTAAATCTAACAAAAACACAAACTGTACACTTCAGGACCAAACAAACTTTTGAAACACCTAAGTCTAAAATTATATAACAAACTGCCACAATCAGTGAAAATCCTCACCCCCTTTAAATTTAGGGAGGTATTAGACATGTGGTTTAAAAATAAAGCATACTACTCAATTGAAGGATATCTTGGAAGTAATTTGGAAGGAATGTATAAACAATGAAATGATGTAACTATCATTAACTAGATGCTTAAAACTGTACAATTAATTCTGGAATGAAATAAACAATGAAATAGTGTAACTATAATTAACTAAGTGTGTAAAGCTGTATAATTAATTCTTGAATGTAAACTGTATAGCAATTATTACTGAAATCTTCTGATTAGTAAGAAGTTTATGTATATGTAAAACAATGATGTGTGCAAAATGTAAAAATTACGTACTACTAAAAATATGTATATATGTATGCATAATGTATAATGTAAAATTAGTAACAACTATACTTTTATGAATATGTAAAATGTATTTTGACGAAACCAATTGCATGGTAAACATGCTGAACGGCTAATAAATGAACATACGAATATACAGGGTGTCCCATTTATCTTCACCACCCTAGATAACTCTTTGTCTAGATGCAAATTACAAAATGTTTCAAGCATATGTTCTTTAGCCGTCAGGGGGACATCAATTAGCATGATTGCCTTCGTTGTAGCTTTGTTTTTTACAAAGCTATCAACAGTGGTATGACCTTTTTTTTTAATGGCACCCTGTGTTTTTTATTTGGTAATTCATTTCCTCTCCTAAAGACCTATTCAAAAATGTATCACAGTGTACCATTCACTGACACACAATATTATTAATTACATAACACAATACTGACGTTGATGCTCCCAGCACTTAGTGCAGGTACTGGGGTTAATGGAACACATCCATGTGCTGACGTTGACAGAGGACAAATGTAAACAGAAGTAGTATGCACACCTGTCATTCCATCAACCATCATCAGTTGAAGAGATGTGTGAATAGAATGTACACCAACGGAGAGAAGGTAGAAATGCTACTCATCTATGGGGAATGTAAGTTAACAGAACAGTAATTGCAATACTGCTTTATTATGTGTGGGTACATTTAGTACAGTAGTTTAGTCCTTTTAAATACTATTGTGTAGAGTAGGCATACAGTAAAGGCTGTCATTCCTACAAACTGCATCAACATAACGTTTATTTTATTGTTGTTGTTGTTGAAGGTAGGCGAAATGCTAAGCAGGCAGCAAAACTGTACATAGAGTGATATCCTGACATGAACTCATTTTCCCGACAGATATTTTCTCATCTTGTTGTGATGCTTCAGGAAACGGAAAGTTTCAACCCATGACAATGCAATTGTTGTAGCACTCACACAGACGAAGCTGCCAAAGTTACTGTTTTCGCTTTCGTTGCTATGAATCTACATGTGAGCACATGACAGCTTGAACACGAGATTGGCATTCCTAAAACCAGTGTACATTGTATTCTTACATGTCACTGGTTCCATCCTTAACATGTACACCTACATCAAGAATTGCATGGGAATTATTTCCAGAATCGTATACAGTTTTGTCAGTGGGCACAGCAGCAAATCCTCGCCAACCTGAACTTCTTCTCCAATTTTCTATTTACCGATGAATGTTCCTTCTCAAACAAAGGACAGGTAAATACAAGGAACATACATTATTGGTCCAGCGACAACCCGCGATGGCTTAGACAGGTGGAACATCAGCACCAGTGGAGAGTTAACGTTTGATGTGGGATGCTTGGTACTACAATTATTGGCTCTTATTTCATCAATGGTAGTCTAAATGGCACAGTCTATGCCAACTTCCTCAAACAAATTCTTCCTCCTCTTCTGGATGAAGCGCCGCTAAGAACCAGAATGATTATGTGGTTTCAATATGATGGATGCTCAGCATATAATGCCTTGTGTGCACGTCACATTCTGAACCGAAGGTATCCTGCCAGATGGATTGGTCGAGGAGGAACAGTTACTTGGCCTGCTAGACCTCCTTATTTAAATCCTCTGGACTTTTTTCTTTTGGGATGCATTAAATACATTGTCTACCGTGATATTCCAACAACTCCAGAGGACATGCAGGAACATATCATGCTTGCTTGTAATTCTCTTGAGAAGGCAACATTGAAAGCAGTAAATAATTCTTTCATCCAACGAGTGCACCAGTGTATCGGTGTCCAGGGTCACCACTTTGAGCACTTTGAATGTTCTACTCTTGGGCAATAGTACAGGAGAAAGTCAGTTTTGTGTTATTTTTTTACTTGGTTTCCATTTGTTTTCTGACAACTCCAGCAAGTGTACGAGTTTGTGATTCCGGGCTTAATGTCAATGTTGTGTTATGTAATTAATAACGTTGTGTTTCAGTGAATGGTACACTGTGATACATTTTTGAATGGATCATTAGGAGAGGAAATGAATTACCGAATAAAAAGTACAGGGTGACATTTAAAAAAAGTCATACCGCTGTACATATCTTTGTAAAATACAAAGCTACAATAAAGGCAATCATGCTGATTGATGTCCCCCTGATGGCTAAAGAACATTTGCTTGAAACATTTTGTAATTTGCATCTGGACAATCAGTTATTTAGGGTGACCAAGATGAATGGGACACCATGTATAACACAGTTAAGTTATGAAGGCAGAGAACTGCTAACTGCAAATCTGTTAAATTTCTGAGAGTGACCAGGAACAAAAACTTGTCAGGGATGATCATGTGGATTGCTTACTGAAGTGGTTAAATAGTTTTGTTTACGCAATGAGGGTTCTAAATAAAGTAACTGACGTAGCTGTTAGGAAAATTGTGTATCATGCATATTTTGTATCAGTTGTAAGATATGGCATAATTTTTTGGGGAGTTGAAAAAGGATGCCTCCTCAGAGTGTTCAAGCTACAGAAAAAAATTATCAGAGCTATGACTGGAACAAACAATAGACAATCATGCAAACCTTTATTTGCAAGCCTTGACTTACTGACAATTCTTTCCAAGTTTATATATGAAACACTTCTATTTGAGTTAAAAACCCACATCTTTTTAGGGAAATTCATTTACACATGCTTATGAAACAAGCACAAACAAGATTACATGTTACCTTGCCACAGACTAACATTATTTGAAAATACTCCATATTACATGGCTTTGAAGCTTAGCAATAAAACACGTTCAAAGTTGAAGGACTGCAAGCTAGAACCCACAGGTGCAAACAGTGAAAAATATTTAAAAAGCAAATGCTACTACAGTGTGGATGATTTTATAAATGAGGAAGACAAGTAGGAGATATTACATTTGTTCTGTTTTCCTGTTTTTGTACATTATGCTTTTGTTCCCTTTTAATGGAGGTATATGTTCTTTTTATGTGTGTCCATACATATAAACTATGTATTGTGTAAACTATGTATCTAAATATTTAGATTTATACATATATACTACTTTTATGAAAGTATGTGCTCTTTGAAGTATGTCCATATATATAAACTAGAGAAACAAACCTGAGAAATACTTTAAAAGAATGATTTTAAACCACTGTGGAAATTTTAAGAAACAGGAAGAAATGTTATGTGTAATTATCTTTTTATGTTGTAATGTGCTTCTGGGAGCATCCATATGTTTTATTTTAATGTATCTTGTTTTACGGTATTCTTAGGCAGGCATAGAATTATTCATTGATGAGTCACCAATGTTTCAATCAAATGATTGTATATAACATGTCATGTGACAATAAAGATTAGATTCTATTATACTACAATTGTCTGAATCACTTGCTGTTATATCTGTACCACATGCAACTAATATTTTCATATTGCATGCATCCACTGTGTGTGGCTTTAAGGGAGTTCGGGACTCGATCAAACTAATTTCGTCAGTTGTACCTATGATACAGAATGTTTGGACCTAATCACATCAGGACTTAGTTGTGCAGTAAATTTTCAGCTCTGCGTCAGCAAAATGTAGTTCCAAATATTTTTTACTGCAAAGCTTGTACCCTTTCACAGTCAAGAAGCAGCTCATAGCAGACTTAGACAAGGTATGAGAGAGAGGAGTTATTATTCCTATCTCCAGTACCAAATGAAACACCCCATCATAGCTGTAAAAATGTGTACTACTGTTAATGCACACTCCATTATTGACTCTTAGCCAATCCTGGATACTGTTAACTCATCACAAAATTAACTGGGAACAGCGCTGTACAAAAATTGATCTCATCGTACATACTTGCAACTTCCACTTCACATTCCAACAGATAAGTACTGCACATTCAAGTCCACCTGTGTAAGTGTAATATATTGCAGTCTGAAATAAGTGCTGTTGCAATCATCCAAATATGTTTAGAACAATTAACACAACCAATTTCTGAATTTGCTAATTACCTCCTCATTATTATCCTCAATGATATAGAACAGTGGGATTGCTTAAATTGTTTAGGGACCATCATTTCAAAATTGTTGGAAGCTGAATGCCACTATAAGTTAGAACAAAAGGTAGTTTTTTCCAGATAGAGGTTAAATATTTATGTAACATTAACCAAAAAGGCATGTGAAGCCACTAGGAGGCTGTGTGTCCAAGAACATTACCAATTTCAAGTGGTCCATGGGAAGATTCACTAATACTGGGTAGATATAATTAAACTACAACTACTCACGGAGGTCCAGTGTGGGCTGTAATTATCATATGGCAGATAAACTTGATAGATATGCCAATGTGTTAATGCAGAACCAATTTATGCTGGAAAAAAATTAATTTCAGTTTTGGCCACCAGGTGCAAATCTGACAAGCCATAATGTGAGTGAACAGAATGGCTCTTGAGAAGAGAGACTATGTACTGTTAGTGAAGCTGTTTTATGCGAATGGCAGCAGTTACAGTGCTGCATTGAGAGGGTATTGGTGACTGAAAGATCTTGAGAGAGGCCCAATGTCATTTAATGGTTAAAAGAAGATGATAATGAAATTTGAAAACATGGGCGAACTCGGTGTGGCACCAAGAAGAGGAAGGTATCCTATCCCAGGGGAGGTTATTAACAAGGTTGGTGTTGCTGTAACTGACCATGGAGCACATGCCCCAGGTAGTGCTATTGTTCATGCAGTGTCATAAGAATTATCCAGCCCATGGTCAACATGTAGGGAAGCCTACTCACTCCATATAGAAGTCATATGATTTCCGTTGTGTGCCAGCCCCAGTCCGCTGTAACTAGCTATGACATCATGACTGTTGTGCAATACCTTAAAAGTAATGTAAATAATCTGAAAAGTTGATAGCATGTCAGTAATGATGCTAAAATAATAATATGCTAAGTTTCAGTTTGGTAACTTAAACAGTTTTCGAAATTTGGACGTTTTATGTAAAAATAATCGGCAGAACAGGAAGGAGCTAGAAACTTCAATATTTATACTCAGATTCCTTTTTCATTGTAATTTAATGGAAACAGCATGCTGGATCTCACAAAGTAATATTTTGGTTGAAATTCATGATTTTCTGTTTTTGTGTCTTTAAAAGTTCGGAAGCAAGATTAGATTAAGTAAGTGATTAGATACAGCTAGGATGTTTAGATTTAGTTAGAATGGAGACACGCTATAATAACAAAGATGTGAGAAGTTTCAAAAAGGCAGCTATAAAACTATAGCTGTAGTGTCTCTCCAAAGGGCAAGTTCAGAGCTCATCTATTGCATGCAGTACAACTAAAATAATTCTCTCGCCAAAAGTATTTAACCTAGCCACATCAGAATTTTATTATAGATACTTACCTATGTGCTGATAGCACACTTAAATTGAGAGCTTCATTGGCCTTCAGCAAATGAAGCAATTAATTATTTAGTAACTTGAAGTGGTATTCTGCTAGCCCCAGAGGCTAGTCATAAGGCAAATGTTGTCAGCTGCGCCTTTGGCGGTCCACACTGTGGCTATATAAATAAGAGTGTACGAGTTAGAGTAAGGCCCCAGTTCTCTTCTAGATTCATATCAGCATGCACTCCGTGTCGGAAGCCGCATCGCGTTTGTGCAGTCGCCAGGAACAGCCTTGGATGCCATATTACGCAACTCAGTATGCACTTAACAATGAGTTCGCATTGGGGTTAAGAGTTAATTGCAGAATGACTCCAGTGATTTATTCTCAGTTTTGTGTATATCGTATTTTCACGTGTCGCTGCAGGACAGACTTTCTACCATTACTAGTGTGGCGTTTGATGAATATTAACATCAAATTTTGACAAGCATTCAATTTGAACATTGACATTGATAATGATTATTGAACAGTTTCGTTATATAGGGATAATAGGATCTGCGCAATAGACTCTGATAGTACAATAGCTGATATGGGTAATCACTTGTCTGGAATTTTACACTTTATTGTTTTCAGAATATAGTGAAAATTGTTATAGTATACTGCATTTTCTATGGATCCCAAACATCATCCTAAATCCTCAGAGTAGTGAACTTCAGTAATCAATAACTCTAATTCTCCATCAGAGTGGGCACAGTAAACTCTAATTACAGGCATCATGTTTTTGCTAATCACTTTCTGGTTGCCAACATTGTAGTTAGAGAACTTCTGTTGAGAACGGCACATACAATAGACATAAATTCTTTATTTTTCCGCCAGCCACCCCACAAACAAAATGGAAATTTTTGCAGTCTGTTTTACACTGTTGCCCGTATGAGATCCATATGTTGCAGAGCAGCTGAAACCACATGATCCACAGCAACATTCTGGATTTACTGTTCTGTTTCTGGCATAAATGAAAGCTGATGATGTGTGACTGGGCAATAATCAATGGAGTAACGAGGCACATTTTGCACTACAGGGTGCAGTTAGTACACAGAACTGCCAAATTTGGGGTGCTGTTGAACCACATTTTGTGCACAAAGAGTCATTGCATTCACCATATGTGACTGTGTGGTATGGAATCACAAGCACCTTTATTCTCAGTCTGTCCTAGAAGAGAGTACACCCAGAGGTCCTATCAGGTGGACTGTGACATCTGCACATTATAGAGACCTCCTTGTACAGCACGTGATTCCTGCTTTGGAAGAGCGCAACTTTGTGGAAACCCCTGTTTTCATGCAAGATGGGGCAATCCCTCGTGTTGCTCACCCAGTACTCATAAAAGATCTGCTTGATGCAATCTTCCATCCAAGTGTTATCTCCACATGTTTCCCAGATGCATGACCTATAGTATCACCTGATCTGAATCCAAGTAACTTTTGGCTCTGGGGATATCTAAAAGAATAGTGTTACCAGTGACAAATTCAGCCTCTACCTGATCTGAATACCAGTATACAGGAACATGTTACTCAAATTCCACCAGAACTGCTGTGAGAAACTGTTGATCAAGTCATTTTATGAATGCAGCATGTTATCGATGTCTCTGGTGCTCACATTGAACAAATTGTGTAAGCGGCAGTTAATAATAAAATCAACATTATGCCTTCCTCACTTGTTTGACCTTTTCTGCCCACATAAAATTCCGAATCCATTACACATGGAAATATTTCTATATGTCCACCGAGCAAGGTGGCACAGTAGTTAACACACTGGACTTGCATTTGGCAGGGCAGTGGCTCAAAACCGTGTCCAGCCATCCTGATTTAGGTTTTCCATGATTTCCCTAAATCACTTCAGGGAAATGCTGGTATGCTTTGAAAGGACAGGCCAACTTCCTCCCATAATCTGATGGGTCTGATGACCTTGCTGTTTGGTCCCTCACCCAAATCAACCAACCAACCAGTCTATATGTCTTCTTATCATTCTTAGTACCAGATTTGCACCTGCTTGCCAAAATTGGGAGTAATTTTTCCAGTGTAAATTGGTTCTGCTTTAACGCATTAGAATATCTACTGAGTTTCACTGCCGTATCCCGGGTTCCCGGGTTCGATTCCCGGCGGGATCAGGGATTTTCTCTGCCTCGTGATGGCTGGGTGTTGTGTGCTGTCCTTAGGTTAGTTAGGTTCAAGTAGTTCTAAGTTCTAGGGGACTGATGACCATAGCTGTTAAGTCCCATAGTGCTCAGAGCCATTTTTTTCACTGCCGTATGATAATTACATCACACCCTACATGTCCATGAGCTGTTGCACTTTAGTTATAACCACTTGGTATAAGTGCATCCTACTAACAAACTGACATAGAAAGGTGTTCCATATGGATGGTTGTTCAAGTATGACACAGTTCATAAAACCATGAAACAGAAACACAGGTCCATTCCATACCTAGCAAGGTGTACATCTGGTAGCCAACTGATAGTAGTGGTGGATACATCACAATAAGGAAATGGAGCTGTCACACAAGAACAAATTTGGCAGCAAACACACAATAGCCAAAGCCTCTAAAATATTACATAAAGCACAAAGTCAGCACTCAGAACCCTTATTAATAAAATTTATGACTTACTTTAAGTGGCTATGACCCTTAAGAATACCCAGTGACCCAATTATATGAGTTTTCTTCATGTAGCTTATGCACTGTCATCAGGTCCAGAAAGAGTAGTTGCTCCTTATGCTCTCTGACTACACATCCTAGGCCTGTTACAAGTAGACCACTGGGGCATCACTTGAATGAAGAATCTTGCTAGGAGATATGTGTACTCACCACTACTATTTACCAAAAACAGACTGTCACACCCATAGTTTTTTCAAACAATGAACCACGTGGTATCAAATGCACCTGGATTCTTTTAATGACATCCATGAAAAGTACATACCTTGTTGCTGTTGATGAATTATTTAATGTTCCCTACATAGATGTTATATGTACAAACAACATGACGGAAAACATCTTCACCGCAATGTTAAAACTTTTCTCATACAAAGTGTTCCACTCACCCTTATCACTAACAGTGGAATTCAATTCAAGTCAAACAGTCTCTGCCAGTGTTTGAGTGAAGAATCATACAGTATCCAGCAATATGTTCTTCTCCTCTGGTGGTCTCACTTAATGCAGCCACTGTTCTGTCTGCAATCCAGCTGCCATCCATTGGAGACTCGCCAAAAATTGTGTAAGCATAAACATCTACTAATGAAGACAACATGTTTGCAGCTGTATTCCCTTATCCATCATGCAGACCTCTGGCATGTTTTGTCAGTTATAACTTTGAGCTATTCCTGTCTGTCAGTGCAGAGCCACTTCCTGAAATATCTTCATCCCCCAGCCACCTACATCACCCACCACATTTCTTGGGCTTTTCATGGGTGATGAATGTTGTATCCATAATTGGACTGGAGAAGGAAATATGGGAGAGAGCACTGCTAAGGGGAGCACCACAGAGAAGCAGTTGTGCTGGCAACCATAGACAAGATGATGTACACAATGTGTGGAGCCACTCACTTCAAAGGGCAGTGTACCATTGGTGCTACTCTTGCTCATGACCATTTCATGTGATACTTGACAAACCCATGGCTGATGCCAGTGATGTTAACACCAGCTTTCTCTAGACTGTGTTTAGATTTATACT
This sequence comes from Schistocerca nitens, assembly GCF_023898315.1. Lineage (NCBI taxonomy): Eukaryota > Metazoa > Arthropoda > Insecta > Orthoptera > Acrididae > Schistocerca > Schistocerca nitens. Next base: position 864,991,276 of record NC_064616.1, on the reverse strand, counting down.
ATGTGCTCTGTTAATGATGTGCACCTGCAAGCACAGACAATCTGTTGATATCGTTTGTTATTTCAGACATAGATTGGTAAAATCCACTTGCTTCAAAGCATGAACTGATTAAGGAAACTTGCTATGTTGTATACATTCATGTGCTTCAGCTATGAGGGCCACATTTTAAGGTTTTACACATTTTTTGGTACAAATTATTTTACAATTACTCAAAAGATTCAGTTTAAAATTTATACACTTTTGCATACATTCCAACCAGGTTTTGGAAGTATTCAGCAGCTTCTTGAGGTGATGAAAATAATTGGCCACACACTCTTTATTTAGCAAAAAGAAACAAAAAGAAATTGTTGGGTGATATAGCAGATGAATATGGCCAATGAGGCCATATTTTTTCCATCAAGTAGAGTGAAAAGAACAGTTCTACAAAAAAACATAGATCCACTCCATATCTAACAACGTGTACATCTGGTAGCAAACTGATAGTAGTGGTGGGTGCATACCAGTACGGCAATGGAGATGTGACACAAGAACACAGAAGCCAAAAAATATACCATAGCCTTCACCTCTAAACTATTACATAAAGCACAAAACCAAATCATTTCCCATGTACTTTTTATTTGGCATAAGGGAAAAAAGAGAAGTTGTTTATATATGACCAGTGAGACACTAATTTGATATTTTTCCCATCATGTAGACTGAAAAGAACAAAATTCTACAACAGCCCATCTGGCTTTCATGATAAGGAAATGTCAGTTTCTTTTGTAATTGACATGCATGCCATGCAACAGCTAGCATTGTCATGATGAAAAATGATACAATGTTTTTGGTGTATTTGATGGTTTTGTGGCGTTGGTCCACAGATCGATAGGCCAGAACATCATATGTGTATTACGTCTTCAAGTGGATCTTTGTTTTGTATACTTACGGGACCTCAGTTCCCGCCTAGTCTTCGACCTGTACGTTTGCCGTGTAAAAAAATTATTGATGATTAGAAGAGAGAACCATGGTCATTACCTTACCACCTTGATATCTCCTTCAGTGGTGACCTCGAAGTTCGAATAATCCGTCGAACCGAGTACAAAGTGACTACCGCGCTAGCTTCCGCGTCGCGCATTTCCGTGGTTACAGATGGCACCGCCCACAAACTTCGCTTGCAACACGGATCGCCTACTCTTGCCAACCACGCCATCTCAAGCCAGAACTCATGAAAGTGGCTCGCGAACAAATAGATGATCTCCTAACAGCTGGTGTCATCGAACCATCTGCCGGATGCTGGGCCTCGCCTATCCACTTCATCACAAAAGCGACGGCACTGCCATATGGTTGGCGACTATACTAAGTTGAACTCTCGTACTATGATAGACAAGTACCCGGTTCCTAACGTCGCGGATTTTAACCATGCTCTTGCAGGTGCCAAATATTTCTCGGTAGTGGACTGTAGGAGGGCCTTTCATCAAATTCCGATGGCACCAGAGGATAGTGAAAAGACAGCTGTCACAACACGTTTCGGCCTTTTCCAGTACCGGTTCATGCCCTTTGGCCTCCGCAACCCTGCAGAAACTTGGCAGATATTCATAAACAAGGTGTTGTTTTATCTGGATTTTTGTTTCGTTTACTTGGACGACATTCATATTTTCAGTCCTATTTTGCAAAAGAACAAGGAACATTTGCAGATTGTTAAAGACACTCTTACCGCTGCTAGTGTTGAACTGAATAATAAGAAGCTCCAGTTTACACCAGACTTCGGTAAGATTCTTAGGATACATTGTGTCAGCTAAGGGCCTCACTCCTCCCAAGGATAAAATCAAACCTGTTTTGGATTTTCCATACCCTCACTCGTTTAAGGAGCTGCGCAGATTCATAGGAACAGTGAAATATTATAGGAAGCACTTGCCTGCCGCAGCCGAGGTTCAGGCTTCCCTAACAGATGCCCTTGCTGGCAAAAATACGACTGGTATCTGCCTGGTCCCCTGGACCCCTGCCATGGAAGAAGCTTTTGACAAATTGAAGCACCTACTAGCAAACGCAGTGACTGTTGCCCACCCGCATCCGGACGCTACATTTTTTATTACCGCAGATGCCAGTGATACCGCAGTAGGTGCTGTTCTCAGCCAAACCGTCGGAGATACTACTTCTCCTTTGCAGTTCTTTTCTAAGAAGCTCAATGGCGCTCAAAAAAAGTACTCAGCCTTTGATAGGGAGCTCTTGGCAGTTTACGAGGCTGTGAAACACTTTCGTGCCGAGGTTGAGGGTAGGGACTTCTACATTTTAACCGACCATAAACTTTTGGTTGCTGCTGTAGAGAACCCCCCCGACTGACCCTCCACCTAGACGCTTCCGTCATTTTGACTTTATATTGCAATTTACCTCTGACATACAATACATAAAGGGTGCAGGTAATGTGGTCACAGATTTTTTGCCTCGTGTCGGCGCTCTCACAACTCTGATAGACCTCTCTAACTTGCCTCAGCTGCAGTCTGCTGACACAGACACTATGGACCTTATTTCTGATCACAGCTTGTCACTCAAACCTGTATGATGCACCTTTCCTGGTGTCATAGGCGAGGTTTGGTGTGACGAATCAACTGGTACGCTGTGTCCCTTCATACCCAAACCTCTAGAGAGACAAGTGTTCAACGAATTACACAACCTAGCTCATCCAGGTGTGAGAGCCTCTACCAGACTTATTTCAGAGCGCATTGTCTGGCGCGACATGCATCACGACTGCCAAGCCTGGGCCCATGCCTGCATTCCGTGCCAACAAAATAAAGTTTTGCGGCACACATTTCCCCCACAAGGCAGCTTCACCACTCCTCCCAGTCGCTTCCAGCACATTCACATTGACTTGGTGGGCCCCCTCACCCCCTCCGAGGGTTACAGATACGTGCTATCTATTATAGACAGAACCCCTCGTTGGGTGGAAGCTGCCCCACTACCCAATATTACATCCGAATCAGTGGCACGATCCTTCATAGACACTTGGATTTCCTGCTTTGGCTGCCCTATTTACTTGATGACCGACCAAGGCCGTCAATTTGAGTACGCCTGGTTTTCTGAACTATGTAGGCTGTGCGGCATGGTTTTAGTTCATCTTGGAACATGCAAACAGTTGATTACTGCTTATTTTTTTGCGTGGTGTCAATCCACGGATCGATAGGCCAGAACATCATATGTGTATTATGTCTTCGAGTGGATCTTTTTTTTGTATACTTCTGGGACCTCAGTTCCTGCCTAGTCTACGACCTGTACATTTGTCGTGTAATAAAAGTATTGATGATTAGAAGAGAGAACCATGGTCATTACCTTACCACCTTGATATCTCCTTCAGTTTCTTCAATGAATTTTGGCAAGCAAACTATTATTGTTCTTCAGTACTCTAAAACAATGGTCACTGCATATTCAGTATAATCAAAGAAACATGTAACCATTTTCTTGGAACTGCTTCATGAACAAACCATTTTGATTGTTTTAGTTCATCTTGGAACGTGCAAACAGTTGATTACTGCTTATTTTCTAGCTCATATGAATGTATCCAAGTGTTACCTCCACTTCTGATGTTTTATACAGATTTTGCATGCCCTTGTTCAGAGTTTCTGAGTACTTCCCTACCACAAATGATAAGGGCCTATTTTTGAGCTTTGGTCAAATTATGTGGAATCTGTTGTGAACAGATCCTTGTCATAGGTAAATGTTCATGCGAAATCAGATATACTGCAGTCATCAACATTCTTAAGTATGCCTCTATCTCACTGTAAGTCAGATATTGATTCTCCTTAGTCATGTTGCACATAGCATCAGTGGTTTTAGGAGCAACTGGCTGACCTTCACTAAATTTACCACTGACAAAAACATGACCACAATAAAATTCTGGAAACTAATTGAAACATTCTTTTTTGAAGGTAACTGATTGTCAAAAGTTGAACAAAGCAATTCAATACATCATTGTTAAGTTAGGCCTTTCTGAAAATCACCCACAAAAATGTTCACATGAAATTCCTACTTTCTCATAATACTGTTTCCTGAACTGTTAACTGCAAATAAACCTCTTATCCAATTTCTGAGTTCCCATTGTTTTAACAATAACAAATAACTCATTTTAAAACAATAGAAATGTCACATCTACATAGTGTCATGTGGAGGTCCTCTATTACTACATAAAATGCCATCCTTGTATAAATAATTATTAGTTTATTCTAATCTGCACCACTGAAACATTTTTTCACAACACTGGCTGATACAACGAACACTTTTGATAATAACTCACTGTCCCATTTCATTTGCTCACATGAAATATGAGCCATGTATTTCACACTAATGGTCTCATCTGAATGTGTTTTAGACCATTTGAGACCAGAAGCTTCATATTAAGGTATTGTGCTTGTAACAATGATTCGGTATGAATGTTTGGTGTTTCCTCAGGGAATGATATAAGTCCACTGATCTTCCACTGCAAGTCGGCTACCATTAAATGTTTATTGGGAATCATATTCACACCATAATCCATTTAATATACCATCAAAATTAAGATGTACTCCCTAGTACATGCTTTTAGAATAAGGAAAACAAAAATTTTGGTTGAATGATCATTCTAAGGAAAATTAGTTAACAGGATATCTCATTTACTTAGTATGAATCCAGATGAGTGAGTATGAGATGTGAAAGGACAAACTTGTTGATAGTTGATGTCCTACACATACAATATAATATTGAATTATAAGTAATGCCTACATGCAATTTATTCTTCATCAGATGGAAGTACTTATGCATGACTGATTTCAACAAATGGCTTGGAGTGTCTTCTGCAGCCTCAGTGAAGCAGAAGCTATTGCTGTGATTAGTTGTGCAGTTATTGTGACTCAAATGGGCCAGTTTTGGGGGAGCCTGTTGCTGTGACTCAAGCAATATGCTGTCACTGGCTTCCTAAAAGCAGAAGTTGTTGCTCTGATCGAAGCTTATTGAAGAATTAAAGCAGTTTATGTTACTTGGTGTATTTGTGTTAGCACTGTGTAGTGCTGGATAAGCAGATGTAAAGCCGTCAACACACAAAAAATGGAACTGTGTGACAACCAAAGAATTGGACAATCTTTGTCAGCAGTGAACAATTTTCACAAAAGTAATTACTTTTCATACTACTCCCCAATTGAAACATTAAGTAGAAACTACTAATCCTAGATTTTTGAATTTATTTGTGCCTTCTTCAGGAGGGAAAATGGGATTAGTTGTGGAAAAGGGGTCGACTCACTCAAACCCTAAGTTGACAGGATGAGGGGACGCAAAAATTAAGAGTTTGTCAGACTAGGAGGTCAAAGAGAATACTTTGGTAAGCATTGTGGCAGCTTCAGTTTTCAGTTCAGAGATCATAGAAAGGCCAGTGTCATAAGTAAAGAGTGATTAAAACAGGAAGAGATGTGAAAAGTGGAATGAATGCTGTAGCTGAGAAATAGGGGCTAAGGGGAAAAAAGAGGACCAAGAGTAAACTAGCTGGGCACATGAATGGACCCAGTACTCAGTTACTGAGCATGCTATACAGGACATCTTATAAGACCTAGTTGCCTGCTATACCATGCAGGCCATTTGTATCCTCCCATCCAATATGATTTCTTCAAACTACAGTGATGGAATTATTTTCCTCTCATCTTGCCACTCTCCTGAACATAATATCAATCAAAATATAATAGGACCTGTGACAAACAGGTCAGTTGGGATATTAGAGTTAATAATGTGATAAATCGCCTGCTTCCACTGCAGCCCCCGCAAAGCATTACAAAAGAAACATTTCCTGTGTGGCTGTGTACACACCCTAGCATACACCATCTTCTCCACTGAAGGAGTATGAGGGATTGTAAACTAATATCAGCAGTAGAAAAGTTTATAGAAGAAGTCAGGCAAAAAATAAATAAAAATAAAATAAAATAAAAAACTTCCATGTGTATTGAATAAGGGAGATCTTGAATACTGATAGTTATTTGAGGAAACCAAATGAATCCCTCAGTAGCTCCTTCAGGTGTTCATTTATGTGTTTACTGAAAACATTTTGAATCTATCTGATGTCCATGTGCTATGACCATAAAATTAAATAAGGCTAAGTATTTGATGGCTGTTTTTGAGCATGGTGCATTTCACAACTTACATCCCTGCCAATTATAGGCAGTTTGTGTAACATTATATGACCTTTCCAAAGACATAGTCTGTCATGTTTATTTACTATCCTGTAAGACATTAACAAGGAGACACTCATAGATTTTATTAAAAAATTCCTCAACCATTTTCTGCCCCCAGGGGTCTATAAATGCGTATTGTTCTGAGGGTCTCCAGTTCCACCTGTACCATGGTTAAAGAAGTTGAAAGTCTCCTTAATGGAGAAATATATGTTACTTCTAAATATGGGACATGGGGACTATTACTGCACTCCAAAAGAATCATTTTTCTCAAGCAACCTGTCCTTTTGTTCTCCCACTACTGCTGACACATTTCTGTGGGAACTGGATGAAGATTTATATTCTAGTGAATGATTACCAGTCAATATCTATTAAGAAAATGAGCAATGTAAATATGCAGGCTGTCTCATGTTTGGAGGAATTTAGAAACAATTTTAGTGAGTCTTAAGTCATTAAGTTTTCTTTCCTTCATGCTCAGAGTTGTTGTCTTTGCAGGACCATGCTTATGACTTGAGCCCTGGAACTGGTCTTTGTTCCAGGTCAAGAGTAGTTCATACCTGTTAGGGAGCTGGCTAGACATGCTCTACAAGCATTACCTACATCGACTAATGAGGTTTGTGGGAAGATGGTCACAGGAGGTTCTGGGGGATGCAAATGTATCATTGAGTTCAGAAGGAGCTCTGTTTCTGCCCGTAGCCCCTGATATCACAACATGAAACTGTCCCTCACTCTGACTTCAGTCCGCCATATCTTAATCATGATGGCTCCTCATAGCAGTTGGTGAGCTATTCACCTTCACTTGGTGTGCCTCTTGTATCTCATACACTGGTATATGAATATTTTTCTACCTATTTAATTCACTTGTTCTCATTTGGATGCCCACTCCCTCATCCTTTCATGTACCTACAGAAAACTAGTGTCAGAAGTGGGATCTCTTGAGATATGAAAACAATAGCAGAGACCTCTGTTTGTTTCACCTCCTCAGTGTGATAATAAACCCATACAGCTACTGTAGGTATACATATCAGACCTAAAACATTGAACATAATAATAACAGTTGTAAATATTGATTAGTGTGCGAGTGTAGCAGACCAATGCAAGACATCTTACAATGTAAATACTTAATGATTCCTGAGAGAAGAAAGGCATTAGGCTAGCGCTGGCAGCTTAGCAAGGTGCAGCAGAGTATCTGCCCCCATTGCTTAGAAATTATTTCATGACCTACACCATAAATGTACATGCACTCACAGGGTGGAGATGTGAATTGTTGGAAAGCAAGACAAAGCATTATTTAGTGCCCTGGGGATAGGAAGCTGCAGTGGATGATGTGTCAAGGTCATGTTGCGGTCAGGAGGTCGACACTTGGCCACCCAAAGACATGGATCATGATGACTTGGATGTTAGATGCTTGTCTGATGCCCAAAGGCATTATTAAAACACTATTGAAATGTCAAACATTTATTGTCCACAAAATACAACAGCTGAGATACTGATGTTTGGGCAGCCATCACTGGTGGGGCCAAGTGCAGCATTTTATCATGGAATGTACTGATCAGCATACAGCATACAGTTGAACAGCACCTTTACTCAGTTACAGCAACAACACAAGGCCATCAACTTGCCTGTGTTAGCGTACAACCATGCCTGCACCAAGTGAAGCTGCACACAGCTCCCAGGAGCCCATGACCAGGGCTTCCATGCCTCATCGTAGAATCCCACAGGATAGGCACCCACCAGCTCTGCTTTTGTGTGGTTGTGTGGAGAAGTGTTGTGGCCTCCTGAAAGAAGAGAGACCAGCAGCAGGTTGGGTTCATGTGCTCTGTTACTGTGAGACAGCAATGATGTCATTCATCCTGATTTCCTTGTTCGGTCAGTAACTGAAAGGTGTGCCAACACCACTCTTCAGGAGTGGTAGTGGGTCTATTCTGTAGAGCCAGTACACTGAATAGTTGGTATTGCATTCAACTTAGGCTTTCTGGTATCACTTTGTGCAGTCACCATTATGACAATATTTGTCTGTTGCTAAGATGTTGTTCTGCTATATTGCTGGATCAGGCACCTAGCTTATTCACTGTATCACAATAGTTTCCCTATTCACTGCTGCACCATCAATGGTCCTTTCTCATTAGAATCTTGCCTGGCTATTGACCCATTTTGACCTGCCTCTTCCATCACCGGGGAAGGTATTTAAAGTTTTTCTGGCTGCACAACTCTGCTATGCTACAGTAGTGCCACTTGTGTTATAACAGTGTATTATTCAATGGAAGGATGCAAAGCTGTAGTGTAGCAACCCTGGACATGTTTCTAGTTACAGAAACATCCTCAAGAAAAAAGTTAAAGTGGTTGAAGAGGCTAAACTCCTGAATTTGGGCTTTCTGCTGACACAATGACATTAAAGATGACAGAATGGACACAAACAGGAAAATGAAAATTGAAGACCTGTTATGATCAGCTAGAACACTCTGCGGTCACCACCCACATCTTGTAAGTTCTAAGCTCCTGGATGATTAATTTTCATTTACTGACCAAAAACCTTTGCTAGTTCAAAATAAGCAGGAATTACCATGTTCAGCTCACAACTGAAGGGCATACTGGTGCCTAGAATGCAGTGTGTACATAAGTAGTGTCAGAGGTGGAAAATTTCTCCACTTCTTTGTACTTTTAGTGTGCTATGTTTGACTTGTGGCAGGTCCGTTAAAAACCACAGGTACTGCTTACTGTGATAATGCTTCAGTCTATAAAATTGCATGAGTACAGAGCAGTCTGTCAGTTGTATTTCAGCATTAACTGAGGATGTCAGAGGCATAATTTGGTACAGCCCTTCATAAGGCGGGGAGAAGTTTTTTGTTTTCCTTTTTTTGATTGCCAGGTTTCACAACACAACTTAGTCACCCAGTTGACACTGGGGTAGCACTGCTCATTTATTGCCTTTCTGAACCAGTTTCAAAATTGGTCTGAAGTTCCTCTACTGCACTTTTTGCCAAATCATTTTAAGTCATCTCCTTGGGGCAAGTTTACACAATCATGCTCACTCTTAGAAATTGCTTGCAGAAAAAATTATCACCTTTATCAGATCAGATTGAAGCCTATTATAGCCCTTATTGGAAGAGTTTGCATGGCTGTTGGAGGAGATATGTCAGCAGATGAAGGTGCCATTATTTGTGCCAAAGAAAGATTTAAATGTTCATGCTACCTTGAATGGCCTAGGGAAACTGAGGATAGTACTACTGCCATGCAGCCTAACATAGTGGACAGCTTCCCCATAGTTACTTTTAACCCTCCATTTTCAGAGAAACCCAAAGAGAATGTGTCCACTTTCTTTCAAATTGTCTGTGGTCATATTTGTTGATGACCAGAAGGCTTTCTGCTGAATGCGGTGTGTCTAAAGTTATGAAGTGATGCTCATACTTATGTGGAATCAGTAGACATGTAAAAAATTGCAGTGTGCTGGTGAAGGAGTCAATGGAAAGATACGTAGATAAGGGAGGTGTGAGCTATAGCCAGATAAATTGTCACCTTTAGGCAGAGGCAAGAATAAGATTTTAAAGTATTTACAGATAGGATTCACACAATCTTGTGTCATATGTACACCTTCGAATGAGCTATGACACAGAATGAAATGTTCTTGGAAAAAGCTAAAGCATGAGCTCTCAATGTGTTTATTAGAGGCATAAATCTGCAAATTAGAGGCAAAGTTAAAGTGGTATCATCTTTGTCTTTGCTTAAAGCAGTCCATTTCATGCTACTGCACAAGAAAGTTGGGCAGTTCATTTTGACCCCATTTCACATGTTCACATATGAGACAAATTGTAGATGATGCATATGATCAGGTCACACCACTGTTAGATCCAGGTTCCTTGTTGCCCAAATTGCAGGGAGATTGATCATTTGGGCATTAATTGCTACCAGTTGCTAAGTAGATCAAACCATGGCCAAAGTGGTTTTGAGAACTATACAGGTTGGTTCTGTAATTATGTTGCAAACTTTCAGGGTTGATGGAGAAGGGTAAATGTATCAACTTCAGGTAAGGGATCCTGGTATGGAAACAACTGACTCAAGAGTTATAAGCGAAAATTGTTCTGATACCTCTGACAGTGGACCTCTTCTACTGCAAGCTCTTTGCTTTCCACATTTTGAGAGGTGGTAGTATGGACCAAAACAAGAAAAAATTCCAGTAAATGTAGTCTCTAAAATGCATGCCTTGAGAGCAGGGGAGTGTCGTAGGACCATAGCTATTCACAATATACGTAAATGACCTTGTGGGTGACATCGGAAGTTCACTGAGGCTTTTTGCGGATGATGCTGTGGTATATCCGAGAGGTTGTAACAATGGAAAATTGTACTGAAATGCAGGAGGATCTGCAGCGAATTGATGCATGGTGCACGAAATGGAAATTGAATCTCAATGTAGACAAGTGTACTGTGCTGTGAATACATAGAAAGAAAGATCCTTTATCATTTAGCTACAATATAACAGGTCAGCGACTGGAAGCAGTTAATGCCATAAATTATCTGGGAGTATGCATTAGGAGTGATTTAAAATGGAATGATCATATAAAGTTGATCGTCGGTAAAGCAGATGCCAGACTGAGATTCATTGGAAGAATCCGAAGGAAATGCAATCCGTAAACAAAGGAAGTAGGTTACAGAATGCTTGTTCGCCCACTGCTTGAATACTGCTCAGCAGTGTGGGATCTGTACCAGATAGGGTTGACAGAAGAGAGAGAGAAGATCCAACAGAGAGCAGCGTGCTTTGTTACAGGATCATTTAGTAATCGTGAAAGCGTTACGGAGATGACAGATAAACTCCAGTGGAAGACTCTGTAGGAGAGACACTCAGTAGCTCGGTACGGGCTTTTGTTGAAGTTTCGAGAACATACCTTCACCGAGGAGTCAAGCAGTATATTGCTCCCTCCTACATATATCTTGCAAAGAGACCATGAGGATAAAATCAGAGAGATTAGAGCCCACACAGAGGCGTACCGACAATCCTTCTTTCCACGAACAATACGAGATTGGAATAGAAGAGAGAACCGATAGAGGTACTCAAGGTACCCTCCGCCACACACCGTCAGGTGGCTTAAGAGTATGGATGTAGATGTAGATGTAGATGTAGATGTAGAAGTATCTGTTCATCTTTGCTACCATGAAGCTCATCTCTACTACTGATCAATTACTTATAGCTCTCAAGGTATGCATTTTAGAGCCCATGTTTACAGGATATTTTTTTCTTGCTTTCTCCCATACTACCACCTCTCAAAATGCGGAAAGAAAAGAGCTTGTGGTAGAAGAGCTCCACTGTCAGAGGTATCAAAACAATTTTTGCTTATAGCTATTGAGTAAGTTGTTGCTGGGCAAAGATCCCTACCCTCACTTCAAATTGATACATATACCCTTTGCCATCATCCATGAAAGTTTGTTATATCATCATGGAATCACCCTGTAGAAGTAGTGGGAAGCCTAATGAGGGAAATGGCTGGGTGGACAGGTAGAGTCACCGCTCTGCACCACCAGTCAGAACAGTTAACCCTGTTAATTTTCTTGGGTTAAAAGAGATGGCGAATGCAATCATTCTGTGGAAAATTTTTAAAAGGGGCTTAAGAATCTTGGCTGATATGGCCTCTCAAGTGAGTGTAGTGGTTTTACCCTCTGACAACACTCTGAAACTGGTGCTGCTTCGCTGCTACATTAGTGGATTTGGGACAGCAATAATTAAGCCTGTGGGGATTCTTCATGTCAAACTGGTAATTGATGCAAGGATATATGATTCTGAGATGGAGGCATTAAGAAAAAGGTGACAGGATGTTGATGTTACCCTGGGGAATGATTTATTGCACCCTTTTCAGAATGTTATTGACTATTGCTCACAAAGTGTCGAATTTGGTGAAGAAATCCATCATTTTGGTGACCATCATTACACAGGTTGAGAAACCTGAGGGAAAAATGCCTATTTCTTGACTTTCTATTGAACTAAGCCATTGCCCCAGTAATCATACATAACAGTGCTGGAAGAGTTCTCTGGGTGACAGTCAGTATTTAAGAGCCTGACAGAACTATTTTTCTGGTTGATCTGCTTAACCAGAATGAAGTTCTAGATTGACTGAAAGTTAATGGGAAATGAGTCCTTTGCAAGGCTGAGACTGTGAATGGGAAAAATATGTTCCCTAGTGTATTTAGATAACTTTTGAATGAAAGATGTTGAAATTCCACATGGAACTACAGTAAATAGTTGATGATGAACAACCTCTAATGAGAAAAAAGCAATTTCAAAAGAATAGGAAGGAGAATTTATTACTTGTGATGGAAATGTGTGCTGCTGGGCTGGCGCTGATTGATAGAAGATGATATTTTTTTTTTTTTCTTTTTATGGCAAAGCACACTTAATGAAGTGTTTCATGGGAATTTGCAACACAAAGATCCTAGTGTAACACCAGCCATTCCTTTTACCACAATATAGTTACACATGAAAAAAACCATCCAGCATGTTACACTTCCTTAAACCATTTATTAACGAGTCTGTCAACCATTGCAGTATTTCTTTTAGGCAAATAGTTTCAAACCTTCCACGTTCATTTTTAAGCCTGGCTGACTGAGACTATACTGACAGTGTCTGATTATAACAATAAACTTTAAAGAGGCAAAGCATGCTGTATAAATGTTGGCAGAATTAATGCCATAATCCACACGTCTCTTACCATATCAAAATCAAACTTAAGAGGCATGTGTGAATCATGGCATTCATTCTGCAAACATTTATAAAGCACGTGTTGCACTTTAATGTTTATTATTAAGATCAGGCACTAACAGGGCAGCCTCAGTAGGCCAGGCTTGAACGTGAATGTTTAAGGTTCAAAACTAGTTGCCTCATATAAATACTGCAAATGTTTGCAGAATCATTAATAAACACTTTAAGGAACTTAAAAAAAGTTGCTGGTTCACTGCCACAATATGTTGAAACTGAAGAAACATCTTCTACTACAGGGTGTCAATAATTGAAGTTCCAGTTTCAAAACACTGTAGAAAGAGAACACTGCTCATAATGTCCAATTTGAACAGCAAATTTTTCATGTAGGGGAAATGTTGTGGGGAAGGGGGGAGGGGAGGGAGGATTGACCAATAGATGATGCTGTAAGTGTCAGCATATGAACACCAACAGATGCATGGCACGCAGCAGTTCCTCAGTTTGCATCTGAGACACGCAACATGACTGGCTCCACGAAGGATCACATGTTGCTGGTAAAGCTCTTTTACAAGAGCAGTTACTGTGCACCAGCACCCCTGCAGAAGCTCCAGACACTCAAGGGTATGAAGAAAGGCATTAGTCTGATGTCTGACTAGGGTCTAGAGAAAATGATTAAAAAATTTGAAACGACAGGTTCTTTTCAAGTGCAATGTGGCAGTAGGAAAGCAGTTGATAAGGTGGCTGTCAAAGATGTAGCCACAGCACTGCAGGGCAGGTCAAGCAGTGGTGTTCAGACATGCCATGTAGGGAGGAATTACTCGTATGTTGGACAAGTCTGTGAGCACAGTGCATAAAATTCTACAAAACATCCTGCATTGCTATTCATTCAAAATCACCCATGCTCGGGTGTTGCTTCTTGCTGACATGCCAGCAAGACAAACATTTGCTCTGGAATTTGTTGCTTGCATGGAAGTGGACAATGAATGGCCATGGAATCCTCTGTTGACAGACAAATCCAATTTCCATCTCCAAGGACATGTCAGTACACATATTTTTCAATGTGAGCAATAGAGAATCCGCATGCACATCAGCCAGTACCACTTCATTCTGCAAAGCTAACAGTATGGTGTGGGTTGAAAGCATCATTTACCATATGGTGATATTTTTTTGAGTAAATGAGTCCTGTAGGTCCTGTTACCTGCAACATCACTGGCAAATGTTGTGAGAGTCTTTTGCACACCAACTTCATTCCGACTCTTCAACAGCATTGATGTATGGGTAGGATCGTTTTTAAACAAGATGGTGCTCCTCCACACATTGCACAGCCAGTGAAGCAGCTTCTGCAGAGGTATTGCAGGAATGCTAGAATTATCAGCTATCATTTATCCACAGCCTGGCCACTAGGTCACCTTATCTTTATCTGTGTAACTTACGGCAGAGGGGTTATCTACAAGATGTTATCTTGAGTGCTCCAATTACGAATGTAGCAGAAATGAAGGCACACATTATGCAAAACCTTCTGAACTTGACCCCCAAGACACCTCAATCTGTTGCGGAACATGCTGGTTCTTGATTTCAACTTGTGGCAGAAAATGTTAGACAGCATACTGAACTTGTCTTGTGCCAGTCTTATAACAATTAAAACTCATGCCATTTTGCTTTTTATGCAGTTTTTGGTCTCAAGACAATTAAAAAGTGATGTAATTTTCCTTTTTATACAGTGTTTGAACCCAGAACAGTTAAAAATTGATTTTGCCCATCCAATGTGGTATGACCTTGCCGTGGTGTATGGGCTTACCTAGCTAAGAGTGCCACAACTGGTGACTGTCGAACTTGTGCAGTTATGCACATTGAATAGTATGGATGATGTAATGTGCAACTCAAACCATAGCAATTGTATTGTGATTAACCTGTCATTTGTAGCCAACCTCATTTATGTTAAGACACTTACAGCGTGTATTGGTAAAATTTTCGTTAAATCTTTTTTGTTCCACGACATTTCCCCCTATGTCAACAGTCTGTTCTGGAAAAACTTACACCCAGAGCTATCCAATGTATAATACTAACAATTTATCCTCTTTCTCAGCTCAACATCTCACTCATTATAGAGGGATGCTGACTCATTTTTTCAGGCTAGCAAATGGAAAGTTGTGGTACATAAAATGGAAACTAGTCATCATCACTATGGTCCTGACATCAGCTGATAATGTGTGTACTGTGACGACTTGAAATGAGGTGTGTAGTGTGTGCAGTGAATGAGAGTGAGGAATGAACAAACAGTATTGTAGTGATAAACTGAATGAATTAGTATCGTATTAAACAGACTGGCCTCACATTTGGGAAGGCAGAGGCTCCAGTCATTATCCAGCCAAAGTGATTTAGTTTTTCTGTGGTTTTCCTAAATTACTCCAGGAAAATGCCAGGATGGTTCCTACTACACGAACCTGTCTCATCCTTGTCAAACTTGACTGGTAAGTGTGTAAATGCCTGTACATATGAATTACATTGTTTTTGTTCTACAAATTGTAATATCAAGACATGCCAAATACTCTTGTAAAAGTGATCCATGGATGAACAAAGCTGCTGTTGCTACTACTACTACTACTACTACTACTACTACTACTACTGCTACTGCAACAACTACATATGTTTCAAATGTATGCTTTTTTCTTATTTTTTAGTTATTAGTGCTAGAAATGAAACTCAGTTTTGCTAAAAAAATACCAGAAGTCTAAATCTTTAAAGGTGAATTTTATGTGTAATTTTATAGATATAAGACTGAGTCTACTGAAGTATTGGAAAATGAAGCTATGAACATATTTACATGCAACATGTGTTTAGAAAACTTTTGGGACTCTTTGGTATGTCACATAAATGCCATGATTGCTACCACTGGGTAGTTCAAGGCCTCTTCCATCTGATAAACATGTATTATAGTCATTGAAACCTTTGTTTTATTTAATGATGGTATTATGAAAAGGATAGATTATTACTCACCATATAGAGGAGATGTTGAATTGCAGACAGGCACTGTTATGTCGGCACGAGAGCCAACACAGTGTGTTTGAGGGTGGCCAAGATGCACTTTATAAGCGCACGAAGGATGGCGTGAGGTCTGAAACAAGATACGTAATGAATGCTATAAAGAAAAATACGTAGCTGCGGAAATACTTAACTTTATTCCATCATTGTGGTACATCGCTCTTGACGAATCAAGTGAGACTCTTAAGATACATGCAATGTTACAAATGGCGCCTTGCTAGGTCGTAGCCATTAACTTAGCGGAAGGCTTTTCTAACTATCTGCTCTGCAAATGAGCGAGGCTTCGACAGTGTGCATCGCTAGCGACGTCGTCCGTACAACTGGGGGCGAGTGCTAGTCCGTCTCTCGAGACCTGACGTGTGGTGGCGCTCGGTCTGCGATCACTGCCAGTGGCGACACGCGGGTCCGACATGTACTAATGGACCGCGGCCGATTTAAAGCTACCACCTAGCAAGTGTGGTGTCTGGCGGTGACACCACAGGCACAACAAAAAGACTGCTAAACAAGTGAGCTTTTGGCCAAAAGGCCTTCTTCCAAAGAAGACAACACCACAGACATTCATGAAAGTGTAACTCACACACACGTGACCACTGTCTCTTGCCACCAAGGTCGGGCTGAGAGCAACTGTGCATCATGGGGGAAGCAGTCTGGGTGATGGGGGTAAGGAAGAGGTTGGGGTGAGGAGGGGAGGGATAGCAGGCCAGAGGTTGGAGTCAGTAAAGTGCTGCTTGTGGGAACATACAGAGACATTGTGGGGGCAGAGTAGGGCATCTAGATCCAGTCGGGTGGTTAGTTAGGGGCAGGGAGGGGAAGGAGAGGGAGGAAAGGGAGCAGAAAAGAGGAGAAACAGAAAGAGTGTGGGTGCGTTGGTACAACAGAACACTGTGTAGTGATGTAGTGGAAATCGGGAAGAGGATAGGTAGGTGTAGACCAGTGGCTAAAGCAGGTTCAGGCCAGGGGGATTATAGGAACATAGGGTATATTGCGGGGAGAGTTCCCACCTGTGCACTTCAGAAAAGCTATTGTTGCTAGGAAGGATCAAGATGGCACAGGTTTTCAAGCAGTCATTGAAGTGAAGAACATTGTGATGGGCAGTGTGCTCAGCAACTGGGTGGTCCAGTTGTCCCTAGGCCACAGTTTGTCAGTTGCCATTCATGTGGACAGACAGCTTGTTGGTTGTCATGCCCAAATGAATGGGACAAGTCTTCTACATCTACATCTACATTTATACTCCACAAGCCACCCAAAGGTGTGTGGCGGAAGGCACTTTACGTGCCTCTGTCATTACCTCCCTTTCCTGTACCACTCACGTATGGTTCGCGGGAAGAACGACTGCCAGAAAGCCTCCGTGCACACTCAAATCTCTCTAATTTTACATTAGTGATCTCCTTGGGCGGTATAAGTAGGGGGAAGCTATATATTCGATACCTCATCCAGAAACGCACCCTCTCGAAACCTGGACAGCAAGCTATACCACGATGCACAGCGCCTCTCTTGAAGAGTCTGCCACTTGAGTTGCTAAACATCTCCGTAATGCTATCATGCTTACCAAATAACCCTGTGACGAAACGCGCCGCTCTTCTTTGGATCTTCTCTATCTCCTCTGTCAACCTGACCTGGTACGGATCCCACACTGATGAACAATACTCAAGTATAGGCCAAACGAGTGTTTTGTAAGCCACCTCCTTTGTTGATGGACTACATTTTCTAAGGACTGTCCCAATGAATCTCAACCTGGCACCCGCCTTACTAACAATTAATTTTATACGATTATTCCACTTCAAATCATTCCGTACGCATACTCCCAAATATTTTACAGAAGTAACTGCTACCAGTGTTTGTTCCGCTATCATATAATCATACAATAAAGGCTCCTTCTTTCTATGTATTCACAATACATTACATTTGTCTATGTTAAGGGTCAGTTGTCAGTCCCTGCACCAAGTGCCTGACCACTGCAGATCTTCCTGCATTTTGCTGCAATTTTCTAATGCTGCAACTTCTCTGTATACTACAGCATCATCTGCGAAAAGCCGCATCGAACTTCCAACACTATCTACTAGGTCATTTATATATATTGTGAAAAGCAATGGTCCCATAACACTCCCCTGTGGCACGCCAGAGGTTACTTTAACGTCTGTAGATGTCTCTCCATTGAGAACAATATGCTGTGTTCTGTTTGCTAAAAACTCTCCAATCCAGCCACACAGCTGGTCTGATATTCCATAGGCTCTTACTTTGTTTATCAGGTGACAGTGTGGAACTGTATCGAATGCCTTCCGGAAGTCAAGGAAAATGGCATCTACCTGGGAGCCTGTATCTAATATTTTCTGGGTCTCATGAACAAATAAAGTGAGTTAGGTCTCACACGATCACTGTTTCCGGAATCCATGTTGATTCCTACAGAGTAGATTCTGGGTTTCCAGAAGTGACATGATACGCGAGCAAAAAACATGTTCTAAACTTCTACAACAAATCGATGTCAGAGATTAGGCCTATAGTTTTGCACATCTGCTCGACAACCCTTCTTGAAAACTGGGACTACCTGTGCTCTTTTCCAATCATTTGGAACCTTCCGTTCCTCTAGAGACTTGCGGTACACGGCTGTTAGAAGGTGGGCAAGTTCTTTCGCGTACTCTGTGTAGAATCGAATTGGTATCCCGTGAGGTCCAGTGGACTTTCCTCTGTTGAGTGATTTCAGTTGCTTTTCTATTCCTTGGACACTTATTTTGATGTCAGCCATTTTTTCGTTCATATGAGGATTTAGAGAAGGAGCTGCAGTGCGGTCTTCCTCTGTGAAACAGCTTTGGAAACAGGTGTTTAGTATTTCAGCTTTACGCGTGTCATTCTCTGTTTCAATGCCATCATCATCCCAAAGTGTCTGGATATGCTGTTTCGATCCACTTACTGATTTACGTAAGACCAGAACTTCCTAGGATTTTCTGTCAAGTCGGTACATAGAATTTTACTTTCGAATTCACTGAACGCTTCATGCATAGCCCTCCTTACGCTAACTTTGACATCGTTTAGCTTCTGTTTGTCTGAGAGGTTTTGGCTGCTTTTAAACTTGCAGTAAAGCTCTCTGTGCCATTGCAGTAGTTTCCTAACGTTGTTGTTGAACCACGGTGGGTTTTTCCCGTCCCTCACAGTTTTACTCAGCACGTACCTGTCTAAAACGCATTTTATGATTGCCTTGAACTTTTTCCATAAACACTCAACATTGTCAGTGTCGGAACAGAAATTTTCGTTTTGATCTGTTAGGTAGTCTGAAATCTGCCTTCTATTACTCTTGCTAAACAGATAAACCTTCCTCCCTTTTTTTATATTCCTATTAACCTCTATATTCAGGGATGCTGCAATGGCCTTATGATCACTGGCTCCTTGTTCTGCACTTATAGAGTTGAAAAGTTCAGGTCTGTTTGTTATCAGTAGGTCCAAGATGCTATCTCCATGAGTCGGTTCTCTGTTTAATTGCTCGATGTAATTTTTGGATAGTGCACTCAGTATAATGTCACTCGATGCTCTGTTCCTACCACTTGTCCTAAACATCTGAGTGTCCCAGTCTGTATCTGGTAAATTGAAATCTCCACCTAAGACTATAACATGCTGAGAAAATTTATGTGACATGTATTCCAAATTTTCTTTCAGTTGTTCTGCCACTAATGCTGCTGAGTCGGGAGGTCGGTAAAAGGAGCCAATTATTAACCTAGCTCGATTGTTGAGTATGACCTGCACCCATAATAATTCACAGGAACTATCCACTTCTATTTCACTACAGGATAAACTACTACTAACAGTGACAAATATGCCACCACCAGTTGCATGCAATCTATCCTTTCTGAACACTGCCTGTGCCTTTGTAAAAATTTTGGCAGAATTTATCTCTGGCTTCAGCCAGCTTTCGGTACCTATAACGATTTCAGCTTCGGTGCTTTCTATTAGTGCTTGAAGTTCCAGTACTTTACCAACGCAGCTTCGACAGTTTACAATTACAATACCGATTGCTGCTTGGTCCCCACATGTCCTGACTTTGCACCGCACCCTTTGAGGCTGTTGCCCTTTCTGTACTTGCCTGAGGCCATCTAGCCTAAAAATCCACCCAGTCCATGCCACATAGCCCCTGCTACCCGTGTAGCTGACTGTAGTGGACTCCTGACCTGTCCAGCGGAACCCCAAACCCCACCACCTGATGGCGCAAGTCGAGGAATCTGCAGCCCACACGGTCGCAGAACCATCTCAGCCTCTGATTCAGAACCTCCACTCAGCTCTGTACCAAAGGTCCGCAGTCAGTCCTCTGTCTTCACCAAATCAGACAGCCGCTGGAAGCCAGAGAGGATTTCCTCCGATCCATAGTGACACACATCATTGGTGCTGACATGAGCGACCACCTGCAGATGGGTGCACCCTGTGCCCTTCATGGCATCCAGAAGGACGCTTTCCACATCTGGAATGACTCCCCCCGGTATGCACACGGAGTGCACATTGGTTTTCTTCCCCTGCCTTGCTGCCATATCCCTAAGGGGCTCCATTACGCGCCTGCTGCTAGGTCTATTACAGGGACATAAGCCATGGAGCAAGAGCATGGGAACAAGGGTGGAGTAGGAATGCATGAGGCTATTTTGTAGGTTTAGTGGGTGGAAGAATACCACTGTGGGGGGGATGATAGTAGCTAGGACATTCCTCATTTCAGAACACATATCATTTCAAAACCCTGGTGGAGGATGTGATTCAGTTGCTCCGGTCCTGGGTGGTCCTAAGTCACGAGGGGAACACTTCTTTGTGGCCAAATGGTGGGACTTTTGGGGGTGGTGGTGACTGGAGAGATAATAGACAGGGGATCTGCTTCTGTACAAGGTTGGGAGAGTAATATTGGTTTGTGAAGGCTTCAGTGAGTCCCTTGGTATATTTGAAGAGGAGGCTGCTCATCATTACAGATGCAACAGCCATGGGTGGCTAGGTTGTATGGAAGGGACTTCTTGGCATGGAATGGGTGGTAGCTGTCGAAGTGGAGTTATTGTCATTGGTTGCTAGGTTTGATATGGACAGAAGTACTGATGTTTCCATCTTTGAGGTGAAGTTCAACATCGAGGAAGGTGGGTTGTTCGATTGAGGAGGACCAGGTGAAGGAAATGGTGGAGAAGATGTCGCGGTTATGGAGGAATGTGGATAGGGTGTTCTCACTCTTGATGCAGAGCACAAAGATGTCACCTGGGATTCTACGTGGTTGGGAAAGGTTCCTCTAGATGGCCCATGAATAGTTTGGCATAGGATGGTGCCATGTGAGTGCCCATTGCTGTACCACAGATTTGTTTGTAGTGATGCCTACAAAGGTGAAGTAATTGTGGGTGAGGATATAGTTGGTCACAGTGACCAGGAAGGAGGTTGTAGTTTTGGAATCCATCAGGCATTGGGAAAGGTAGTGTTCTATAGTGGCCAACATCTTGCCTCATGGCTCATATCTCCGTAATAGACCTAGATGCAGGACCTGTCCCATACATTCTCCCTCCACCACCTACACCAGTCTGGTCACAAGTATCACCCACTGCATCAGAGGCAGGGCTATTCATGAAACCAGTGATGTGATCTACAAGCTAAGCTGCAACCATTGTGCTGCATTCTACATTGGCATGACAACCAACTAGGTGTCTATATGATATTATATGATAATGCAGTGCTTATGTTATTCCGAATTACAATGCAATGTTCCTTCGCACTGTGGCGAATACAGCCATTATGAAATACATGGAATGTATTCACATTTGCAAATGTGACAACCATCAGCTGTATAATGGAATGATGAGAATGAAAATTTGTGCTGGGCCAGGACATGAACCCAGATTTCCCGCTTATTGCGAGCGGTTACCTTACCATTTGGCTATCTGACGACAACTCATAGCCAGCCCCAGACTTCCATATGTCGTCAACTGTGTGTCTAAAACCTGTATTCATACATCCATTATGTGTATTCCTGTACAGGGAGACATTTTACTTGAAAGTCGCTTGCCTGGTTTTGGTGGATAAATATGATATTGCAGTGCCTATGATATTCTGAATTATGATCCAATGTTCCTTCGGACATGCATGCATGAATGTGTGTCTGAAGGAACATTGTATCATAATTCAGAATAAAACAGGCACATACATGCATGAGTGAAGGAACATTGCATCATAAATCAGAATAACACAGGCACTGCAATATCATATTTATCTGCCAACATTGGTCAAGTGACTTTTAAGTAAAATATCTCCCCTGTATAGGAATATACATGATGGCTGTATGAGTACAGGTTGTAGACACATGGATGACAAAATTTGGAAGTTTGGGTCTGGTCATGGCTCATGCTCGGATAGCCAAATGGTAAGGTGACTGCCTGTGATAAGTGGGAAATCCAGGTTCAAATTCCAGTCCAGCATAAATTTTTTTTGTCATCATTTACATCTGCAAATACATTTCATGCATAACAGGCTGTCTGTTCACATGAATGGCCACTGACAGACTGTAGCCAAGATACAGCTGGGCCAGCCAGTTGCTTAGCATGTTTCCCATAACGTTCTTCACGTCAATGACTGCTTCACAACCTGCACCATCTGAATCCTTCCTAACAACACTAGCTTTTCTGAATTGCACAGGTGGGAACTGTGCATGCAATATATCCTATTTTCCCCTAAATCCCCTGGCCTCAACTTTCATTAGTCACTGTTCTTCACCCATCTATCCTCTTTCCTGTTCCAACTCCAACATTACACAGCCTTCTATTCATGCACTTCTCTACTTTTCTGCTCCCCCTGCCCCCCTGCCCCTCCTTCCATGCCTCCCCTTCCCCCTGTGTAACCTCCTGACTGCACCTAGCTGCCATACCCTCTCTCTCTCTCTCTCTCTCTCTCTCTCTCTCTCTCTCTGTGTGTGTGTGTGTGTGTGTGTGTGTGTGTGTGTGTGTGTGTGTGTGGTGTCTTCTTTAGAAGAAGGCCTTTTGGTGAAAAGATCATTTGCTTGGCAGTCTTTCTGTTGTGCCTGTCTGCAACTCAACATCTCCACTATATGGTGAGTAGCAATCTATCCTTTTAATAATATTGTCATTTCCATCCTGCAGTTTCCAATTTTTGTTTTTTATTTAAAATTTTTCTCTTGGGATTTTCTCTCAAAGTATGCTTTGGAATAATTTTGAGAATATTTATATACCTTAATATAGGTAAGACTCAATCAAAAAAATCTTCAAAATTATTGCAAAACATATGCCAATGAGCACACAACCTATTTACTGAAACTGTGTGCCATAATGTAAAGTACAACATATACAGGGTGTTTCAAAAATGACCGGTATATTTGAAACGGCAATAAAAACTAAACGAGCAGCGATAGAAATACACCGTTTGTTGTAATATGCTTGGGACAACAGTACATTTTCAGGTGGACAAACTTTCGAAATTACAGTAGTTACAATTTTCAACAACAGATGGCGCTGCAAGTGATGTGAAAGATATAGAAGACAACGCAGTCTGTGGGTGCGCCATTCTGTACGTCGTCTTTCTGCTGTAAGCGTGTGCTGTTCACAACGTGCAAGTGTGCTGTAGACAACATGGTTTATTCCTTAGAACAGAGGATTTTTCTGGTGTTGGAATTCCACCGCCTAGAACACAGTGTTGTTGCAACAAGATGAAGTTTTCAACGGAGGTTTAATGTAACCAAAGGACCAAAAAGCGATACAATAAAGGATCTGTTTGAAAAATTTCAATGGACTGGGAACGTGACGGATGAACATGCTGGAAAGGTAGGGCAACCGCGTACGGCAACCACAGAGGGCAACGCGCAGCTAGTGCAGCAGGTGATCCAACAGCGGCCTCGGGTTTCCGTTCGCCGTGTTGCAGCTGCGGTCCAAATGACGCCAACGTCCATGTATCGTCTCATGCGCCAGAGTTTACACCTCTATCCATACAAAATTCAAACGCGGCAACTCCTCAGCGCCGCTACCATTGCTGCACGAGAGACATTCGCTAACGATATAGTGCACAGGATTGATGACAGCGATATGCATGTGGGCAGCATTTGGTTTACTGACGAAGCTTATTTTTACCTGGACGGCTTCGTCAATAAACAGAACTGGTGCATATGGGGAACCGAAAAGCCCCATGTTGCAGTCCCATCGTCCCTGCATCCTCAAAAAGTACTGGTCTGGGCCGCCATTTCTTCCAAAGGAATCATTGGCCCATTTTTCAGATCCAAAACGATTACTGCATCACGCTATCTGGACATTCTTCGTGAATTTGTGGCGGTACAAACTGCCTTAGACGACACTGCGAACACCTCGTGGTTTATGCGAGATGGTGCCCGGCCACATCGCACGGCCAACGTCTTTAATTTCCTGAATGAATATTTCGATGATCGTGTGATTGCTTTGGGCTATCCGAAACATACAGGAGGCGGCGTGGATTGGCCTCCCTATTCGCCAGACATGAACCCCTGTGACTTCTTTCTGTGGGGACACTTGAAAGACCAGGTGTACCGCCAGAATCTAGAAACAATTGAACAGCTGAAGCAGTACATCTCATCTACATGTGAAGCCATTCCGCCAGACACGTTGTCAAAGGTTTCAGGTAATTTCATTCAGAGACTACGCCATATTATTGCTACGCATGATGGATATGTGGAAAATATCGTACTATAGAGTTTCCCAGACCGCAGCGCCATCTGTTGTTGAAAATTGTAACTACTGTAATTTCGAAAGTTTGTCTGCCTGAAAATGTACTGTTGTCCCAAGCATATTGCAACAAATGGTGTATTTCTATCACTGCTCGTTTAGTTTTTATTGCCGTTTCAAATATACCGGTCATTTTTGAAACACCCTGTATAAGTACATCTGCATCTATACTCTGCAAACTAATGCAAGGTGCATGCCAGAGGGTATGTCCCATTGTACCAGTTATTAGGGTTTCTTCTTGTTCCATTCACATATGTAGCATGGAAACAATGATTCTTTGAATGCCTCTGTGCATGCAGTAATTATTCTAACCTTATCCTTACAATCCCTACGTGGGTAAAATGTAGGGGACTGTAGTGTATCCCTAGAGTAGTCATTTAAAGCCGGTTCTTGAAACTTTGTTAATAGACTTTCTCGGGATAGTTTATGTCTGTCTTCAAGAGTCTGCCAGTTCATTTCCTTCAGTATCTCTGTGACACTCTCTCATGGATTAAAAAAAGACCTACGACCATTCATGCTGCCCTTCTCTGTATATGTTCAATGTCCCGTATTAGTCCTATCTGGTATAGGTACCACACACTTGATGAATATTCTAGAACCAGTCACAGAAGTGATTTGTAAGCAATCTCCTTTGTAGACTGAGTGCACTTCCTCAGTATTCTACCAATAAACCCATGTCTTCGATCTGCTTTACCCATGACTGAACCTATGTGATCATTCCATTTCATATCTCTACAAAGTGTTACACCCAGGTATTTGTATGAGTTGGCTGATTCCAACAGTGATTCATCAATATTATAGTCATAGGATACTACATTTTTTGTTTTGTGAAGTGCAAAATTTTATGTTTCTGAACATTTAGAGTAAGTTGCCAATCTCTACACCACATTGAAGTCTTATCAAGATGTGACTGAATACATATGCAGCTTCCTTCAGATAGTACTTCATTGTAGATAACTGCATCATCTGCAAAAAGCCTCATTTTACTATTAACATTCTCTGCAAAGTGCAACCACACTTCCATCTACATCATGCTCTTCTGCATATTTTTCTTTTAACAGTTTACAGTGTACGATGATACCAGATTTGTCAGCCAGGTGAAATTCAATTAGAGAAGGTACAGAGCTATAACATCTAATTAAAAATATATACAAAAGTTTAACTGATAGCTACCACAACATAACTGTATTACCAGACCTTATGTTTCATGCTTTCATTGAAAAATTGGAACTGTGTTACTGAAAGGAAAAGCTGCCATCAACTGGCCATCAGTTACCTGTCTGATATAACAGCTGCAGCTCAAATGTCAAGTGCTTCCATTACCTCTGAATGACTTGACATATGTTTCCACTACTGCTTTTAGATTAATATGTAGTTTTCTGTAATCTCACCATTTGCAGTTATCATGAGAGATAACTGCAGTTAAAAAGCAGCTACTGAGAAGTGGCGTTTGAATACTTATCTATGGAATCAAGGTGACAGTTGGAGTGGAAACACTTCAGGCCATCTCTAAATACTCTGCTATTCCCTCTCTTTTATTTTATTTCTTCTGTATCTCACTGTGCAGTAGTCTATTACTTTACTATGTGCCAGCATAAGTTTTCTGTAGTTCATTTAGTGTGTTGTGTTGACTGTATAATTTGTTTGTTATGCATTTGTTCACACACACATATTGACAATAAGTAGCTGAAAGTAAACTGAAAGAATTATTTAACTGGTACAAGCTGGCTTCCCATTTTCTTAAACATCCTGTACTTAGAGCATAAGATACAAATATTAGACATCGTTCCATAGTAATAGCCTGTAGATGTATGGTATTCATGAGACTTGAATAGTAAATGAACCATAACAAATCAGACAGATCTCCATGTTTTTGATCCACAAGCTGATTTGTAGTTTATTTAAGTATGTACTATAATGTTTGTGGAAATTGCAACAGCTGGTCTGAATGAAACAACTCAAAAACTGTGAAGAAGAGCATATCAGCAGTAACTGATTGAAATTGCAGAGAGACGATGTGCACATAGACTTTGCACATATTCTCTTTTGTGACCATAAATGTCAGTTTCATGCCAAGTTCATTCACAAACGAATTGAAAACATGGAAACAAGCAAGTGGAAATATACTACAATTACTTCAAACAGCACCATTTCAGCATATGAATAATGTTTAGTTGGGCAGAATGACAGGTGTCCAGAAAAGGAATTTGTCACACTGTGACATTTCAATTTCTATAGGGCACATCATTGTGACAGTCATGTATGTGAGCAGCCAGTGGATAAAAGAGAGCTGTAGATGTGTTGGATTCCATTGTTCAGAAACTGCAAAGGCTGTAATGAGCACACATACATCATACTGGCTACCAGTTTCCATAGTGTTTTCAGACAGGTCTCACTTCAACTTGCCCTTGTCATGGTTGTACATGTCTTAAATGCTATCAAGGCCTTCATCGAAATACCACACACACACACACACACACACACACACACACACACACACACACACACACACACACACACATGATGGTAGAAACAACTGGGCATTGGGGATGAGGAGGAAGTTGGGGTGGGGAGGGGGAAGGATAGCAGGGTAGGGGTGGGGGACAATAAAGTGCTGCTTGTGGAGGCATATGGGATGAGGTGGAAAGAGATTAGGGCAGCTGGGCACAGCCAGGAGGTTTGGGGGGGGGGGGGGAGGCATAGACACTGCTGATCCACAACTCCGATTCCCACATTGTAATACTATATATTTGTCAGTTGATGCTGACAGAAATATCCAGATGCCCACATTCATGTTAAATTAATTATCTTCATTGTCAATAAAATCAGGGAATAGAGTTATTAGAAGGAAAAACTAAATGTCAAACAAAACATTAAGTAAGATTTAAAAATCAATACTGTGTGCTTGTTTCAGGTCAATCAAGAGGCTATATTTTAGCTGGACGCTGCCTGTCCACATGAGATAAAAAATGTGCCAGTCTTCTCCAAGTAAAATTTCTGGAATGTAGTTGGTCTGAAACCATTTATTATGAATCACCAGTAGCCACTTTCGATATTTTGTGAACTGCATGGAGGGAGATCCTCCAGACACACGTCCAGGTTCTCTCTGGTTCTATGGCAGGAAGCTAGAAGGCAGTCAAGAGGTATTGGTGGGAATAAAGCTGTGAGGGTGGGTCATGAGTCATTCTTAGATACTCGCGGTTCTAGGCGCGCAGTCCGGAACCGTGCGACTGCTACGGTCGCAGGTTCGAATCCTGCCTCGGGCATGGATGTGTGTGATGTCCTTAGGTTAGTTAGGTTTAAGTAGTTCTAAGTTCTAGGGGACTGATAACCACAGCAGTTGAGTCCCATAGTGCTCAGAGCCATTTGAACCATTTTTTTTTCATTCTTAGATAGCTCAGTTAGTAGAGCACTTGCCCACAAAGGCAAAGGGCCCAGTTTAAAGTTATGTATGGCACACAATTTTAATCTGCCAGGAACTTTAAAATCAGTGCACACTCCATTGCAGAGTGGAAACTCCTTCTGCAAATGTGTACCATCACACCACTAGAAACAAGTAGGATGTTAAGATTGAATATAAGACAGATAACTCCTAACATATAAAACTGAATTATTTCAGTATTCTTGTCCATGTTAAAGTTAAGATTTGTAATTGATTATTAGAACTTCAATTATAGTGTGTAGCAGAATTTTTGAAGTTAGTAATATTGACATTGAATTTTAACAGTGGTGATGTAAAATTAGCCTTAATTTTGGGATTCAATAACTTATTTAATGATAAAATATATACTGCTATAAGTGCTTCACAAGCCAGAAGCCATACAAAAAGTGCAGTATAAGAGCACAGTAACAGGTTCAGAAATAAATTTAATTTTAACTGAAATCAGGGATATATCAGACATGATTTTTATAGTACCGGCACTCAACAGTACAGTTATTAATGCAAAACATCAGACAATGGCTCATACATGATATGGTACTTTCTGTATGTTTGCTTCTATTTTCTGATGGTAGTCCTCAGACACTATTGGGTGGATTATTGAAAGCAGCAATGACCTCTAGCCATATAAGATCTTACAGCTAGGACAATTATTTACAGACGCTTTTACCATGAAAAAAATATCATGGCTTTACCTATAGACTAATGACAGGCTGCAAGTCAAGGAAAAAAATGTTAGTGGGAATTCAAATTAAAATTTCTTTCAGATAGTACTCCATACAGATAACTGCATCATCTGCAAAAAGCCTGAGTTTACTATTAATATTGCCTGCAAGGTCATTAATAAACAATATGTACAGCAATGGTCCCAACACACTTCACTGGGGCACAAAAAATGTTACTTCTACATCTGATCATGACTCTCCATCCAAGATAACATGCTGTGTCCTCCCTACCAAAAAGTCCTCAGTCTAGTCACAAATTTCACTTAATACCCCATATGATAGTATTTTTGACAATAAGCATAGTTGTGGTACTGAGTCAAATGCTTTTCGGAAATCAAGAAATACTGCTTCTATCTGGTTACCTTGATCCAAAGCTTTCAATATGCCAAGTGAGAAAATTGCAAGTTGGGTTTCACATGCTCCATGTTTTCAAAATGCATGCTGGTTGGTATTGAGAAAGTCATTTTGTTTAGGATACCTCATCATGTTTGAGCTCAGAATATTTTCTAAGATTCTACATCAAATCAGCGTCAAGAATATTGGACAGTAGTTTTGTGGATCACTTCTACTACCCTTCTTGTAGACTGGTGTGACCTGTGCCTTTTTCCAAGAACTGGGCATGGTTTATAGTTCGATGGCTCTACAATAGGTTATATTTAGAAGATGGGTTAACTCGGCTGCAAATTCAGTATAAAATCTGAAAGGGATTTCATCAGGGCCTGGAACTTTGTTCAATTTTAATGATTTCAGCTTTTACATCAAGGAAGTTCTTCTGTCTCATCATTGCTCACATTATTTCCAGTACACATCAGAAAAAGGTACTGATTTGCAGCTGGCATGCATGCAATGAGAGACCGTAAATCATCAATTTTTTCTGGTTAATCGGAAGTGGCTTTCTGTGTTTTATTGGCAGATGAAATGTATCTGGTTCAATAGGTCTTTCTTTCCCCTTAATTATGCTTTCCTCTTAATATGAGTGTCTGCTGACATGAGGGTTCCTATACCTGAACAGCAGTGTTTCACACTTAGCTTGAATGGATTTTCAAACTCCAGTTTAAATCAAGTAGCTTCACTGAAACAGATAGGATCTTGAGATACAAACAAGTTAGATTTTGAGATTAATGTCTTCTGGTTATCCAGATTTCTGAAGTCTTCTCTACCTATTTTGGTCCCAATGGAATTTTTTGGACTTACAGATTTTACAGCTCCTGCCCATTGATGTGTCATGTATACTACTAAATGTTTGTTTTTTGCATATACTTTGTTGTGACCAAAATGATGACCGCAAGAGAGGCTAGTGGACCTACCACATGGAAATAATGCTGGACAGATACAAATCTTTTGGTAGCAATAAGAGTGTGCTATCATCCAAAGATCATGCTGCCACATAAAAGTCAACAGTGTGCGTTGATACCACAGGCATTAGCAATGTCTTGCTGCAATCCACAACAATAAATTGGAGGTGCTCCTGAACACATGTCCTCTCTCTCAGCACTCCAGCACCTCCACATGGAGGTTGATATAGAGCTGACCCTGGAGTTGCTCTGCCCAGTTTGTGACCTCTGATGAAATTGTCAACATCATCTAATTAGGACACCAGTGCTATTCAAGCCTTGGATAGAACTGTATTTTTGTTAATGTTGAACTTATACTTCAAGAGAAGATTTCATAATTATGTGAATCAAGTGATGCTTTACTGTTTAAAGACAGTTGTAAATACTTGACACATTCCTGTGGCAATGAATTGTATAATGTTAAGTAAATCTTTTTATCATTTTTGTAATGAAATGAAAAAGAACTTCATATTTTGTGGTTCTAGTCAGCCATCTCCAAGAGCAATCACAAATCCCACAGTTATGACCGGGCAATTTTAATTCTGACAGGTCATTGCAAAGAGACCTTTCCAAACCAATAAAAGCACAATTCATTGCTGTACCTTGTTACTGATGAATATTTGGAGGTAGTTTCTTTGAGGGTTATTTATCTCCAAGTATTTTATAAAGCATCTCCCAACTATGTCTGAACCCTTTTCTCCGTCTTCCACACTCCACAGAAACTTACATCTCTTATCTGTGTCACAGTGATGTATATTATAGTTATATGTCTATATTCTCCTCTTGTAAAATGCTGGACCAGCTGTTAGTTCAGGTATGGGGAATGTTTGCTGAATGTTCATTGCAATTACTTGGTGCTCTTTTGGATTTTCTTGAGCCAGAACGGTTAAAGATGCAATCAGATTTTTCCAACTGTCAGCATTTTTGAGGCACAATTCATACTATTTCTTCTTTTCTGTAACCTCTGCTGCATGTAATTCTGGGTTATTCATCACTATTAGAAATGCTTCACATCTTGAAGAGTTATCACTTTTTGTTATTTGAAGCCTGTGCTAAATTTGGTCACAAAGATTTTTCTGAATTTACTTTCCGATGTAGATGGAACGTCTGTCTCTTTGCAGTATTCCAAGTATTTATCCTAAAACAAGGATGCAGTTGTGTGGTCACATTCCAAATATGCTTTTTTTTTGTAATTCTGTTGCTTTTTGTAATGACTGTTATATTTTGATATTGCACTGAGAAAATCTGTGGCACTTTGTGTAGCCCCTTCTTGAAATTTGTGTGGATGTTTTCAATGTTTACCTGCAATAAAAGCATATGAGTTTATATTTTGATTCCTGATATAAAAATTTCAACAATATTCTATTTGGTAGAAATGAATAACTTATAGAACAATGTAACAAGAATGGAAATTCCCAGATGGAGCAATATGTACAAAATAAAGAATGGCGATCATGCACCTATAGCAGACTGATGTATGAAGTATTGAATCACATAACAGGAAACACTATTTGCACCAGCTTTCAAGCTCTTGCTCTTTTTCTAGTAAAAGTACACACATTCTCTCTCTCTCTCTCTCTCTCTCTCTCTCTCTCTCTCTCACACACACACACACACACACACACACAAATGTATATCCCTGCAACCAAAGTAAAACAGATTATTGATTCCTTTCTGTCATTTCTGCTGTGTGTAATTCAGGGTTATTCATTGCTATTCAAACACTTCACATTTAGAACAGATGTCTCTATTTCACTAGGAAAAGAGAAAGAGCTCCAAAGCTAGTGTGTAAAGTGTTGTCAATTACATGTTTGTATGCTGCACACATCAGTCTACTACAGCTAAGTGGTTGCCTTTTCCTTATATTACATATTTTGCTATAGTGTAATATACAGACCTTTTTCATATCCTTTTAGAACTGAAAATCCCATTTTTATTTGCTGTTGCAATTTCCTCACTCTTCTTGCATATTTCTTCCATTCCATATTCTTCCACATTGTATAAAAACATAACAGCATTAGACAATGATTTCTTGGTAATTTGTTTTCGATAGCTGTGAAAGAAAGCAAGATAAGATAGAAAAATAAATAAATTTATAAGATATTAGTCCATTTATTTTTAAAAAATGGAAAAAAACCTCTATTTTACTCAACACTGGTACCACTTCTGTGTAGCTTATCAGGTGATTGTTCTGGGCATTAAAGTTTCCTATGTTCTAAAAAGAATGGAATAAGTTTCCTTCTTTCCCAAGTACTTTTGTGTAGCACTTATCTGAGCAAGTACAGGGACTTCCTAAAGAGGTCACCTGAGCAGTTGTATTGGTTTTGGAAGACGCATACAGCGTACCAGCTTTATATCAGTGTTTGACATTCATTTTCTGTCATTTATCAGTATTTTGCTTTCCTTTTCTTGACTGTTTTGGTTTCTAGGGTGATTCTTCATTTACTTTACTTGTTTTATACTCCAATATGGAGGGCGAATTAGTCTTAGAGCTTGTGTGAGGTATAGTCACAAGCCACACAAAAAATTACTTACTGTTGAAATGATGTTAATTAAAAAAGTATTTTTACATATGTGTTGTCTGTAAAACTATATTATTACAGTGTTAAGCAGTCACTGTATTATAACCGTAAAATTTTCCTTCAACACAAAAGATGGTGATCAAATTAGTAAGCTATGTTAATAGAAAATCTCAAGCCACTGAACAATGGTCAACAGTATTGAACACATTTATATATGTGTGACAAATAAACCACTTCCAGCTGTATATGAACTTGTATTTACAGGATCATGATCAGTTTCAGGATACCAAATCACATCCTCAGGTGTACATCTGAACAAGATACAAAATATGCAGTCGACATTATGGTCCAAAATGGACACCTATCCTAATAATCTAAGCCATTTGACAACCAGCATAAAATACTTACCCATCAGTAAAACATTAAGACCATGATGTGGGAGGGAGCGGGACTCAACCTTCTCAAAACAAAATACTGTCACCAGCATCAAGAAGAGTGTCGTAGATCAAATTCACCAGTTGAAAAACTCATATTAGAACCATATTAACCTACAATGAAAAGAACAAAACAAGAAAAAGTTCCAGTTTGTAATAATGAAAGCAAAATGGTTGAGAAAACTCACTTCATACCAGGAAGCGGCAGACAGCATCCTTCCAACCGCCTCACCATGCAGAACCACACTGCTAGTCAACATACTCAAGTGTGTCACAGTGGGGGGCACCAGCATCACCACACACATCAGCATGGAAAGTGATAAACAGTTCCACATGTATCCAGATATCATGGGAATGACTGAGGTGCCCATTACATGATAGTACCACACAAATTACCATGTAAAATATTTCACCATAAAACAAAATAGACCAAATGTAAGAGCATATAAAGGTGGAAGCAGTTTATTTGTCAACTATGTATTACTTCACCTGGCGTTGCTCACAACATAAAACTCACTGAACTTTTATACATTTGCTGAAACATAATCTGAGCTGGAACTATAACTTGCTAGATGCCAAGATTCATCATTGTCAGTATCAAAAGGATCAGACTCTTCATTTCTACTACTGTTACTGACAAACATAAATTGATATGGCTACGAAGTCTTTCGCGATGTATTTCTTGAGTAAAAATCTCTCGGTGTACATGCCGCATCAAATCAGGATAAAACTCCAAGCTTTCGACCACTACCTCCATGGTCGTCGTCAGGGCTAAAACTGACTGTTGTGAACTAGCGAGGTTCCCACTTTTATATGCAAAGGACGGCTTCTGATTGGCTGGAATACGTCAGCAATATGGCGCGTAGTGAAGTGGTGCCCTCTACTTCCATAGATGTAGTTGCTATCCCGCGTTGCTTGCAGCGCCATCCCTTGAATCAGGAGGTAAAGTGCGAGAAGTTTTTCTCTGCGATTTTTCTTTATCCAGTGCACTCTTCCAAGTGTTGCTAAGTGCATAGCCGTTGTCTCTATTAAAGTTATTATCGCTAAGTCTAATTTCGACTGTTTCCCGGATCACAGAGTCCCAGTAATTCGATGTGTGTGCTATTACTCTGGTTTCTTCAAATAAAATATTATGCTTGTTAAGCAGGCTATGTTCAGCCACCGCTGATTTTTCCAAATACCTGTATTTCAGGTGGCGTTGGTGCTCGATGCAGCGGTCGGCAACGGTTCTTACAGACTGGCCCACGTAATTCTTGCCGCATTCGCAAGGAATAGTATAAATTCCCGGCACTCTTAAGCCGAGACTATCTTTGACTGGTCTCAACATTTCCTTAATTTTCCTAGGTGGTCGGAAAACTGGTTTTATTCCTTGCCTCTTCAGGACTCTGGCTATCTTGCTCGTTGTAGCACCGCAAAAAGGAAGCCGCGCTATGTGTTGGTCCTCTTCTTGTATGTGGCCGGCATCGTGTCTTACTTTCTTGGACAATACTGATTTAATTTCACCGGCAGAATAACCATTCCTCTTGAAAACAGTCGTCAAGTGGTTAATCTCGGGACCGAGGTGGTCCTTGTCGGAAATAGTCCTGGCTCTGTGTACTAAAGTATTCAGCATAGCTCTCTTCTGAGACGGATGATGGAAGCTATGGCTATGCAGATATAAGTCTGTATGGGTTGGCTTCCTGTACACAGAATGGCCCAGTCGTCCATCCGGCTTTCGCTCTACCAACACATCTAAAAAAGGTAACTTCCCTTCCTTCTCTACCTCCAACGTAAATTTTATGTTTGGATGTACACCATTCAGATGTTCGACGAACTGCTGCAGCGTGTCGCTGTCGTGTGGCCAGATTAAAAAAGTATCGTCGACGTATCTGTAGAAGCATGATGGGCGGAGGTGAGCACGGCTCAGGGCTCATTCTTCGAAGTCCTCCATGAAGAAATTCGCTATTGCTGGTGACAGTGGCGAACACATGGCTGTTCCATCCGTCATTTCGTAATAATTTCCACTGTATAAAAAATAAGTGGTCGTCAAGGTATGCCGGAACAACTTCAAAATTTCTGAGGAGAAATGAGCAGCCAACAGTTGTAATGTGTCATCCACAGGTACTTTGGTGAACAGAGAAACCACGTCGAGGCTGACCATGATATCACTTGGGCCTATATTCATCTGTTTTATGATATCAACAAACATTTTTGAATTTTTAATATGATGTGGGCAGTGACCAACTATAGGCGACAACAATTCAGCAGAGAGGAGAGACAAGGACTGAAATTGTTGCAGAAGGATGAAGATCTAGTTGTTTTACCTGCTGACAAGGGGAACGCCACGGTAATCCTCAATGCTACAGATTACCATAAGAAAGTTGGATTATTACTGGAGGACAGCACATACCGGGTTCTCAGACGGGATCCCACATCGGCGCTCAGCAGGAAGACAAGGGAGCTACTAAAAAACTCTGGCCTCTCCGATGAACTGGTGAAGAACTTACGGCCGAGAGCACCTAGGCCACCAAGACTGTACCGTTTGCCAAAGGTTCATAAGGAGAACGTCCCGTTGAGACCGATTGTTAGCGCTATTGGCTCTCCTACGTACAAGCTTGCAAAGCACTTAACTAAATTGTTGTCGCCTATAGTTGGTCACTGCCCACATCATATTAAAAATTCAAAAATGTTTGTTGATATCATAAAACAGATGAAGATAGGCCCAAGTGATATCATGGTCAGCCTCGACGTGGTTTCTCTGTTCACCAAAGTACCTGTGGATGACACATTACAACTGTTGGCTGCTCATTTCTCCTCAGAAATTTTGAAGTTGTTCCGGCATACCTTGACGACCACTTATTTTTTATACAGTGGAAATTATTACGAAATGACGGATGGAACAGCCATGGGTTCGCCACTGTCACCAGCAATAGCGAATTTCTTCATGGAGGACTTCGAAGAACGAGCCCTGAGCCGTGCTCACCTCCGCCCATCATGCTTCTACAGATACGTCGACGATACTTTTTTAATCTGGCCACACGGCAGCGACACGCTGCAGCAGTTCGTCGAACATCTGAATGGTGTACATCCAAACATAAAATTTACGTTGGAGGTAGAGAAGGAAGGGAAGTTACCTTTTTTAGATGTGTTGGTAGAGCGAAAGCCGGATGGACGACTGGGCCATTCTGTGTACAGGAAGCCAACCCATACAGACTTATATCTGCATAGCCATAGCTTCCATCATCTGTCTCAGAAGAGAGCTATGCTGAATACTTTAGTACACAGAGCCAGGACTATTTCCGACAAGGACCACCTCGGTCCCGAGATTAACCACTTGACGACTGTTTTCAAGAGGAATGGTTATTCTGCCGGTGAAATTAAATCAGTATTGTCCAAGAAAGTAAGACACGATGCTGGCCACATACAAGAAGAGGACCAACACATAGCGCGGCTTCCTTTTTGCGGTGCTACAACGAGCAAGATAGCCAGAGTCCTGAAGAGGCAAGGAATAAAACCAGTTTTCCGACCACCTAGGAAAATTAAGGAAATGTTGAGACCAGTCAAAGATAGTCTCGGCTTAAGAGTGCCGGGAATTTATACTATTCCTTGCGAATGCAGCAAGAATTACGTGGGCCAGTCTGTAAGAACCGTTGCCGACCGCTGCATCGAGCACCAACGCCACCTGAAATACAGGTATTTGGAAAAATCAGCAGTGGCTGAACATAGCCTGCTTAACAAGCATAATATTTTATTTGAAGAAACCAGAGTAATAGCCCACACATCGAATTACTGGGACTCTGTGATCTGGGAAGCAGTCGAAATTAGACTTAGCGATAATAACTTTAATAGAGACAACGGCTATGCACTTAGCAACACTTGGAAGAGTGCACTGGATAAAGAAAAATCGCAGAGAAAAACTTCTCACACTTTACCTCCTGATTCAAGGGATGGCGCTGCAAGCAACGCGGGATAGCAACAACATCTATGGAAGTAGAGGGCACCACTTCACTACGCGCCATATCGCTGACGTATTCCAGCCAATCAGAAGCTGTCCTTTGCATATAAAAGTGGGAACCTCGCTAGTTCACGACAGTCAGTTTTAGCCCTGACGACGACCATGGAGGTAGTGGTCGAAAGCTTGGAGTTTTATCCTGATTTGATGCGGCATGTACACCGAGAGATTTTTACTCAAACATAAATTGAGTTTGTGAAGAAGCTTCAGATGTTCCTGAGCCTGAGCTGTCTGTCATTTTGCTGTGGCTTTTGACGTTGTACCTTTTCAAAATGTCACCAGATGGTAGGGTATAAAATTTCACTTAATCATATCCTGCCACCTGTTGTGCAAGGCAGAACTTTTTCAACAGAAGATAAAGAGAGTATCATTAAGAATGCTGCAGTATGAGAAAATCAGTTTTGAAAAAATTATGGCTTATAACTATATCCCTCTGACTCCTTCAATTAATGTGTCTCATTGTTCTTTATGTTGTATAGAGCATACATTATGAATTTTTTTTGTTCTGTATCTTTAATACTCACACTATGTTAGCCAAGTTTCCCTAAAAAAACAATACCATAACTAACAACAGATTCAAAGTAACTTGTATGTGTTACATTTAGGTGCCAATGTCAGTTGCAGTTGATAATATTTGCATTGCAAGTGCAAAGCTCGTCAGTTTGTTGGCTATGTACTGAATGTATGCTTGCTATCTCAAATTTTAATCCAAATTTAATCTTAAGAATTTGACAGAGTTGATTTATTCTTTATCTTGGTTGTTGTGAATGATTTGAACATTTAAAAATTTTGATTGTTTGGTTTTGAACTCCATATGTAAGTATTAGATGTGTTTGGATTCAACCCATTCAGCTGAAACCTTGTTACTAAGTGTACTGAGGATACTAATCAAGAATTCTTTCTTTTCTTGTGTCTTTGGTCAACATCAGCACACGATCAGCATGGTTAGTTTAAGGGGTGGCCGTATGCCAAGAATTCTTTCTTTTCTTGTGCCTTTGGTCAACATCAGCACACGATCAGCATGGTTAGTTTAAGGGGTGGCCGTATGCCCTTCCTGTCATCATATTGTTACCCCTCTGGGATGGAACATGTGTACTCCAACAGTCTGTGTGTAGTGTTATTGATATGAAAGTGAATGAAAGTTTCAGAATGTTTGTGTGGGTTCCAGCCTGGTATTTACCTAGTGTGATATGGGTAACCACCTAAAAATCACATCCAGGCTGGCTGGTCTACTGACCTTTATCATTAATCTGCCAGGTAGACTCAATCTGGGGTCTTTTGCATGTCCATCCATTTAGCAGGAGGTCTCTGGGACAATGGCCATTTACTATTGTGACAAAATATAAAAACACTTATCATTTGATGATTGGAGTGCTGACACACTATCTGCGAGTCCAGTAATGTTGGCAACTGTTGGGTTATGCATGGGGATCATATCAACCGGTACCACATCAAAACAGCCTGAAGGTGACGCAATGAAGCGTCTAAACTGGTAGCGACAAAATAAAATAAAATCATAAGGATGGCTGTAAGCGTTTTTATTTTTTGTCACAATCTGGGGCCAGTGCATATTCTCATCCTGGAAGCAGCACTTTAACATGCATGGCTATCCAGGTGGGTCATACTAATCAATCATTTGGAAACTTTTTCTGCATCTTGATTTTCAGTTAACATGAAATTATCATCTACAAACAGAACTGATGGGGAGCTGGCATTTAACAGTAAATCATATACATAGAATTAGTTGAGAATAATGAATTATTTAGGAATAAAGGGGATGACTCACCTCAATGCAGGTGCGCTGCATTGCCGACGTATACACACACGAAAGGTGCAGAGCTTTACTTTGCTAGCTTTTGGAATGGACTTCTCCTAGAGCTTGAGAATGGAATTCAATTCCAAAAGCTAGCAAAGTAAAGCTCTGTACCTGTTGTGTGAGTATTTGTCAATGACATAGTGCTTCTGTCTTTAGGTGAGTTTTCTCCTTTATTAATAAATAATTTGTTATTTACACAGAACTGAAATTTTTCAGGCTGAATAATAATTTACCCCATTTAAAGTAATACTAAATTTTTCTTTCTGTTCTACAAATAGGGTTTAAGCCATTATAGGGCACTGCCCCTAATGTCATACTTGACAAGTGTGTAAGTAAGCAATGTATGGTTTACAGAGTTGAAAGCCTTTGTGAGATTGCAGAAGAGTTCTGCCACCTTATTGCTCTTGTCTAATGATGTGTTTATTTTTTCAATAAAACTGTTTACTGGATCTATGGTGTTTTTCCCTTGTTGACAACCAAACTGACTGTTTAGGATAATGGAAATAGCCGGCCGGGGTGGCCGAGCGGTTAAAGGCGCTACAGTCTGGAACCGCGCGGCCGCTACGGTCGCAGGTTCGAATCCTGCCTCGGGCATGGATGTGTGTGATGTCCTTAGGTTAGTTAGGTTTAAGTAGTTCTAAGTTCTAGGGGACTGATGACCTTAGAAGTTAAGTCCCATAGTGCTCAGAACCATTTGAACCTTTTTTGATAATGGAATATTTCACAATGATGTTTTGAATTTGGGTAACAGCAACTTCTTCAAATATGTTATATATGACAGAGAATTGAGAGAGGATGATAATTTTCAATGACCAAGTGTTTTAACTATAGCATATTTCAGTACTTCTGGGAAGCAGTCCTCTTTAAAATATTGGTCAATTACTGGAGCTGGCGGGTGTGCAATTATGTTCCATACTGCTTTAGTAACTTAGTGGGTATTCAATCCTAACATGCAGAATTTTTGTTTATTAATGTTAAGACTGCATTTTATATAGCTTTCAGAAGACTTGAAAATTGTGTAAGATGTAGGACATGTAGAATTATCATCAAGGTAAAGGCAATTACTTTATTATGATAATCTGCTACATTGAAATCAGACTTCGGTACATTTATAAATAATTCTTTGAAGTATTCTGGTATTTGAGTTGGACTTACAATAATGATTGCTTCAGGTTAATTTTTGAATACCTTGGTTGTAAACTCTAACACCTGATTCAGATTAAATGACTGACCCCAAGCAAGATCATCCATACAAGCGGGAAAGGGGCCACAGTCTCTTGCTCTGCCCCCCCCCCCCCTCCACCTTTCTTTCAAGCTTTCAGGGAAAAGAAAAAAATTATAGTTTATGCTGGTGTTTTCTTTCATGAAAATGGTTTAAAAGTTGTTATTATGCAAGTTTTTAATAGCGTCTGTCTTGGAACTTTTTGTAACTACTTACGAGTTGCCATTCACTGTCAAAAATATTAAGCAACATTAAACATGTTCCATACCCCAAAGTCTAGCTCTCCCCTTCTGCAAACTATCAAATGGGTACCCTTGACCACATGGCCTTTGTTTCATTTTCATGGTTTAAAATTATCTTGTTATTTACCAACAGTTTTCATACCCTGACAAAATTTCTATAATTTTATAGAACCTAACATATTCAATG
Source organism: Schistocerca nitens (assembly GCF_023898315.1). Taxonomy (NCBI): domain Eukaryota; kingdom Metazoa; phylum Arthropoda; class Insecta; order Orthoptera; family Acrididae; genus Schistocerca; species Schistocerca nitens. The sequence goes on along the minus strand of NC_064616.1, from coordinate 864,950,786 downwards.
AAATTGGTATTTTTATTATATTTTAATTCTCCATGCAGCTGCATTTTCTTTAAAATGGAAATTTTTATGCCCTTGGTGATCTACTTTAATTTATTTGTCACTTTATTGCTCCAGATTCTAGGTGGAAATGTTTCATTAAAAAATAAGATTACTAAGCTTGTTGATGACTGTTGGTAAGTTGAGTAATAACAGACACAACACCACTGATTTAAGGTTCACTTATTTGTTAATTTACTCTGATTACACCACATTTCGTAGACGACTAGTCTTCCCTACATTTTCTTTTCAGTTTGTTGGTGTGAATTTCATTAATAACCCTCATCTGTTCAGTCCATTTTCCTTCAAGATGAGGACCAGTCTACCAAACTAGTGACCCTATACACAGATATCAACAGTCTTTTAACAGTTCATTGCTAGTGTCTCTCCTCACCATATTTACATACAGTACTGACTGACTGCCCAACTGAGTTCTCACATAAACAAATATAAATATGTTCATTGATAAACGTTTGTGAGCTAATGGTTAGTCAAGTAATAATGTAAAACAAAGGTCTTTATATGACCCTCCAGATGATGAACCCTCAGTCCATGCCTATCTGCCAACTTACTGACACTTCACTGTCCAAGTCCACAGGTGGAATTCTTCCCAGCAACATCTCCATGTCACCCATCTTGAAAGTCGGGGATTAGTTATGAACATGCAGATGATAGATGCAGCGCATGTATAAATGGGATTAGTTGAAAAACAAGAAAAAATATCAGTTATCTAAAGTGGAAGAATGGTAGCTAATGGAGTAATTCCATCTTGCTATGTTTCATTACCCCCCCCCCCCCCCCCTTTCCAAATCCATTTTACTATATGGAAAAAACTGATTGATTCAGTCTGAAACAAACAATATTTAAATGCTCTCAGACATCTTGAAATTAATGATCAATATATCACACACAACAATTCTGTACAATATAATTTAAGAATAGTGTATTTGAACATAACACTGAAACTGATCATTACTCTGTGTTGCAAACGAGTGAGCTTCACAGACATTACAATTTTCTATACATATTTTTGACACAAAATTCATCAGAATGTTTTTACATTTTTAAAAGGAATTAGTTTTATACATGTTTTCTAAACAAATTCTTTAAATCTTTCCAAGAAATAGCAAAGCTATGCAGTCATCAGTCTGAAGACGTTTAAACAGTGCTTTACTAGGCCCGGTCCTGTTGGAGAAGGACTGCTGCTGCCTTCCTCTGATCTTTGAACCAACTTTTCCAACCAGTTACTGGAGGAACTACAGTTTAATGTGGATTTTGAACCACAGTGCAACTTGGCATTTTTCATACCAACAAACATTGCCAGTATTGGAAGGAGTGATAAGGGTCAGATAAAAATCTTAGGATTGACCAGGGATCAAACCCGAGAACTTTGAATTTGTAATCTGGCACTTATCACTGAGCCTTGAGTGTATAGTAACTAATGCTATTTAATATGGATTTTATCTGCTTTGTAGCACTGAATACAAACATTAACACTATTCTGTATTTTTCACACACTGCAATGTCAAGTCCTGGGAAACATACAATTCTTGTGCTAGTTCAATCCAAGCCTCCATTGGTTCTAAGTGAGGACCCATCTTAATGGTACTGTTACTCTTTATCAGAGTCCATTACTCCATGACAGTCCAAAGGCAGAAAACAGGGAGTTAGAAAACAAAAACAAAGCTGGCTGTTTTTCAAGGAGTTCCTTGCAGAGTGGGGGAGTGGCCATTGTATGTCGTAAGAAACAGTATTCCCCATATAGCGGAGAGGCTGAGTCACAGATAGGCACAACAAAAAGACTGTTCGAAATAAAGCTTTTGGTCTGTAAGGCCTTCATCAAAAAGACGACACACACACACACACACACACACACACACACACACACACACACACACACACACACTGTTTTCAGTGATTTAGTTATTGACTCAATCTCTCCCTTGTCTGTGTCACAGAGGAGTATTTCAGACATCAATCTCGGAAAGGCATTTGCTACAAGAGTTATATGATTCCCTGTATAAGCAAAATTTTTATTTAATTCACCAGCAATACTCAGAAAATGGTTGTTAAATACTGTACATATATCTGAGTTATCAGTATTACTATGATCGGACTTTGAAAACATCTCTATTGCTGTTGGATTAGCTTTCCTACATAGTTTGTAATTATATGCGACATTTGTATTAAAATTTGTGCATCATGGTCTGAAAGGCCATGCACCCTTTACTAACAGATTGCTCGTCTAGTAATGAAGAGCAAATAAAAATATTGTCTATGGCTATGCTAGTGTTCCCCTGCACCCTAGTTGGAAAAACACAGTCTGCATCAGATCATATGAGTTTAGGAGATATACCAACATCCTTTTTCTTGCACAATCATATACAAAATTAATATTGAAGTCACCATGTATAACTAATTTTTGATATTTCCTATAAAGTGAACCAAGAACCCTCTCTAGTGTGAGCAGATATTCTGTGAAGTCAGAGTAAGAGGACCTTTAAACAAGAACAATTATAAGATTAGTTTCACTAAATTCAACTGCTTCTGCACAACGTTCAAATATCTGTTTAGTGCAGTGTTGTGATACGTCTATGGAATCAAATGGAATACTGTTTTTCAAACAATGGAAAATCCAGGATGGAATGTAACAATATTATGAAAAGAAAGTTGCCACTCACCATATAGCAGAGATGCTGAGTTGCAGATAGGCACAACAAAAAGACTGTTCGACATAAAGCTTTTGGCCTGTCAGGCCTTCATCAAAAAGACGACACACACACACACACACACACACACACACACACACACACACACACACACACACACACACACACACACACACACACGTGCAAAGGCAACTCACACACACAACTGCAATTTGAGGCAACTGTAGCCAAACTGAAGTTGCCTTAGACTGCAGTCATGTGTGTGTGTGTGTGTGTCGTCTTTTTGATGAAGGCCTGACAGGCCAAAAGCTTTATGTCGAACAGTCTTTTTGTTGTGCCTATCTGCAACTCAGCATCTCTGCTATATGGTGAGTGGCAACTTTCTTTTCATAATATTGTTACATTCCATCCTGGATTTTCCATTGTTTGAAAAACAGTATTCCATTTGATTCCATAGACGTATCACAACACTGCACTAAACAGATATTTGAACGTTGTGCAGAAGCAGTTGAATTTAGTGAAACTAATCTTATAATTGTTCTTGTTTAAAGGTCCTCTTACTCTGACTTCACAGAATATCTGCTCACACTAGAGAGGGTTCTTGGTTCACTTTATAGGAAATATCAAAAATTAGTTATACATGGTGACTTCAATATTAATTTTGTATATGATTGTGCAAGAAAAAGGATGTTGGTATATCTCCTAAACTCATATGATCTGATGCAGACTGTGTTTTTCCAACTAGGGTGCAGGGGAACACTAGCATAGCCATAGACAATATTTTTATTTGCTCTTCATTACTAGACGAGCAATCTGTTAGTAAAGGGTGCATGGCCTTTCAGACCATGATGCACAAATTTTAATACAAATGTCGCATATAATTACAAACTATGTAGGAAAGCTAATCCAACAGCAATAGAGATGTTTTCAAAGTCCGATCATAGTAATACTGATAACTCAGATATATGTACAGTATTTAACAACCATTTTCTGAGTATTGCTGGTGAATTAAATAAAAATTTTGCTTATACAGGGAATCATATAACTCTTGTAGCAAATGCCTTTCCGAGATTGATGTCTGAAATACTCCTCTGTGACACAGACAAGGGAGAGATTGAGTCAATAACTAAATCACTGAAAACTAAGGACTCTCATGGATATGATGGAGTGCCTAGCAGAACATTAAATTACTGTGCTGCACATGGTAGCTCTGTACTTAGCCATATTTGTAATTTTTCGTTTAAGAATTATGAGCTGCTTCCTGAGTGATTAAAGTACGCAATAGTACAGCCACTTTATAAAAAGGGAGAAAGCGATAATGTAAACAGTTTTAGACCTATTTCTATGCCATGAGTGTTTGCTAGAGTTATTGAAAAGGCTGTATATGTAAGGATAATTGAGAATTTTATATCACATGCAATCATTTGCTGTCAAATGTACAGTTCGTCTTTAGAAGTGGTTTAAAAATGAAAATGCTGTATTCTCTTTTCTCTGTGAGGTACTGGATGGATTAAACAAAAGGTTTCAAATTCTAGGTGTATTTTTTGATTTATCTAAGGCATTTGATTGTGTTGATCACAAAATATTGCTCCAGAAGTTGGACCATTACGGAATACGGGTAGTAGCTCACAATTGGTCCACCTAGTACTTTAACAACAGACAGCAGAAGGGCATTATTCACAGTGTTGAGAATGGCTGCGATGTGGGGTCTGATTGGAATATGGTCAAATGAGGGTTGGCCCAAGGATCAGTGTTTGGTCCTTTCCTGTTCCTTATTTATCAGGGCTTGCACAGAAAGTTTTAAGTGCTCATTTTTCCCATGAGCCGTTCAAGAGTGGAATGGTAGAGAGACAGTTTGAAGGTTGTTCATTGAACCCTCTGCTAGGCATTTTATTGTGAATAGCAGAGTAATCATGTAGATGAAGATGTAGATGAAATGTGGAACTGTGGATGGGTCAGGATTCCTAAACATGCAGTATTAGTGTGTATGCTTATAGTACCTGTTAGGGACCATATTACTTCAGAAGATTTGTATAACCTTGCTGGAGGGCCCCAGTGGCACGGAGCTATGAGAACGTTAGCTGAACCCCCAAACTGTCCATGCTGCAGCTGGACCTCTGGCTAGTGGTCCAGCCAAGGTGGTAGAAGAACATTGGCAGCCTCACTGTGGAAGTCAGCACACAATAGGCGCCAATTTGAAGGCCAGTTGTGGTGGAATACCCAGGCTAGCTTCAAGGCCAGCTTTTATACAAGAGAAGACAGGTTTTTGTGCAGCTGAGATCATGCAGCTGAGATCATTCCCATGGGCTGCCAATGCATTGCACCAATTTCTGATGATGACGATGTTTGTTTTGTGGGGCACTCAACTGCACAGTCATCAGTGCTCGTACAAAGTCCCAATCTTTACACAATCCAACCTAGCCACTTTCACGAATGATAATAATGAAGAAATTATGAGAACAACTCAAACATCCAGTCTGAAGACAGAGAAAATCTCCAACCCAGCTGGGAATTGTACCCAAGACCCCCTGATCCAGACGCAGCAATGCTAGCCACTGCACCAGGAGCTGCGGAAGCACCATTCTGTAACTCGTCAGTCTCTATGCCCTGCCAAGACAGAACCATATGTCTCCCTCATCGTGTACCCTCGCAAACATGACTATGTGTCGACTTCACTTCATTTTTTTGCATAATATTCCATTGTCATCACTCAGCTGAGCTTGCAGCGTGAATTATTTCCAGTCTTGGTCAGCAGCCTGAGCTTTTCACTACTCATCTGCAAATATACCAATATGTACCATGGTGTGTATCTTGCCACTCAACCCAAATGCATTACCATGATTCTTCTGAGGATGATGTATGACTTCAAAATCGAGCTGACTTAACTTTAAAGGCCACTGAGCCAAGTGATTAGACAGATCCTTAAGGCCAAGAAGCTATTTCAGCCCTGCGTGATCTGTTACAACTTTAAAATATCAATCATGCAAGTAGCAACGGAAATATGTGATTACTTAGATCAAACTGAGCATTTATTTTTCAGTAGCTGAGTAATTTTTTTCTGCCTTAGATGTCTGGAAGCATGAGCTATCAGGTGCTATCTTTCGTTAGTTTCCTGACTCAGAAAGCACCCCAAGACATGACTGCTCATCTCACAGTGTATATAAATTGTTCCCCATAATCCAGGAAAGCGAGGACGGGACCAGTGGTCAATAAATAATAACACAAAGGCTTCTTTGCATTCCAGAGTCCAGTGGAACCACACACCATTCTTCAGTAAATGTGTAAGGGATCTTGCTATTTCTGCAAATTCTGGCACAAATTTCCTATAACAATTAGCTATCTTACCTCTGTCTGAGGTATTGGGAATTCCCACACAGGTTATACAAGTTGAGGATTGGTTCACAATTCTTACTGGTCAATAATATTGCCCAAACAGAGAACTTCTTATAATAGAAGTGAAACTTTGCCGAACGGACTCGTGCAGTTCGTAGCTGACTAAATCACATAACCCTACCACGTGTTCTTGGATGTCCTTGGAAAAGTCTATAATATCATCCAGATGCACTGTCTCGGTTTCAAACCATGCAGCATACCATCCAATTGGCGTTGGAAAGTCGCCAGTGCGTTCTTCAAGCTCAGTGGCATTCGCTAGTACTGAAAATGACCAACTCAGACCATAAATCCTGTGCTGGGTTGATGCTCTGGCGTTGCTCCCGGGTATCTAGGGTCTCCGTAATGTTAGGCATTGGGTACACATCCACAACTCTCTTTTAATTTAAATGTCTGTAATGGCAACAAAATCTATAAGCGTTACTTCTGTCTGGGCTCTTTCCTGGTAACAGGCTGCTATTTCCTTCTATAATCTTAATAAATTTCTCCGTCACTGGTTGCAGTGATGTGGAATTTGATAAGGTTTCTCCGTCACTGGTTGCAGTGATGTGGAATTTGATAAGGTTTTCTATATGTTGGTTCATTCCCGGTGGGAATCCTGTGTTGCATTAGTGACATAGCTGCAATAGTCCATTTGGGTTAAACAACTCTGCATATTTCTCTAAGAATCTTCCATCTATTCTGTATCACATTCTCCTAAATGAAGAAGCTTTCCCTGGAGTGACGCTGACTTGGTTCAAATGGCTCTGAGCACTATGGGACTTAACATCTATGGTCATCAGTCCCCTAGAACTTAGAACTACTTAAACCTAACTAACCTAAGGACACGCTGACTTGACAGACTGTTTCAGCTTCTAATATTCTTTCCTGAAATCTTCATCTAATACTTCCTTCTCCAATACTTCCTAGTCAGCTATCAGTGCACCTCATTATCACTCCTCTTCAAGTGAACCGAAACTGTCCATGCTTCTGCCAATCTCTTGCAAAACTGTGGTGAATAAAACACTGCACCTCACCCAAGTCTTCATTTTTCATCAGGGGTTCAGCCAAACAGTGGCATGTTCACTCTTATGTCCACGCATGTTATCTTGTCTGTACCTTTTGTCGTTATATCCCACGTGCTAACGAGGAGGTGTTTGCATCTAGCAGTAGACTGTTCCCTTCTTTCCTCACTTAACCTGTCTACTCCCAACGTAAATCCACAGTATCTGTTTGCATCTGAGATAACTGATCCAGCAAGTGCTTAACTGTTTCCTGAGTTTACCCTTTTTCACTTAATGCAATTTTGCTCAACCATTACTACAAGAAGCGTACAATATATCCCAGAAAAGGCGGAAAGAGAGGCTGGAAATCATCATACAGGCCCATGTGAAAAAAAAACTCAAATTTGGCATTTACCTGCACATTTTCGTTGAACGACACTGTTGCGCTATCACTGTAATGATCATCGTTCTGTCGTCCGCGGTGGCCGAGTGGTTCTAGGCGCTTCAGTCCTGAACTGCGCGACTGCTACGGTCGCAGGTTCGAATCCTGCCTCGGGCATGGATGTGTGCGATGTCCTTAGGTTAGTTAGGTTTAAGTAGTTCTAAGTCTAGGGGACTGATGACCTCAGATGTTAAGTCCCATAGCGCTTAGAGCCATTTGAACCATTTAGTACCCAATTCTCAGAGTGTGGAATTTCAGATGTCTGTATGTGGTAGGGAAGCTCCAAAATCTACATCTATCTACATCTACATCCATACTCCGCAAGCCACCAGACGGTGTTGGCGGAGGGTACTTTGTGTACCTCTACCGGTTCTCCCTTCTATTCCAGTCTCGTATTGTTCGTGGAAAGAAAGATTGTCGGTATGCCTCTGTGTGGGCTCTAATCTCTCTGATTTTAACCTCATGGTCTCTTCGCGAGATATACGTAGGAGGGAGCAATATACTGCCTGACTCCTCGGTGAAGGTATGTTCTCGAAACTTCAACAAAATCCCGTACCGAGCAACTGAGCGCCTCTCCTGCAAAGTCTTCCACTGGAGTTTACCTATCATCTCCGTAACGCTTTCGCGATTACTAAATGATCCTGCAACGAAGCTCGCTGCTCTCTGTTGGACCTTCTCTCTCTCTTCTACCAACCCTATCTGGTACGCATCCCACACTGCTGCGCAATATTCAAGCAGTGGGCGAACAAGTGTACTGTAACCTACTTCCTTTGTTTTCAAATTGCATTTCCTTAGGATTCTTCCAATGAATCTCAGTCTGGCATCTGCTTTACCGACGATCAACTTTATATGATCATTCCATTTTAAATCACTCCTAATGCCTACTCCCATATAATTTATGGAATTAACTGCTTCCAGTTGCTGACCTGCTATATTTTAGCTAAATGATAAAGGATCTTTCTTTCTATGTATTCGCAGCACATTACATTTGTCTAGATTGAGATTCAATTGCCATTCCCTGCACCATGCGTCAATTCGTTGCAGATCCTCCTTCATCTCAGTACAATTTTCCATTGTTACAACCTCACGATAAACTACAGCATCATCCGCAAAAAGCCTCAGTGAACTTCCAATGTTATCCACAAGGTCATTTATATATATTGTGAATAGCAACGGTCCTACGACACTCCCCTGTGGCACACATGAAATAACTCTTACTTCGGAAGTTTTCTCTCCATTGAGAATGACATGCTGCGTTCTGTTATCTAGGAAATCTTCAATCCAATCACACAACTTGTCTGATAGTCCATATGCTGTTACTTTGTTGATTAAACGACTTTGGGGAATGTTTCTAAGGCCTTGCGGAAGCCAAGAAACACGACGTCTACCTGTGTTCAAATGGCTCTGAGCCCTATGGGACTTAACTTCTAAGGTCATCAGTCCCCCAGAACTTAGAACTACTTAAACCTAACTAACCTAAGGACATCACACACATCCATGCCCGAGGCGGGATTCGAACCTGCGACTGTAGCGGTCGCGCGGTTCCAGACTGTAGCGCCTACAACCGCTCGGCCACCCAGGCCGGCCATCCACCTGGGAACCCGTGTCTATGGCCCTCTGAGTCTCGTGGACGAATAGCGTGATCTGGGTTTCACACGATCGTCTTTTTCGAAACCCATGCTGATTCCTACAGAGTAAATTTGTAGTCTCCAGAAAAGTCATTATACTGTATGTGGTAGGGAGGCTACAAAATCTGAAAATGGAAAATGAAAATGCTCATTATAGGTACAGTGGGGGGCCGTAATGTGAAATGGAAAGAAAAGAAAAAAATGATTTCGCTGCAACGGCAACAGATAACGGTATAACGGGAGCAGGATTTGTTATGAACAAGAAGATAGGATAAAGAATGAGGTTTAACTGAAGCAGTGAACCCATGGCAAAGGTTCTACGGTCATGGCAAGGGTCCTGAGGACATCAATCCATATTTTTAGTCAGCATTTTTTCACCAATAAAATGTCATGACACGCTGTCTCTGCATGATTGATACTTCACGCCTCTACAAATATACCTGAGTGATATTGCAATGACAGAGAATGGGCTAATAAGAGTCATAAATAACATGCCTGAAAATAACTTACGATGACTGCCCAAAATTATGTAAAACTGAACTCGATAGACTGCAATATCTTTAAAATATTTCTACTACGATTTGCACTTTTGAACCATTTGAACCATCATCGTTCCAACCTCCTGGGTGCTGATGACCCTGCTGTTTAGCGCCCTCATCCACAGATCACCATCATCTTCCAACCTCCAATAGATCTTCTGACACCACTTGTAAAGGGTGCGGACTGGGTGTGGGCGAGTGATTCTCTGGTGGAGGTTGAGAATAGGTTGGTTCGTTGGTTGGTTGATTTGGGGGGAGGGAACCAAGCAGCGAGGTCATCGGTCCCATCAGATGAAGGAAGGAGGGAGAAGGAAGTCGGTCGTGCCCTTTTAAAGGAACCATCCCAGCATTTGCCTGAAGTGATTTATGGAAATAACGGAAAACTTAGTATGACCAGACGCGGGTTTGAACCTTCGTCCTCCCGACTGTGAGTCCAGTGTGCTAACCACTGTGTCACCTCGCTCGGTGGAGGGTATGTGGAAAAGATGAAGGCAGCCAGGAGTGACAAATAATTTATTGTTTTAAGTTGGATAGGCATAGATATAGCGCCCGCAAGCGGTAGGCAGTGGTGGCGATGGTGCTCAGAGGTTGGGATGGGCAGACGATGATGTGTTGGTGTTAGCACATCCATCAGTACAGCTCGGTGGTGACTTTGCTAGCTGTGCATCGTTCAGCCTTGTTGCTGTGTCAGGTGGCGGCGTTTCTGCCCTTGTAACTGAGCTGGTAACGCAGCCCAGTGGTAAGTGGCTGCATTGCCTGAGATCGAGTCCTGGAATGGTGACTGAAGGGCAGTGGCTGGTGCTGGAAGGCCCTCATGGCTGGGAAGTAACAGGATGTTACTTCGATCCTTGGTCCATCCAGGCTGTGGCTGGACCTTTGGGTAGTCGTCCCATCCAGATGGCTGAAGAATATTGGCCGCGTCATGGCAGAAGCAAAAACACAGCGGACACCTATTCGAAACCCAGCTTTTGGGAAATACCCATCCTGGCCGGTTGGACAGCTTTTATACACAGCGAAGCATGTCTTGTTGTGGAAGAGGTCAAGTACGTGGCCTGCCAAGTGCCGCTGAATGATCTTAAAATGTCTATTATTATTTCAATGACTGGGTGGTAGCTGCAGAGCTGCTGTCATGGCGAAAGTGCTAAACCAGCTGGTGTTGGCAGTTGTTTGGATTTCAGCCTCCGGCCCTGACTTGTGCCCATGCTGCTCCAATATATTTACTTAGGTTAGGATGTATGACAAGGAACTGGCAAGATTCGAAGTCTGAGACACTGAATACGTGTAGAAATAAAATTGTGTTATATGGATAGGGTTTAGTTTCATTTTCTTAGTCGGTGGTGGGTTTATTCCTCTTTCCACACATTCCATTTTATTTTATCTTTAACGTTATGTTCTTCTACAAACAATTTTTGCGTTATGTGATCAAAAGTGTCCATACACCTAACAGTGGACATTAATAGGGTGTGTATCCAACCTTCGCCTTTATGATGGCTTAGACTCTGCTGGGGACAGTTTCAATGAGGTATCTGAATGTCTGGAGGAATGTCAGGCCATTTTTCTTCAAGAGCCAAAAGTAGAGAAGGTGGTGATGATGTTGGATGCTGCAGTCTTTACCGAAGTCGGCATTCTAACTCATGCCAAAGGTGTTCTATTGGGTTCAGGTTGGGACTCTGGGCAGGCCAGGCCCAGGCTCTTTCAGGAATGTTACTGTCTGCAAAACATTGTCTCACAGATGCTGCTTTATGACAGGATGCATTGCCATGCTGATGCAAACAATCATCATCTCTGAACTGTTCCTCTACTATACACAATACCCAATGCTATAACATGTGTTCGTACCAAACTGTATTTAGAATTTTCTTAACTGCAAGTAGGGGACCACACTCTAACCAAGAGCCGGCCGACGTGGCCGTGCGGTTAAAGGCGCTGCAGTCTGGAACCGCAGGACCGCTACGGTCGCAGGTTCGAATCCTGCCTCGGGTATGGGTGTTCGTGATGTCCTTAGGTTAGTTAGGTTTAACTAGTTCTAAGTTCTAGGGGACTAATGACCTCAGAAGTTGAGTCCCATAGTGCTCAGAGCCATTTGAACCATCTAACCAAGAAAAACATCCCCATACCAGAACACTACCTCCACAGTTGGCTCTACAATTGATAGCATGTGATGTTCTCCAGGCATTCGTCAAACGCAGACCCTTCCAATAGTTTGCCACAGGGCACAGCGTGATTCATCGTTCAAATCACTCATTTCCAGTTGTCCGCTGCCTGAATTCGAGAGGACAACCGTTCAAATCTGTGTCTAACCATCCAGATTTAGGCTTTCCGTTTTTTCTCTAAAGCGATTGAGACACTTGCCGGGATAGGTTCTTTGAAAGGACATGGCCGCTTTCTGTCCCCATTTTTAAAACAGTCCAAGCTTGTACTCCATCTCCAACGACCTCTTTGTCGACGGGATGTTATATCTCACTCTTCCTTCCTTCAGTCCTTCCATCCATTGTCCAGTGGCATTGCTCTTTACACCAACTCAAGCATCGTTTAGAGTTGACTACAGGAATGTGTAGCTGAGGAGGAGCTGCTCGACCGTCATACCCCGTTCATTCTAACTCCCCAGGCACAGTCAGTGGCGCCAGCTGGACTGCTGGTAGCACTTTGAAACTCACCAGCGATTCCATTCGCTGATTTCGTGCGATATTTTACAACCAACTTCCACAATGCTCGGTGTCTGTGTCCATCAATACATGGGGTCTTCCTGGTTTTGGTTTACCTGTGGTTATTTCTTCGCGTTTCCACTTCACAATCACAGCACCAATAGTCGACTTGGGCAGGTTTAGAAGGGTTGAAATGTCCCGTATGGACATCCAACGAATAGTCTATATTCCAAGTCACTGGGCTTTCCTAATTGACCCATTCTGCTGTTAAATGCTTCTCCACTGACAGCATAGTACTCCCCCCACCCCCTCCCCTCCTTTTATGCTAGCGACTTCGCCTTTCATGACATCTAGTGGTCAATTCCACATTATATAGGGCTGTCCATATATTTTTGATCAGATGATGTATGACCGTAATTTGAACAATAATGTTGTTGTTGTGGTCTTCAGTCCTGAGACTGGTTTGATGCAGCTCTCCATGCTACTCTATCCTGTGCAAGCTTCTTCATCTCCCAGTACCTCCTGCAACCTACATCCTTCTGAATCTGCTTAGTGTATGCATCTCTTGGTCTCCCCCTATGATTTTTACCCTCCACGCTGCCCTCCAATACTAAATTGGTGATCCCTTGATGCCTCATAACATGTCCTACCAACCGATCCCTTCTTCTGGTCAAGTTGTGCCACAAACTCCTCTTCTCCCCAATCCTGTTCAGTACCTCCTCATTAGTTATGTGATCTACCCATCTAATCTTCAGAATTCTTCTGTAGCACCACATTTCGAAAGCTTCTATTCTCTTCTTGTCCAAACTATTTATCTTCCATGTTTCACTTCCATACATGGCTACACTCCATACAAATACTTTCAGAAAAGACTTCCTGACACTTAAATCTATACTCGATGTTAACAAATTTCTCTTCTTCAGAAACGCTTTCCTTGCCATTGCCAGTCTACATTTTATATCCTCTCTACTTCGACCATCATCAGTTATTTTGCTCCCCAAATAGCAAAACTCCTTTACTACTTTAAGTGTCTCATTTCCTAATCTAATACCCTCAACATCACCCGACTTAATTCGACTACATTCCATTATCCTCGTTTTGCTTTTGTTGATGTTCATCTTATATCTTCCCTTCAAGACACCATCCATTCCATTCAACTGCTCTTCCAAGTCCTTTGCTGTCTCTGACAGAATTACAATGTCATCGGCAAACCTCAAAGTTTTTATTTCTTCTCCATGGATTTTAATACCTACTCCGAATTTTTCTTTTGTTTCCTTTACTGCTTGCTCAATATACAGATTGAATAACATCGGGGAGAGGCTACAACCCTGTCTTACTCCCTTCCCAACCACTGCTTCCCTTTCATGTCCCTCGACTCTTATAACTGCCATCTGGTTTCTGTACAAATTGTAAATAGCCTTTCGCTCCCTGTATTTTACCCCTGCCACCTTTAGAATTTGAAAGAGAGTATTCCAGTCAACATTGTCAAAAGCTTTCTCTAAGTCTACAAATGCTAGAAACGTAGGTTTGCCTTTCCTTCATCTTTCTTCTAAGATAAGACGTAAGGTCAGTATTGCCTCACGTGTCCCAGTATTTCTACGGAATCCAAACTGATCTTCCCCGAGGTCGGCTTCTACTAGTTTTTCCATTCGTCTGTAAAGAATTCGTGTTAGTATTTTGCAGCTGTGGCTTATTAAACTGATTGTTCGGTAATTCTCACATCTGCCAACACCTGCTTTCTTTGGGATTGGAATTATTATATTCTTCTTGAAGTCTGAGGGTATTTCGCCTGTTTCATACATCTTGCTCACCAGATGGTAGAGTTTTGTCAGGACTGGCTCTCCCAAGGCCGTCAGTAGTTCCAATGGAATGTTGTCTACTCCGGGGGCCTTGTTTCGACTCAGGTCTTTCAGTGCTCTGTCAAACTCTTCACGCAGTATCGTATCTCCCATTTCATCTTCATCTACATCCTCTTCCATTTCCATAATATTGTCCTCAAGTACATCGCCCTTGTATAGATCCTCTATATACTCCTTCCACCTTTCTGCTTTCCCTTCTTTGCTTAGAACTGGGTTTCCATCTGAGCTCTTGATGTTCATACAAGTGGTTATCTTATCTCCAAAGGTCTCTTTAATTTTCCTGTAGGCAGTATCTATCTTACCCCTAGTAAGATAAGCCTCTACATCCTTACATTTGTCCTCTAGCCATCCCTGCTTAGCCATTTTGCACTTCCTGTCGATCTCATTTTTGAGACGTTTGTATTCCTTTTTGCCTGCTTCATTTACTGCATTTTTATATTTTATCCTTTCATCAATTAAATTCAATATTTCTTCTGTTACCCAAGGATTTCTACTAGCCCTCGTCTTTTTACCTACTTGATCCTCTGCTGCCTTCACTACTTCATCCCTCAAAGCTACCCAGTCTTCTTCTACTGTATTTCTTTCCCCCATTCCTGTCAATTGTTCCCTTATGCTCTCCCTGAAACTCTGTACAACCTCTGGTTCTTTCAGTTTATCCAGGTCCCATCTCCTTAAATTCCCACCTTTTTGCAGTTTCTTCAGTTTTAATCTACAGGTCATAACCAATAGATTGTGGTCAGAGTCCACATCTGCCCCTGGAAATGTCTTACAATTTAAAACCTGGTTCGTAAATCTCTGTCTTACCATTATATAATCAATCTGATACCTTTTAGTATCTCCAGGGTTCTTCCATGTATACAACCTTCTATCATGATTCTTAAACCAAGTGTTAGCTATGATTAAATTGTGCTCTGTGCAAAATTCTACCAGGCGGCTTCCTCTTTCATTTCTTAGCCCCAATCCATATTCACCTACTACGTTTCCTTCTCTCCCTTTTCCTACACTCGAATTCCAGTCACCCATAACTATTAAATTTTCGTCTCCCTTCACAATCTGAACAATTTCTTTTATTTCATCATACATTTCTTCAATTTCTTCGTCATCTGCAGAGCTAGTTGGCATATAAACTTGTACTACTGTAGTAGGTGTGGGCTTCGTATCTATCTTGGCCACAATAATGCGTTCACTAAGCTGTTTGTAGTAGCTTACCCGCGTTCCTATTTTCCTATTCATTATTAAACCTACTCCTGCATTACCCCTATTTGACTTTGTGTTTATAACCCTGTAGTCACCTGACCAGAAGTCTTGTTCCTCCTGCCACCGAACTTCACTAATTCCCACTATATCTAACTTTAACCTATCCATTTCCCTTTTCAAATTTTCTAACCTACCTGCCCGATTAAGGGACCTGACATTCCACGCTCCGATCCATAGAACGCCAGTTTTCTTTCTCCTGATAACGACATCCTCTTGAGTAGTCCCCGCCCGGAGATCCGAATGGGGGACTATTTTACCTCCGGAATATATTACCCAAGAGGACGCGATCATCATTTAATCATACAGTAAAGCTGCATGCCCTCGGGAAAAAATTACGGCCGTAGTTTCCCCTTGCTTTCAGCCGTTCGCAGTACCAGCACAGCAAGGCCGTTTTGGTTATTGTTACAAGGCCAGATCAGTCAATCATCCAGACTGTTGCCCTTGCAACTACTGAAAAGGCTGCTGCCCCTCTTCAGGAACCACACGTTTGTCTGGCCTCTCAACAGATACCCCTCCGTTGTGGTTGTACCTACGGTACGGCTATCTGTATCGATGAGGCACGCAAGCCTCCCCACCAACGGCAAGGTCCATGGTTCATGGGGGGGTGAACAATAATGAATTACCATATAGCATCACATGTACCTTAAACAATCTGCAGTAGATGTCTTAAAGCGTGGATTTTGTTGAAATAGCAATAAATAGAAAAAAGGCAACGAGATGAACTAATTCACTACATTCTTGGGCGTAGGCCATGTCTATCACCCCTTCCAACAATAGGGGAAATGGAACAATAGATGTCTATTTCACGAAAAAATACTATAGAGCACATAATTACATAAAAAGGAATTTGATTACGTCTAATGCAGTAAGCAAATACAAGAACTTACTTGCTATTGCTTAAGCGGTAAAAAGGTGACATTATAAAATTATTTGAAAAAAACCGAGAGCAATATGTTGAAATTAAGCATAAAATGCAGCAGCAATAAAATACTCCTATCAGAGCACAAAAAGGCGAATATGTTCCTTTTTAAAAGACTGACAGGAAAGTGGGGAAGCAGCTGCCTCGATATTCATTCTGACTTCCTCAAGAAAAATTTTGGTATGCGGACATATTCGCGCTCATGTAACACAGAACTTTTTAAATTCTTTTACCCTCTCTCTTTGTAGTTAAGCCTTCACACCCAGCATGTCTCTCTCACTGTCACTGTTTACATACATCTCTCTTTCCCACTGTGTCCTTTTTCTCTCTTTGATTTTTAGTATATCACACTGCCACTGTCTCCTCTCTCACTTTCACTCTCTCCTTATGTCTTTCTTTCGCACTGCCATTGCCTCCACTACACCCCAGCAGCTAACATTTCTGGGGGAGTTCAACTTACTTTTCCTCCTGTACCCACGCATTTAACATTTCGGTCCAAAATGCGCCATCCCCTATACCTAAGTGTTAATGTTCCCCGGCTTGGGACGGTCCAGGCCCCCCAGGCCTAGTATGGTCTCCATTCATCTATATTTTTCGTTTCCATATCAGCGACCTCAGTAGTAATTAGACATCGTGAGAGAGTAGGATGGAGTGTTCCGCGGAACTCAAAGACTTCGAACGTGGTCAGGTGATTGGGTATCACTTGTGCCATCTGTCTGTACGCGAGATTTCCACACTCGTAAACATCCCTAGGTCCACTGTTTCCTATGTGATGGTGAAGTGAAAACATAAAGAGACACGTATAGCACAAAAGCGCACAGGCCGACCTCGTCTGTTGACTGACAGAGACCGCCGACAGTTGAAAAGGGTCGTAATGTGTAATAGGCAGACATCTGTCCAGACCATCACACAGGAATTCCAAACTGCATCAGGATCCACTGCGAGTACTATGACAGTTAGGTGGGAGGTGAGAAAACTTGGATTTCACGGTCGAGCGCCTGCTCATAAGCCACGCATCACGCCCGTAAATGCCAAACGACGCCTCGCTTGGTGTAAGGAGCGTAAACATTGGACGATTGAACAGTGGAAAAACTTAGTGTGGAGTGACGAATCACGGTACACAATGTGGCGATCCGATTGCAGGGTGTGGGTATGGCGAATGCCCGGTGAACGTCATGTGCCAGCATGTGTAGAGCCAACAGTAAAATTCGGAGGCGGTGATGTTATGGTGTGGTCGTGTTTCTCATGGAGGGAGTTTTCACCCCTTGTTGTTTTGCGTGACACTATCACAGCACAGGCATACATTGATGTTTTAAGCACCTTATTGCTTCCCACTTTTAAATAGCAATTCGGAGATGTCTACTGAATTTTTCAACACGACCGAGCACCTGTCATAATGCACTGCCTGTGGCGAAGTCGTTACATGACAATAATATCCGTGTAATGGACTGGCCTGCACAGAGTCCTGACCTGAATCCTATAGAACACCTTTGGGATGTTTTGGTAGGCCATTATTATGTCATGTCTGTTAAGGCAGTCCAAAGCAGGCTTGCCTTAACTGCCTTAACAGACATGACATAATAATAATCTAGCAACTTTTAACATCAAACGGCTTTTACTGTTTTAAAAACTATACCATTTTAGATTATCGCCAACTTTTTTTTATCTTGATTGTATGCTTTCTGCAGTTCTTGTCCGACTGTTTTCCATGACGCCATTCTCTAGGCGCAAATTAAGCCTAGCCGTCACCTTTTTGGCAGAGATTGGTCATAGTCCTATTTATCACCATCCTGCGTGTATGTCTATAACTAAATTTGGTTATTCTTCCTATATTATAGTGAGCAGATGAAGTTTCCCCATGAACCACGCATTCTACAGTAACACTAGATATAGTATCTCTATATGCCTCTAGTAGGTTTACGACGATTGTCTCTTACTTATTAATTATTTTCCCTCGTTCAAAGTCTGTTAGGTCTGATATTACGGTTTATTAACTCCATCATAACGGCAGCAAACGCACAGACAGCTATAGACTGAGACAGACCAAGACTGTATATAACAAGTAATCAGAAATTACGCTCCAGAGAAGAGGTATTAACACTACTGGCCATTAAAATTGCTACACCACGAAGATGTGCTACAGACGCGAAATTTTACCGACAGGAAGAACATGCTGTGATATGCAAGTGATTAGCTTTTCAGAGCATTCACAAAAGGTTGGCGCCGGTGGCGACACCTACAACGTGCTGACATGAGGAAAGGTTCCAACCGATTTTTCATACACAAACAGCAGTTGACCGGCGTTGCCTGGTGAAACGTTGGTGTGATGATTCGTGTAGGGAGGAGAAATGCGTACCATCACGTTTCCGACGTTGATAAAGGTCGGATTGTAGCCTATCGCGATTGCGGTTTATCGTATCGCGACATTGCTGCTCGCGTTGGTCGAGATCCAATGACTGTTATCAGAATATGGAATCGGTGGGTTCAGGAGAGTAACACGGAACGCCGTGCTGGATCCCAACGGCCTCGTATCACTAGCAGTCGAGATGACAGGCATCTTATCCGCATGGCTGTGACGGATCGTGCAGCCGTGTCTCGATCCCTGAGTCAACAGATGGGGACGTTTGCAAGACGACAACCATCTGCACGAACAGTTTGACGACGTTTGCAGCAGCACGGACTATCAGCTCGGAGACCATGGCTGCGGTTACCCTTGACGCTGCATCACAGACAGGAGCGCCTGAGATGGTGTACTCAACGACGAACCTGGAGGGGGGGGGGTGACATTGGTTACATCTCTTGTTCGCATTGACGGCACTTTGAACAGTGGACGTTAGATTTCAGATGTGTTACGACCCGTGGCTCTACCCTTCATTCGATCCCTGCGAAACCCTACATTTCAGCAGGATAATGCACGATCGCATGTTGCAGGTCCTGTACGGGCCTTTCTGGATACAGACAATGTTCGACTACTGTCCTGGCCAGCACATTCTCCAGATCTCTCACCAATTGAAAACATCTGGTCAATGGTGGCCGAGCAACTGGCTCGTCACAATACGCCACTCTTGATGAACTGTGGTATCGTGTTGAAGCTGCATGGGCAGTTGTACCCGTACACGCCATCCAAGCTCTATTTCACTCAATGCCCAGGCGTATCAAGGCCGTTATTACAGCTAGAGGTGGTTGTTCTGGGTACTGATTTCTCTGGATCTATGCACCCAAATTGCGTGAAAATGTAATGACATGTCAGTTTTAGTAGAATATATTTGTCCAATGAATACCCGTTTATCATCTGCATTTCTTCTTGGTGCAGCAATTTTCTACATCTACATTCTACATTTATACTCCGCAAGCCACCCAACGGTGTGTGGCGGAGGGCACTTTACGTGCCACTGTCATTACCTCCCTTTCCTGTTCCAGTCGCGTATGGTTCGCGGGAAGAACGACTGTCTGAAAGCCTCCGTGCGCGCTCTAATCTCTCTAATTTTACATTCGTGATCTCCTCGGGAGGTATAAGTAGGGGGAAGCAATATATTCGATACCTCATCCAGAAACGTACCCTCTCGAAACCTGGACCGCAAGCTACACCGCGATGCAGAGCGCCTCTCTTGCAGAGTCTGCCACTTGAGTTTATTAAACATCTCCGTAACGCTATCACGGTTACCAAATAACCCTGTAACGAAACGCGCCGCTCTTCTTTGGATCTTTTCTATCTCCTCCGTCAACCCGATCTGGTACGGATCCCACACTGATGAGCAATACTCAAGTATAGGTCGAACGAGTGTTTTGCAAGCCACCTCCTTTGTTGATGGCCTACATTTTCTAAGGACTCTCCCAGTGAATCTCAACCTGGTACCCGCCTTACCAACAATTAATTTTATATGATCATTCCACTTCAAGTCGTTCCGCACGCATACTCACAGATATTTTACAGAAGTAACTGCTACCAGTGTTTGTTCCGCTATCATAGAATCATACAATAAAGGATCCTTCTTTCTATGTATTCGCAATACATTACATTTGTCTATGTTAAGGGACAGTTGCCACTCCCTGCACCAAGTGCCTATCCGCTGCAGATCTTCCTGCATTTCGCTACAATTTTCTAATGCTGCAACTTCTCTGTATACTACAGCATCATCCGCGAAAAGCCGCATGGAACTTCCGACACTATCTACTAGGTCATTTATATATATTGTGAAAAGCAATGGTCCCATAACACTCCCCTGTGGCACGCCAGAGGTTACTTTAACGTCTGTAGACGTCTCTCCATTGAGGACAACATGCTGTGTTCTGTTTGCTAAAAACTCTTCAATCCAGCCACACAGATGGTCTGATATTCCGTAGGCTCTTACTTTATCAGGCGACAGTGCGGAACTGTATCGAACGCCTTCCGGAAGTCAAGAAAAATAGCATCTACCTGGGAGCCTGTATCTAATATTTTCTGGGTCTCATGAACAAATAAAGCGAGTTAGGTCTCACACGATCGCTGTTTCCGGAATCCATGTTGATTCCTACATAGTAGATTCTGGGTTTCCAAAAACGACATGATACTCGAGCAAAAAACATGTTCTAAAATTCTACAACAGATCGACGTCAGAGATATAGGTCTATAGTTTTGCGCATCTGCTCGACGACCCTTCTTGAAGAATGGGACTACCTGTGCTCTTTTCCAATCATTTGGAATCTTCCGTTCCTCTAGAGACTTGCGGTACACGGCTGTTAGAAGGGGGGCAAGTTCTTTCGCGTACTCTGTGTAGAATCGAATTGGTATCCCGTCAGGTCCAGTGGACTTTCCTCTGTTGAGTGATTCCAGTTGCTTTTCTATTCCTTGGACACTTATTTCGATGTCAGCCATTTTTCCGTTTGTGCGAGGATTTAGAGAAGGAACTGCAGTGCGGTCTTCCTCTGTGAAACAGCTTTGGAAAAACGTGTTTAGTATTTCAGCTTTACGCGTGTCATCGTCTGTTTCAATGCCATCATCATCCCGGAATGTCTGGATATGCTGTTTCGAGCCACTTGATGATTTAACGTAAGACCAGAACTTCCTAGGATTTTCTGTCAAGTCGGTACATAGAATTTTACTTTCGAATTCACTGAACGCTTCACGCATAGCCCTCCTTACGCTAACTTTGACATCGTTTAGCTTCTGTTTGTCTGAGAGGTTTTGGCTGCGTTTAGACTTGGAGTGAAGCTCTCTTTGCTTTCGCAGTAGTTTCCTAACATTGTTGTTGTACCACGGTGGGTCTAAAACGCATTTTACGATTGCCTTGAACTTTTTCCATAAACACTCAACATTGTCAGTGTCGGGACAGAAATTACTCTTGCTAAACAGATAAACCTTCCTCCATTTTTTTATATTCCTATTAACCTCCATATTCAGGGATGCTGCAACGGTCTTATGATCACTGATTCCCTGTTCTGCATATACAGAGTCGAAAAGTTCGGGTCTGTTTGTTATCAGTAGGTCCAAGATGTTATCTCCACGAGTCGGTTCTCTGTTTAATTGCTCGAGGTAATTTTCGGATAGTGCACTCAGTATAATGTCACTCGATGCTCTGTCCCTACCACCCATCCTAAACATCTGAGTGTCCCTGTCTATATCTGGTAAATTGAAATCTCCACCTAAGACTATAACATGCTGAGAAAATTTATGTGAAATGTATTCCAAATTTTCTTTCAGTTGCTCTGCCACTAATGCTGCTGAGTCGGGAGGTCGGTAAAAGGAGCCAATTATTAACCTAGCTCGGTTGTTGAGTGTAACCTCCACCCATAATAATTCACAGGAACTATCCACTTCTACTTCACTACAGGATATACTACTACAAACAGCGACGAACACTCCACCACCGGTTGCATGCAATCTATCCTTTCTAAACACCGTCTGTACCTTTGTAAAAATTTCGGCAGAATTTATCTCTGGCTTCAGCCAGCTTTCTGTACCTATAACGATTTCAGCTTCGGTGCTTTCTATCAGCGCTTGAAGTTCCGGTACTTTACCAACGCAGCTTCGACAGTTGACAATTACAATACCGATTGCTGCTTGGTCCCCGCATGTCCTGACTTTGCCCCGCACCCGTTGAGGCTGTTGCCCTTTCTGTACTTGCCCAAGGCCATCTAACCTAAAACACCGCCCAGCCCACGCCACACAACCCCTGCTACCCGTGTAGCCGCTTGTTGCGTGTAGTGGACTCCTGACCTATCCAGCAGAACCCGAAACCCCACCACCCTATGGCGCAAGTCGAGGAATCTGCAGCCCACACGGTCGCAGAACCGTCTCAGCCTCTGATTCAGACCCTCCACTCGGCTCTGTACCAAAGGTCCGCAGTCAGTCCTGTCGACGATGCTGCAGATGGTGAGCTCTGCTTTCATCCCGCTAGCGAGACTGGCAGTCTTCACCTAATCAGATAGCCGCCGGAAGCCAGAGAGGATTTCCTCCTATCCATAGCGACACATAATTGGTGCTGACATGACCGACCACCTGCAGATGGGTGCACCCTGTACCCTTCATGGCATCCGGAAGGATCCTTTCCACATCTGGAATGACTCCCCCCCCGGTATGCACACGGAGTGCACTTTGGTTTGCATCCGAACATAGCAGTTGCAGTCCCTATCCATGCTAAAAACTGTTGTGCAAAGACCGTCTGAACTAATCTACAGAGAGCGCAAACAAATCGACACAAAATTTAAACGGTTATTAAAATACAAGATTGCCTAGTAAATGCAGTAATGCTGCTACTTGCGCACTGCTGACACACTGCTCGGCGGCGGAAGGAGACAACGCGATTTTACACTATTCAGGTACTAAAACGCGATGCTACAACTCTCAAATACTATAATACGCCTGAAATTTATGAATTAAGCAATGCGAGTACCAAAAACACGCAAAGAAATTAAGAATTAAACTATGTAACAAATGAGTGAGCTAGGAGTATACGACTTGCTGCTGCAGCTGCTTATCCAACGGCGGCAGGGAGCACACTGACTGTGACCAACCGACACTGGCCGTTCAAAACAAAAACAGAAGACAAACGACTACGCGAATTTACACTATTCAGGTACTAAAACTCGATGCTACAACTCTCAAATACTATAATACGCCCGAAATTTATGAATTAAACAATGCAAGTACCAAAAACACGCAAAGAAATTAAGAATTAAACTATGTAACAAATGAGAGAGCTAGGAGTATACGACTTGCTGCTGCAGCTGCTTATCCAACGGCGGCAGGGATGGCCAGTAGTGTATTTCTACCACTGCTTACTCTACCCAACCTATATAATTATTTGTGTAATAGTCCCTATTTATATTCCCAGCTGTCGCGATTTTCTGTCATGCACAGATTTCTCGTGCCGCTGGTTTCCCAGTTATTGCGAGACAATGAGAGGAACAACTGTTCTGTTCTTGTTCGCGGCATTAGAAAAATATATGCAGCTTACTCTCAAGTTTATACCTCAAACGCCACTGATTCCTTACAGATTGTTTTGCAACAGATCGGAGATTGATGCGGAAACGTTTCTACACCACATTAATAGTACTTTCTACTTCACACAGTCTATGGTAGACGCAGCCTAGCGTTAATTTTCTAATTGTATTCCTTTTGTTTGAACACCGTGAATTATATATTGTGAGGAATTAACTTCTAATTTCGTTAAAGATTTCCTTCAACATGTGCCTGCAACGAGGACTTCTCCGCGGAACATTTAGTCAAACTGTGTAAGGATGTGAAGTAGAAACTGATGAGGTGGATCGCGACTGGAGAAGGTGATGGTCGTTTGACAACGTGAGGAATAGATTCTACAGTGCCTGAACTCACGATTGAATGTTTAAATGCCAGATCTGTCTTTTCACGAAGTATATGTGATAGGAATTTTGTCCCAGTCGATGACGCTTCGTAACGCCTAATTGCCGCGTCATGAATGTGATGAGGAGGGGAAATGAAGATACTCGACAATGGCCGAATATTGGATGAAACTGTGAGAAGCTGTACCAGAAAATCTCTTAGATCTTTCGTTTCATGACCACGTTTTGATAATAGTCAGTTTAGAGAGTTCTCTACATGAAGGTATTCAATACAGCTGCAGCTTCAGATGAAAAACAATAAAATTTTATAAATTTATAGCCATATTCGTTATATGTGTGCACTATACTGCGTACGTCCTTTTCGTCTCCTGTCGTTTTTGAGAAGTTGGAGTCATTCCTATAAGTGATGTCATAACTGTCAGTTGCGCAAGGCCAGAATCATGCTACAGTGGTTTGAGGAGTCCTCATGTTGATGTCTTGGCCACCAAATTCATCTGATCTGAACACATCTGGGACGCTACTGGATACAGCCTCACAGGCCCCAGTTTACAGGAATTGCATAAACATTTAATGCCACGTTCAATGGCTCACAAGGGGACCGCGCCTACTTGTTATCACCGACTTCGTCCAAATTTATGGTGTATGGAGAGCTTGGCCGGAAATGAAAGTGACATGAGAGGGAGCTCCGGATGTCCAACCGTTAAAAAACAAAACAAAAATTCGTTTTTCGGCGCGCGGCAGGCGAGACATCAGCCGTTTGTGTTAGCGTGGTTTCCAGGCAGCGGTTGGGACTGCATAAAGATTACAGAACGATAATCTGAGGATCGTAGGGTCGAGTAAGTATGCAAAAACTTTTCTTCATCTTCAGTTTTATCTCACACATAATGCAATTAAACCGAAACACTGCTCAGTACGTCGTATCTGTTAATGGAAATGGAAATGCCGTGTGGCTAGGGCCTCTCGTCGGGTAGACCGTTCGCCTGGTGCAAGTCTTTCGAGTTGACGCCACTTCGGCGACTAGCGTGTCAAAAAATGGCTCTGAGCACTATGGGACTTAACTACTGAGGTCATCAGTCCCCTAGAACTTAGAACTAATTAAGCCTAACTAACCTAAGGACATCACACACATCCATGCCCGAGGCAGGATTCGAACCTGTGACCGCAGCGGTCTCGCGGTTCCAGACTGTAGCGCCTAGAACCACACGGCCACTCCGGCCGGCAACTAGCGTGTCGATGGGGATGAAATGATGATGATAGGGGCAACACAACACCCAGTCCCTGAACGGAGAAAATCTCCGATCCAGTCGGGAATCGAACCCGGGCCGTTAGGTATGACATCCCGTCGCGCTGACCACTCAGCTACCAGGGGCGGACGTATCTGGTAATGCTTTCATAAGATGCATCAAAAGAAAGGAAAAGGAAAATTGATGATTGCAAATGAATTTCCAAAAGAAAGTATCATACCTACAGCGTCCACGAGGACTCGGCAAATAAAATTTCTAGAAGTGATTGTAGTTAAGGCGTACAGGTTTTCATATTACTATAGTTTCATTTGATCTTGGAGAAGACTGCATTAAAATACATTCTATTGTTCACCACCAGCTATCTTCACCAATATTTTACGAAATCTTGGCCGGCCGAGGTGGCCGAGCGGTTCTAGGTGCTACAGTCTGGAACCGCGCGACCGCTACGGTCGCAGGTTCGAATCCTGCCTCGGGCATGGATGTGTGTGATGTGCTTAGGTTAGTTAGGTTTAAGTAATTCTAAGTTCTAGGGGACTGATGACCTTAGAAGTTAAGTCCCATAGTGCTCAGAGCCATTTTTTTGCGAAATCTTACGTTGTGACCGAGCGAGGTGGCGCAGTGGTTAGACACTGGACTCGC
Organism: Schistocerca nitens; assembly: GCF_023898315.1. Taxonomy (NCBI): domain Eukaryota; kingdom Metazoa; phylum Arthropoda; class Insecta; order Orthoptera; family Acrididae; genus Schistocerca; species Schistocerca nitens. Next base: position 864,924,736 of record NC_064616.1, on the reverse strand, counting down.
ATTCAGGAGGACGACGGTTCAATCCCGCATCCGGCCATCCTGATTTAGGTTTTCCGTGAATTCCCTAAGTCACTTCAGGCAAATGCCGGGATGGCTCCTCTGAAAGGGCACGGCCGACTTCCTTCCCCATCCTTCCCTAATCCGATGAGACCAATGACCACGCTGTCTGGTCTCCTTCCCCAAAAACAACCAACAACCAATCTACGTTGTGCTTGGTTTGGTGCCAATTTGTCCGATTTTAGAGAACATTTTATGAATCTAAACCAGGTCTGATTTTCTATAGAAACTTTAAAACATCCGTTTAATTCTAAAAATGCGACGTTTATAACGAGTGCAAGATGCAGAGAAAATTACTGCTTCCCCAGATTTTACGGTGAATATTTCCGCAGTATGTGTAATTACTCAACTATAAATTAATCAAAGTGTTTAATTTTATATACGTAGTTCTCGTGTGCGCAGTACAATCTCTCCATGGAAATTTATTTGCAATCAAAAATTTTCCTTCGCCATTCCTTTTATGCTTTTTATGAAAATATTACTAAATACGATACATTAAGCATTATTTCGGTTTATTTGCAGTGCAAGAAGAGTACAATTTTAAAATTGAAAGTTTCCTCATACATATGGTTCATACCTCACCCGCTATTGCCGAAAATTCTATTTTGTCCTAAACACTTGCCACTCTGGAGCTCACATGTCTGTCACTTTAATTTCTGGCCAAGCCCTGCATGTATCATACGTCTGGACGCATTCGCTGTTAACGAACAGACGCGGTCCCCTTGTCAGTGGCAAAATGACCAACTACAACCAATGGTCTCGGGTTCGATTCCTGGTCAGTCCTAGAATTTTTATTTACCGCTAATCACTTATTTCTCCTCTGGGAATGTTTGTTGATGTGAAAAATGCAAAGTTGCACCGTGGTTCGGAATGCACGTTAAACTATAGGCCTGAAATTATTTCAAGGATTTCGCCGAAAGCTGACTTGAAGCTGATAGTTCGACGGGATGAGACCTTTGAGGGTGGTTTATCACGTTCCGGGAAGACGACGACTTTTCATGTTTTCCACTGTTCTATGTAATAACTTAGTGAAAGATGGAAAGGATTTCGTCAGAGGCTCCTTGATATTCCTTGAGGTGGCGGTGGGTACTTGTATCGTGACAAGGTGCAATGTTTCGCTTTTTTAGCTAGTATTTGTATAGTGTCTTCAGCTCTTCTTGACGTGTTAGTCATGTTCGTGGAACGCTGTGTAAGTAAAGGGAATTTGGTGCGGGAGGTGGGATAACTGTGTTGGGGCACGGTCATACACATCTATCGAGTAATCAGTGCTGGTATGGAGTATGGGATACGTAAGAGTTTGTTTCCGGAGAGCCTATGGACGCTTTACAATGCTTCATAGAGTTTATAGGTGTTTCCTTTGGTTTAGGTTCCAACGTCATTTAGCTTGCAAGTAATTGCAAACATCTTTTGGAACTGTCAAGGATGTGTGGGTGTGTCCTGATCACCAGTGTGAAGGAATTATCTGCAGACACTACGGGATTCTTGGAGCAGGGCACGAGCACGGGGAGGGAAATTGGGACGATTGTAGTAGATAGTTCAGAATAGGGTATGATTGGAAATTTATCAAATGGTTCAAATGGCTCCAAGTGCTATGGGACTTAACGTCTGAGGCCATCAATCCCCTAGACGTAGAACTACTTAAACCTAACTAACGTAAGGACATCACACACATCCATGCTCGAGGCAGGATTTGAACCTGCGAGCGTAGCAGCCGCGTGGTTCCGGACTGAAGCGCCTAGAATCGCTCAGCCACAGCGGTCGGCGATTGGAAATTGCATCTGAGATGGTGTGTTGTAGGAAATCAGCCTCATCAGGATTTTCAAGACTGGGGTCATGGCTTTCTATTTGGCTACGGATTTGGGCAAGCTATGCATTCCAGTCTGCATGGGATTAATCCTGACTTTGTTGGAGTATGTGATTAGTAGTGGGGTGTCTTGGGTTTCTTACACAGTATGAGATCTGGAGAAGGACAAATAGGTGATCACTCCTAGTTGGATCAGGGATTTGTACTGTGGTTTGCCTCAAGAGGTTAGGGTAGGCAATAACGGTATTGGGGCTAGTATCTGTATCGGACTGGGTTGGACGGGGATGTGGATATCATGGCTATTGTGAGAATGTTGATAAACTGACGCCACCATTCTTTCTCGACAGGTATGCGGGGAGTATTAGGTTAAGGTCGGCAGCGATTATGTACATGGGTTAGGAAATGGTGTGGGGTGAGGTGGTTAGGGGAGATGCAGATAGTGGCAGGAGTTAATGTGAGTTTTGGGATCAAGATGGTGAGGATGAGGTGCTCAGATGGATCATTTAGGAATAGTTGGGGGGGGGGGGCGGGGGGGGGGGAGAATAGAAGGGCTACTTTAGAGATGGACATGGCCACTCCATCACAGGCGATAGAACTGGGTTTTGTCAGTGGGATGCAAGAAGACATGCAAATAGAATGGTGGGGTTAGAGGAAGGTTTCTTTGAGTAGGGGGCAGGAATATCCTGTTGTTGGAGTGGAGGGAACGTATAGTTCAGTGTAGGTTGTTTTATGTCTGCTGCTCCATTCTCAGTGAAATAGGGAGGTGTTTTAAGGTTGGATTTAAACGAGTGTTTTCGAGGCGATCGAAAGTGAAATGAGCTTGATTTTGGGGGTAGGTGAGAGTGAATAAGAGGCCAGAATGGAGCACGAACAAGCATCAGGAGGGCGATTGTGTTCCAAAGAAAGTAACTAATATAAGTAAAATCGATTCAGCACTACTAGAAAAAACAACTGTGGAAGAAATGACAGGCCGTGCGGTTCTAGGCGCTACTTTCTGGAGTCGAGCGACCGCTACGGTCGCAGGTTCGAATCCTGCCTCGGGCATGGATGTGTGTGATGTCCTTAGGTTAGTTAGGTTTAATTAGTTCTAAGTTCTAGGCGACTGATGGCCTCAGAAGTTAAGTCCCATAGTGCTCAGAGCCATTTGAAGAAATGACAGGAAGAAAGAATGGCACAAGAGACGAGAAGAAAGAACGAGAAAAAGACAGACAAGGGATGGAGGAAGGAGGTCGCATAGACTTTATTTCAACTCGAGAAAATGTGTGCAATTAATGAAGAGGAATGGGTCAGAGAAGATAGGGAGAAGAAATAAAGAAGAGTCAAGGATGGGCGGGAAGAGGCTGAGTGCACCCCGTACCTGTCCTACCACAAAGGAAAAATCCCTAACAGTACCGGTAATCGAATCAGTGTTCCCCACATGGCAGTCAGTCGCGTTGACCACTCAGCTATGGAGGCAGACATATGAAGAAAAGATACGGGAAAAACACCAAGTGAGCAGAAGTGATGGGTAGGATATACACTCCTGGAAATTGAAATAAGAACACCGTGAATTCATTGTCCCAGGAAGGGGAAACTTTATTGACACATTCCTGGGGTCAGATACATCACATGATCACACTGACAGAACCACAGGCACATAGACACAGGCAACAGAGCATGCACAATGTCGGCACTAGTACAGTGTATATCCACCTTTCGCAGCAATGCAGGCTGCTATTCTCCCATGGAGACGGTCGTAGAGATGCTGGATGTAGTCCTGTGGAACGGCTTGCCATGCCATTTCCACCTGGCGCCTCAGTTGGACCAGCGTTCGTGCTGGACGTGCAGACCGCGTGAGACGACGCTTCATCCAGTCCCAAACATGCTCAATGGGGGACAGATCCGGAGATCTTGCTGGCCAGGGTAGTTGACTTACACCTTCTAGAGCACGTTGGGTGGCACGGGATACATGCGGACGTGCATTGTCCTGTTGGAACAGCAAGTTCCCTTGCCGGTCTAGGAATGGTAGAACGATGGGTTCGATGACGGTTTGGATGTACCGTGCACTATTCAGTGTCCCCTCGACGATCACCAGTGGTGTACGGCCAGTGTAGGAGATCGCTCCCCACACCATGATGCCGGGTGTTGGCCCTGTGTGCCTCGGTCGTATGCAGTCCTGATTGTGGCGCTCACCTGCACGGCGCCAAACACGCATACGACCATCATTGGCACCAAGGCAGAAGCGACTCTCATCGCTGAAGACGACACGTCTCCATTCGTCCCTCCATTCACGCCTGTCGCGACACCACTGGAGGCGGGCTGCACGATGTTGGGGCGTGAGCGGAAGACGGCCTAACGGTGTGCGGGACCGTAGCCCAGCTTCATGGAGACGGTTGCGAATGGTCCTCGCCGATACCCCAGGAGCAACAGTGTCCCTAATTTGCTGGGAAGTGGCGGTGCGGTCCCCTACGGCACTGCGTAGGATCCTACGGTCTTGGCGTGCATCCGTGCGTCGCTGCGGTCCGGTCCCAGGTCGACGGGCACGTGCACCTTCCGCCGACCACTGGCGACAACATCGATGTACTGTGGAGACCTCACGCCCCACGTGTTGAGCAGTTCGGCGGTACGTCCACCCGGCCTCCCGCATGCCCACTATACGCCCTCGCTCAAAGTCCGTCAACTGCACATACGGTTCACGTCCACGCTGTCGCGGCATGCTATCAGTGTTAAAGACTGCGATGGAGCTCCGTATGCCACGGCAAACTGGCTGACACTGACGGCGGCGGTGCACAAATGCTGCGCAGCTAGCGCCATTCGACGGCCAACACCGCGGTTCCTGGTGTGTCCGCTGTGCCGTGCGTGTGATCATTGCTTGTACAGCCCTCTCGCAGTGTCCGGAGCAAGTATGGTGGGTCTGACACACCGGTGTCAATGTGTTCTTTTTTCCATTTCCAGGTGTGTAGTTAAACAGCGTCAAGAACAGGGAAGATTAACAAGGAGAAAGCAACAAGAATGATAGTGGAGTAGAATTCGCAGAGGAATATTGAAGGATGGAAGGGGGTAGGTGAGGGGTTGAATAAATAAGGGAAGGGAGAAGAAAAACGAACGGGCGGGCTCAGTAAGTCCAGCGGGCAAGAAGCATGTAAAGGAATGGGTACAAAGGTTAGGCGAACAGTTACAAGAAAGAAAAACGGGAAAAGCCTCCTGTCTGCATTGCACAAGTTTGACAATATAATTGCCAGGCTCATACACAAACGTTGGCTTTTAATCAGGCAAAGGAAAAAAGCTGGGTTCAGATGTAACAAGAGCCCATCAAGGTAAATGACTAGGGATAAATCAGGGTTCATGACAAAGTCAATGCTAAGCACCTATTGTTTGGAAATTTTAGCAAACACCCTGGTCCATGCACGCAAATACAGATCTAATCACTACTTTGCCCGAAGGTGGTTGAAATAGCGATCTTCTGTGGCTGTGGAATGACGCAATCAGGGTTCCTGAAGTGCGATTGCTCTATGTAATATCTTCTTCGCGTTGGAAATGCAAATTTCAGAGCAATCTAATAAATGCCGTATTATTAAAGCAAAAAGTAATCCACACCCGAGGCATATTTATTCCACTTTTCCTGCAATGCTTGCCTCACTGAATAGTCGAAGTGTAAACTCAGTTTGCACGATGGTCACAGACCATAACTGCCACAAAGAATCATCGACAAATTGCACCGTTCTACCTTTTACATTCCCACCTAAGCCTTTTCGTTGCGTAGAGACTTACCTTCAGCTTTTGTATCGTATGAAGTCCTGCATCCCCCAAGCATGATCCACTCATGTATTACAATTCAGTACATGAAATGACGTAGTTTCAGAAAATACATTTACAGAATATTTCCAGGTTACATCAAAAGGTAGAATATGAAAAAAATTATTTACATACATTTCAAGTGAACCAATAACTGACATATGTGAAACTTACGCTGCACGTCAGTGATGTTTCCTGTCGAGTATACCATCAGTGAAACACTTTACCCAGTGTTGGGCGCGACCATAAACAGGCTTAATAAAACATAGAACACATTACCTGGAATGAAATATTTCCAAATACTATCACTACTTAAATTCAGCATAAGCACACTATTTTAGAAAATCGTTTTCGTCTCACATAAATTTTTGTGTAACAGTGGATAAATAACATACACAGAAATTTTATACATAAGTGAAAATTACATAAGGTTTATACAAAGTATAAACTTTTAAAGTTTTTACATACATTACCAGTTATAGAATATTTTCATTATATTACATTTTTGCTTACAAGTTTAACCAACTTATTTATTTTACACTCTGCGAAATACTTATCTAGTAATTATTTAAATTTCAGAATAACTAATAAAATATTTTATTTTCTGTTTATGAAAGATGCTTAAATATAGTGGTTATTTTCATCAGAAAGATATTTTGTCTGTTAATTATCTGGAGAAATCCACTGAAAGAAAAAACCAGTATTATGCATACTATTTACAGCAGGCCCGAAACATTTGCTATCTGTTTACCACTTCACGCTGTCCACATTAAACAATTTCTTTCAAAAACGATCTTTACTTAGTAAAACAATTTACTGCCCATTTATAGTTTTGGCAGCCCATTATTCAGTTTTCTTTGCTTAGACACTTCCGTCATTAGGCTGTATATTACAATTTAATTCAGTTCTTGGATTATTATATTTCCATTTTATAGAAGTTTCTTTTATTACATACACGGTTAAACCATTCAGAACATGAAACGTACATATTCCAATGAATAAGATTACAAGGGTAATTCAAAATGACATTATAAAATAGTAGTTACAATAACAAAATTTACAAGAATACACAGTATTTTGTTCATGTTCTCAGATAGTAGTATTTATTATTCTGTTCTGTGACCAGAAGGTTTCAAGTCCACTATATTACGAACACCTCACGGTTTCTTCGATTTCAGAGATATGATAGTATGTGTTACTGTGAGTTCCTGCACTTCAAATGGGCCATAGTAAATATCTTTATATTCTGAAATAAACCTTCCCCACATCCTGTAATCATAGTGCCACTTTATGATACTGTACACAGTTTTTCACTACACATCTTAATTTTACTTCACTATCTTATTCCTGATCTTTTCCTAATCTTTCTACACCAAGTCTTAAAGAGACCTAATATCATCCCATGGAATGTTATCTATATGCACTTTATCTGTATCCAGGGTTGCTTTGGCTCTGGGATCTCAAAGTCTTTTGCGACCTGAACCATTGTTGGCACTGTTTACTACGTCTGGTGGTTCTTTCTTTTTCGGTTTTGTGTCCACTTCTGGTTTTTGTTTTGAAGCTGTTTTACGAGAAATATCTTCTAAATCTGCCTACTCAGGGTCACTGTTTGGTTCCAACATTAACTCTTTTCTCTTCCAATATTAACTCTTTTATCTGACCTTCCATCATAATTTGAACATTTAGGATCACAGTCTTCTCCTATGGTTATTAATTCCTACTCTATCACAGCAGGCTCTTTATCTGAGGTGTATTCTTCTTCGGTTCTAATGACCTGCACGTACTTTATATAATAATCATTTACTTTGGAACTCGTTAGCAGTCATCTATATATTCCTCATCTTGCCTAACTGCAACAAAAAATGGTTCAAATGGCTGGCTCTAAGCACTATGGGACTTAACATCTGAGGTACTCAGTCCCCTAGACGTAGAACTACTTAAACCTAACTAACCTAAGGGCATCACACACATCCATGCCCGAGTCAGGATTCGAACCTGCGACCTTAGCAGTAGCGCGGTTCCGGAAAGAAGCGCCTAGAACCGCTCGGCCACAACGGCAACTGCCTATTTGCAACAATTCGTTCTATTAATATTTTCATTATTCAGGACTGCTTCATCAGCAATGCTAATGATTTCCAGTTTTTCCATTCTCGTTCTGTCGATGACAATGCTCTTTTTCCTATTAATTTATTTTCATTGGCAGCTAGCGTACTTTCCGCGTTGCAATTTACAGCCGTACTTACCACATTATCATTACTGTCTGCATGGGAACGCTGCACGGCGGTATTTACTACTTCATTCTCCTATTTATCAAGTAACGTCCAACATTCGATGCCCCCTTTTCTTCCTATACATCTATTTGACGTTCTGGTCGCATAACTTTTTTTTTTTAAATCTTCCCATTCGCATTGCTTTAGCCCCTTATAGAGATCGACGATTTGTTCACACCAATCAGTCATTCCTGAAAACTCATTTTCACAAGTATTCTTACTTTGTTATTATTTGAACTATCGATGGCATTTCTTTCTTTGCTTACGTATGTATTGACATTTTAATTTGCTACGGTATCATTAGTCCGCAGCTCGTGGTCTCGCGGTAGCTTTCTCGCTTCCCGGGGTCCCGGGTTCGATTCCACGCGGGGTCAGGGATTTTCACCTGCCTCGAGATGATTGGGTGTTATTGTGTCGTCTTCATCGTCATCATTCATCCCCATTACGGTCGGAGGAAGGCAATGGCAAACCACCTCCACTAGGACCTTGCCTAACACGGCGGTGCGGGTCTCCCGCATCGCTCCCCTACGCTCTGTCCAGGAGTATGGGGTTTCATCATCATCACGGTATCATTAGCTGTAGAGGCAAATTCATTGCCCTCTACTGTAACGCCACCACTATGCTCTGATGTCGGTGTTACTGTGCACCCGCGAACAGCTGATCATTCTGCAAGCTTATATTCATTTTATTGCCTTTCTGTCATGTTTCATCTTAGTGCACACCTGTTGTGCTTCTTAACACTTCGCCGTCCCTACCTTGTGCACGGAATTCATACTCTCTATTCTGAAGCAGTTTTCTATGTACGGACCGTCAAAATTTTTCCACGTCAGTTTGGCCCGCAACATTCGCGCTGCCTAGTTTCCAGTGTCGTTGTTGTGATTTTAACATCGTGGTACAAAAATGCTACTGTAAGTGGATAAACTAAATCGCCCTCTACCTCTTCCCCTGCGTATCATACTGACGCGATATCTATCATTATCATTCTGGTCATTATCGTTTTGATTACTCCGAAGTTATTATTACCCTGGCATAGATCACGATGTCACTTCCAATGGTCTTCGCCCTCCACTATTTCCAAAAATGTAGAAACGCATTTGTGATTAGTCCCTACAAATCTTTTTGAATCTTCAAGGAGCTTTCTTCATAGCTCCCAAATGATCTTACATTCGGAACGTGTGCTTCTTAAATGGTTTAATTTCCCGTACCAGGATTCGCAAAAATATTTCGTAGAATTCCTACCCCTATTGTCATACATTCTGGCCATTATGAACTCTCGCCATAAAGAATCTTGTTTCTGTTCTGTCCAGTATTCTTCAGCAAATTTTTGTTTAAAATCCCTAAAAGTCATCCGAGCTACGTCGAAATTCAGACCCCGTCTTTCGGCATCTCCTGCTAAGGCACTGATTATTACGCTAATCTTTTCCTGATGTGTTATGTCTTCAGGAAAACGTCTTTTTTTCAAGAAATCCAACATGTACCAATCATTATGCCTTTTGGCTGGATCAAATCTTTCTTCGCCATCTGACAATTTATTGTATCAATTTGGTCAGTCACAAAATTGGGTTTTGTCTCCAAATTTCTTTTGAAAGCCGCAAATTTTACCTTGAATGTGGGAAGTGTTTTGTGTACCTTCTGTTCGCAATCTGTTACTTGTTTACTGAATTCTTTTTCTGAACTATACACGGTTTTTCTCAACTGTGAGATGTATGTTTTACGTCCTTTAAAAATTTTGGTTTTCAAACTGAAAATCTTTTCATCTACTTTCGTCATTAGAATAGATTCCACACTTTCCTGGATCTTTTCGATTTCTGAATATAAACTTGCATTAATATTACTAATCTGATCTTGCGTAATGGTATAATTGGTGTTTATCTTATTGATTTCCACTTTCATGTCTTTCATTTTAATATTCAAAACGGCTACTGTTTTGTCTACATTGTCGATAGTTTTGCCTGATTTAACACCGCCTGTTTTCAGGTGATTATCAATGTTACTTGGTTGTTCCTTAACCTGACTATCAAGACTACTTCGTACTTTGCTCTGTGCTATAATTTGTGTAGTCAACATTTTTAATAATTCATTCATGCTCAAATGTTTTTCACTATCCCTCTCTAACACGGCATCATGATCTGAGTATACGTCATGTATCTCTCCTGGTTCTTTTGTTATTTCGGTTCTAGGCGCTCCAGTCCGGAGCCGCGCTGCTGCTACGGTCGCAGGTTCGAATCCTGCCTCGGGCATGGGTGTGTGTGATGCCCTTAGGTTAGTTAGGTTTAAGTAGTTCTAAGTTCTGGGGGACTGATGACCACAGAAGTTGAGTCCCATAGTGCTCAGAGCCATTTGAACCTTTTTTTTTTTTGTTATTTGTGAGGGCCTCAAACATTTCAATAGATTCGTTTACGTATTTATTGTCTTCCACTCAAGCTTCCTCATTTATCTAGTCTGTTGACTCTTGTTTCATATGTGACGAGCTCAACATCTAAATTTAATTGTTCAAATACTCATGGTACGCTACGTAAGGTACCGTCATCTGTGTATGTATCTCGTTAACTACTAGCTGCCGCCTTTAATTTCTCTCCATGCCATGTTCTTATCCGTTCTGCTCCATATTATCTGCTAATGGTCTTGTATCCATTCTGTTATTAAATGTGGGTCCCAATATACTTTACTAATTGCAGTCATGTTGACTATCATCTTGCCGGCCGCGGTGGACGAGCGGTTCTAGGTTCTTCAGTCCGGAACCGCGCGACTGCTACGGTCGCAGGTTCGAATTCTGCCTCGGGCATGGATGTGTGTGATGTCCTTAGGTTAGATAGGTTTAAGTACTTCTAAGTTCTAGGGGACTGATGACCTCAGATGTTAAGTCTCATAGTGCTCAGAGCCTTTTGAACCATTTTGACTATCATCTTCCCTGGCAACGTTATTGCAAATTATTGTCGCTGGGCACTCGGTATTCGTAATGCGTTTATCCCGCAATTACGAATTACGCTGCCAAATGTATATTACTATAGTAGAAGTTAACGAATGTCATGTTACGCGGCGACAAATATAACCAGCTAGGGGGTTACTACAATAATAATACCTCCCTAAAATGCTACTCCTTTGACAGGATATGAGTTTGACTGGGATCATTATGCTGTTGTTGTTGTGGTCTTCAGTCCTGAGACTTGTTTGATGCAGCTCTCCATGCTTCTCTGTCCTGTGCAAGCTGCTTCATCTCCCAGTACGTACTGCAGCCTACATACCTCTGAATGTGCTTAGTGTATTCGTCTCGTGGTGTCCCTCTACGAATTTTACCCTCCATACTGACCTCCAATACTATATTGGTGATCCTTTGATGCCTCAGAACATGTCCTACCAACCGATACCTTCTTCTAATTAAGTTGTGCCACAAACTCCTCTTCTACCCAATTCCATTCAATACCTCCTTATTAGTTATGTGATCTACCCATCTAATCTTCAGCATTTTTCTGTAGGACCACATTTCGAAAGTTTCTATTCTCTTCTTGTTCAAACTATTTGTCGTCCTTGTTTCACTTCCATACATGGCTACACTCCATACAAATGCTCTCAGAAACGACTTCCTGACACTTAAATCTATACTCGATTTTAACAAATTTCTCTTCTTCAGAAACGCTTTCCTTGCCATTGCCAGTCTACATTTTATATCCTCTCTACTTCGACCATCATCAGTTATGTTGCTCCCCAAATAGCAAAACTCCTTTACTAATTTAAGTGTCTCATTGCCTAATCTAATTCCCTCAGCATCACCCGAGTTAATTCGACTCCATTCCATTATCCTCGTTTTGCTTTTGTTGATGTTCATCTTATATCTGCCTTTCAAGACACTGTCCATTCCGTTCAACTGCTCTTCCAAGTCCTTTGCTGTCTCTGACAGAATTACAATGTCATCGGCGAACCTTAAAGTTTTTATTTCTTCTCCATGGATTTTAAAACCTACTCCGAATTTTTCTTTCGTTTCCTTTATTGCTTGCTCGATATACAGATTGAATAACATCGGGGAGAGGCTACAACCCTGTCTCACTCCTTTCCCAACCACGGCTCCCCTTTCATGTCCCTCGACTCTTATAAGTGCCATCTGGTTTCTGTACAAATTGTAAATAGCCTTTCGCTCCCTGTGTTTTACCCCTGCCACGTTCAGAATTTGAAAGAGAGTATTCCAGTCAACATTGTCAAACGCTTTCTCTAAGTCTACAAATGCTAGAAACGTAGGTTTGCCTTTTCTTAATCTAGCTTCTAAGATAAGTCGTAGGGTCAGTATTGCCTTACGTGTTCCAATATTTCTACGGAATCCAAACTGATCTTCCCCTACGTCGGCTTCTACCAGTTTCTCCATCCGTCTGTAAAGAATTCGCGTTAGTATTTTGCAGCCGCGACTTATTAAACTGATAGTTCGGTAATGTTCACATGTGTGAACACCTGCTTTCTTTGGGATTGGAATTATTATTTTCTTCTTGAAGTCTGAGGGTATTTCACCTGTCTCATGCATTTTGCTCACCAGATGGTAGAGTTTTGTCAGGACTGGCTCTCCCAAGGCTGTCAGTAGTTCTAATGGAATGTTATCTATTATGCTAATAGAAAGAAATCGAACTCTAATTCGCCAGCCGAAAGGTTACGTATTGAAAAGACGCGATTTTTTTCCCACTGAGTGTCTCGCCTAACTCAGAAATGAATAAACTAGAGAATAATATTAGGGAAGGAAAGCACACTGTCACGAAAGTAATCAGGATAAAGAAGCAGTCTAAATTACGGGAGCAGAAAAGGGAGAGAAAAGCAGAGTTACAGGTCAGGGATGGTAGCGAGTTGGGTTGTTTGAAAGATCTACCGGAGGCAGACGAAAGAAACTCTTTCAATATTGCCGACTTCCCGCTGTGCTGTAGGGGTGCTGCGGGTGACGGCCAAAGGGGGAAATGAAATGGCACTCAATACCTTCACTCCTGGTTGTCGGGCCATACGGTGGGCAACAGTCAGTTTGGTATCCTACTGCTGTCCAGGGCGTCTCCAGACACGTTTGCAGCCTGGAATCCCATTGACTGGACTAGAATTGTCTTCAGTGGTGGTCTCCGTTTCGAAGTGAGCCCCTTGACCTACGAAGGGGATTCAGGAGACGCCTCGGAATGCGGTGGGATACCAAACTGATTATCGCCCGCCATACGTCCCGACAACCTGAACTAACGGTCTGGGTTGCCATTTCATTTCATAGCAGGACCCATTTGCTTGTCATCCACCACACGGTTGCATCACAGCGGTACGTCGCCGGTGTTCCACGCCCCGTTTTGTTGTCCTTCGTGGCAAGCCATTCTGGGCTTACATTTCAGCAAAATAATGCTCGCCCGCACATGGCGAGAGCTCCTGCTGCTTGTCTTTGTTCTTGCCAAACCTTGGTCAACCCTTCGCCAGATCTCTCCCCAATTGACAACGTTTGGAGCGTTGTGGGCACGGCTCTCCAACCATCTCGGGATTTTGTCGATCTAACGCACCAGTTGGACAGAATTTGGCACTATATCCATCTTGACGACACCCAATAACTCTGTCAACCAATGCCAAGCCGAATAACTGCTTGCATAAGGGTCAGAGGTGGCCAACGCATTACTGACTTGCTCAGTTTGTGAAGCTCTTTCTCTTGAATAAATCATGCAATTTTCCTGACATTGTAATAATTTGTTTGTCTTTATATGTACCGGGTGATCAAAAAGTCAGTATAAATTTGAAAACTTAATAAACCATGAAATAATGTAGATAGAGAGGTAAAAATTGACACACATGCTTGGAATAACATGGGGTTTTATTAGAAAAAAAAACCAGTATTGCTAGACGCGTGAAAGATTTCTTGCGCGCGTCGTTTGGTGACGATCGTCTGCTCAGCCGCCACATTCGTCATGCTTGGCCTCCCAGATCCCCAAACCTCAGTCCGTGCGATTATTGGCTTTGGTGTTACCTGAAGTGGCAAGTGATCGACCGACATCTCTAGGGATTGTGAAAGACAACATCTGACGCCAATGCCTCACCATAACTCCGGGCATGCTTTACAGTGCTGTTCACAACATTATTCCTCGACTACAGCCATTGTTGAGGAATGATGGTGAACATATTGAACATTACCTGTAAAGAACATCATATTTGCTTTGTCTTACTTTGTTATGCTAATTATTGCTATTCTGATCAGATGAAGCGCCACCTATCGGACATTTTTGGAATGTATGTATTTTCTTGGTTCTAATAAAACCCCATGTCATTCCAAGAATGTGTGTCAATTTGTACCTCTCTATCTACATTATTCCGTGATTTATTCAGTTTTCAAATTTATACTGACTTTTTGATCACCTGGTACATCTCATCTACGATTTCCGTCGCACTCGGATGTTCCTTCGTGGTGCATTTTTTTTTTTTTTTTGTCTTAGAGATATTCTTATATCACGAAAAAGTTGCTACACTGATATAATTTTAGTGAAAAGTATTGTTCTGCTCACCAGAAGAATACCAACTTTAGACCCACATTCGAATACGTAAATTTCTACCCCCCCCCCCCCCCACCGCCCAAAAAAAGATATACATTGTTCAAATCCATGCGCGAGTTAGGCGCCACCCTGTACTAACTGGCGCGCAACAAATGGGCGTTGAGCGGCCAACCAGTGGGCGTTGGGCGGCATGTGTCTGAACACTTTTCAGAAAGCAGCAGCAATACAACAATGGAAGGCATACAGGTCTTCTGATGAACGCTCGACGCCGGCCGCTGTGGCCGAGCGGTTCTAGGCGCCTCAGTCCGGACCCACGCGGCTGCTACGGTCGCAGGTTCGAATCCTGCCTCGGGCATGGATGTGTGTGATGTCCTTAGGTTAGTAAGGTTTAAGTAGTTCTAAGCCTAGAGGACTGAGTACCTCAGATGTTAAGTCCCATAGTGCTTAGAGCCATTTGAACCATTTTTGAACCATTTGAACGCTTGCCAGTCGATATGCAGAGAGTCAAACCAGACCGCGTGTAAGTGAAAGACACTTCTACTGTCAAAATTTTAACAGTAAATTGTCGAAGTATTGGCAACAAAGCTCCTGAATTTAGTGCCCTCCAGGGAAGTTGTCGCACTGAAATTATTCTCGGAACCTAGAATTAGCTGAAACCCGAAGTAGAAAAAAGTTAGAAATTTGGGACCAAACTGCTGAGGTCATCGGTCCCTAAGCTTACGCACTACTTAATCTAACTTTAACTTACACTAAGGACAACACACACACCCATGCCCGAGGGAGGACTCGAACCTCCGACGGCAGAAGCAAATGGTTCAAATGGCTCTGAGCACTATGGGACTCAACTGTTGTGGTCATAAGTCCCCTAGAACTTAGAACTACTTAAACCTAACTAACCTAAGGACAGCACACAGCACCCAGCCATCACGAGGCAGAGAAAATACCTGACCCCGCTGGGAATCGAATCCGGGAACCCGGGCGTGGGAAGCGAGAACGCTACCGCACGACCACGAGATGCGGGCGACGGCAGAAGCCGCGCGAACTGTGAGAAGGCGTCTGAGACCACGCGGCTACCCCGCGCGGCCCCGAAGTAGAAAGCAACACCTTTTTTCTTAAAGCAGGTAGGCTTCATTCAGGTTTCGAATATACCATATTATTCCCCACTATTTCAACTACGAAATACTATTTTTCAATGTAATCTCCGTTCAATGCGACGAACTTACCCCACCTAACTGGGAGAAGGTCTTGGTGCATAAATAACCTCCCCCTCATCCAAGTACTGCTTCGGGTGCGGTCCATCCTCGACTGGGCCAAACACATGGAAGCTTTTTATCGTCTTCTGTTAGGTGGCGAGGAACCCACCAGACATACGACTTTGAGTGCCCCAGTAGTAGTGTTAGCATTACCAACGGAGGTGTCCAGTGGAGCTGCTAGATGTCTGATTGTGATCCATCGATCACCTCGAATGGGAGTCATGAAATTTAGTCGCAGCTACGAACATTAACAACCGTTAGTTGCATAAGGGAACCACGATAATGAAAATTTGTGCCGAATGTGGCTCGAACCCGGATTTTACGCTTTACGCGAGCGGTCGCCGTAACCGCTTTGGGAACCTACAGGGTGTTTCAAAAATGACCGGTATATTTGAAACGGCAATAAAAACTAAAGGAGCAGCGATAGAAATACACCGTTTGTTGCAATATGCTTGGGACAACAGTACATTTTCAGGCAGACAAACTTTCGAAATTGCAGTAGCTACAATTTTCAACAACAGATGGCGCTGCAAGTGATGTGAAAGATATAGAAGACAACGCAGTCTGTGGGTGCGCCATTCTGTACGTCGTCTTTCTGCTGTAAGCGTGTGCTGTTCACAACGTGCAAGTGTGCTGTAGACAACATGGTTTATTCCTTAGAACAGAGGATTTTTCTGGTGTTGGAATTCCACCGCCTAGAACACAGTGTTGTTGCAACAAGACGAAGTTTTCAACGGAGGTTTAATGTAACCAAAGGACCGAAAAGCGATACAATAAAGGGTCTGTTTGAAAAATATCAACGGACTGGGAACGTGACGGATGAACGTGCTGGAAAGGTAGGGCGACCGCGTACGGCAACCACAGAGGGCAACGCGCAGCTAGTGCAGCAGGTGATCCAACAGCGGCCTCGGGTTTCCGTTCGCCGTGTTGCAGCTGCGGTCCAAATGACGCCAACGTCCACGTATCGTCTCATGCGCCAGAGTTTACACCTCTATCCATACAAAATTCAAACGCGGCAACCCCTCAGCGCCGCTACCATTGCTGCACGAGAGACATTCGCTAACGATATAGTGCACAGGATTGATGACGGCGATATGCATGTGGGCAGCATTTGGTTTACTGACGAAGCTTATTTTTACCTGGACGGCTTCGTCAATAAACAGAACTGGCGCATATGGGGAACCGAAAAGCCCCATGTTGCAGTCCCATCGTCCCTGCATCCTCAAAAAGTACTGGTCTGGGCCGCCATTTCTTCCAAAGGAATCATTGGCCCATTTTTCAGATCCGAAACGATTACTGCATCACGCTATCTGGACATTCTTCGTGAATTTGTGGCAGTACAAACTGCCTTAGACGACACTGCGAACACCTCGTGGTTTATGCAAGATGGTGCCCGGCCACATCGCACGACCGACGTCTTTAATTTCCTGAATGAATATTTCGATGATCGTGTGATTGCTTTGGGCTATCCGAAACATACAGGAGGCGGCGTGGATTGGCCTCCCTATTCGCCAGACATGAACCCCTGTGACTTCTTTCTGTGGGGACACTTGAAAGACCTGGTGTACCGCCAGAATCCAGAAACAATTGAACAGCTGAAGCAGTACATCTCATCTGCATGTGAAGCCATTCCGCCAGACACGTTGTCAAAGGTTTCGGGTAATTTCATTCAGAGACTACGCCATATTATTGCTACGCATGGTGGATATGTGGAAAATATCGTACTATAGAGTTTCCCAGACCGCAGCGCCATCTGTTGTTGAAAATTGTAACTACTGTAATTTCGAAAGTTTGTCTGCCTGAAAATGTACTGTTGTCCCAAGCATATTGCAACAAACGGTGTATTTCTATCGCTGCTCGTTTAGTTTTTATTGCCGTTTCAAATATACCGGTCATTTTTGAAACACCCTGTATGTACGACTCACGGCCAGACTCAAACTACCTTATGTCGTCGTTCCTGCGTCACATGCATGCGTGTCCGAAGGATCAGTGACTCTTTCTTCTTAACAACACAGGCACTGCAATGTGATATCGAATCGAATGAGACTGTCCGCACGTTCCAGCATTGCAGGAGTCAGCTGTGTGCGGCCGACCGGTACGCGTGTGATCGGACAGGTTTACGCGATCTTACCGCGAAGCCAAAAGACACCTCGACCAACGACTCATCGTGCTCTTGTCACTGCGAGGTCTCCGTAGACATTCTGAAAGCGAATATGAATATCTGAGATGATCTGGTTTTCCACCAGAAGAAACTCAGTGACAGCTCTCTGCTTGGAACTCACCCCCTTTACAGACGCCATTTTGAAGGCTACGTATTGCGCCTCCACCTATTGGAACTTCATGAAACTATAGTGGCTAAAGCCAGAATATTGCACTATGTCCCACAACAAATTCAGAATGTTTTTCAACTGAAATTGGCCGAAAGAAAAGAAATGTTGCATTACTTATTGAACGCCCTTCGTATTTAACGAGACATGGAACTGAAACGAAAAGGGAAATTTGACACTATAGGAGGGGGAGTGTTTATTGCAGCCGACAAAAATATTGTCTCTATCAAGGTCGAAATTGAGCCTGACTGTGAAGTTATATGGAAGCGTGTAACAGGTGTAGGTAATCTCAAATTAATTATCGGGTGTTCTTACCGGTCACTAGATTCCGCCATGACAGTTATAAGGTCAAAGAAAGTCTGCGTTCAGTAGCGCGGAAATACCCAGATCACTATTAGCTGGAGGCGACTTTGACCTACCAAGTATAGGCTGGGAAATCTATAGATTCATTGCAGGCGGACAGGCAGTCTTGTGAAGTAGTTATGATCACGTTTTCCGGAAACTGTCTTAGCGGCTAATTTGACATCCAACACGCAATAGAAATATTCTAGATCTTGTAGCTACAAATAGGCCTGACCTTATCAACAGTGTCAGTATAGAAACAGGGGTTAGTGATCATGACGTCATGGCGACGAAGGTTACTAATGTTGATGAATCGATCAGGAAGGCTAGAAGAGCAGAAGGAGTTCGAAAGAGCAGATAAGCAGTTGTTTGCATTAATTCATGAAATACGAATCCTAACATCTAACCTAACAGGGATATACATTTTATCTGATTCAAGAGCATAAGTAAATTATATGTTAATACGATTTGCACCTGACGATGGACCCACAGGGTCTGAAATGCATAGCGTAGCACAATAAAACCTCAATAAATTGTGGTTGAAGGCGTTTTTATTCATACTTCCTGCGTGTTGAATACAATCACGTTCACAGCTGCAAAATATGGATCAAATTAAAAAAGAAAAAATACTGTCCTTTGACTGTCTGACTCTCTTATGGAGGACATAGTAAAAGTCAGCCCTCACTTAGAGAAGCAACTGAAGAAGCTGAAAACAGTCAAGTCGCCAAGCCCCGATGGAATGCCGATTTTGCTTTACAGAGTGTACTCTTCGGTATTAGCCGGTTACTTAGCTTGCATTTATAGCTGATCTCTCGCCCAGCGCCATGTCCCAACTGGGACTCCAAAGCGCCTGGAAAAAGCGCAGAAGAGTAAAAGAACGGACTCGCAAAATTGCATCGGTTTGCTGTACAATTCTTGGGCAAATTCTGAATTCGAATATAATAAATTTCATTGACATGGAAAAGCTTCGGTCAACGTATCACGATGGATTTAGAAAGTATCGCTCTTGGGAAACTCAGTTTACCTTTTTCTCACATGACAACCTGCTAATCATGGGCGAAGGGTAACAGGCGGGTTCCCCATTTCTAAATTTTTGGAAGGCGTTTGACACGGTGCCCTACTGCAGACTGTTAATAAAAGTACGAGCATGCGGAATAGGTTTCCAGATATGAGTGGCTCGAAGACATCGTAAATAAGAAAACCCAGGACGTTGTCTTCGACGGTGCGTGTTCATCAGAGACATGGGAATCTTCAGGAGTGCCTCAGGGAAGTGTGAAAGGATCGCTCTTATGCTCTATACACATAATGATTTGAGGGACAGGGTGGCCAGAAATCTGTGACAGTTTCCTGATGACGCTGTGGTAAAAAATGTAAATGTCGTGTGACTAGGGTCTCCCGTCGGGTAGACCGTTCGCCGGGTGCAATGTGACGCCGCTTCGGCAACTTGTGCGTCGATGGGGATGAAATGATGATGATTAGGAAAACACAACACCCAGTCCCTGAGCGGAGAAAATCTTCGACCCAGCCGGGAATCGAACCCGGGCCCTTGGAATTGACATTCTGTCGCGCTGGCCACTCAGCTACTTTTTTTTTATAAAAACATTTATTAAAAAAACAATGTTACACATTTCAAATACATGCTAAGTTATACATACATGAAGTTATTTAATCAAAATGGTTTGATCATTTCAATTACGCTGACGTTAAGGAAAGACAACAGAAGATTGTGTTACTGACTAAATTACGAGAAAGAATTAAGTTAAACAGCAAGAAATTTTTTTTTTAAAGACATTCAAACTTCAACCTGAAGAAGTAAAATCTGCACTTTGAATTACATGAGCTCCAATCTTTACAGAAGCATAATTAGTTCTTTATGATGGGTATCAGCAAGTTGGTGGGATAATTTGAAATATAAAACAATTTAATAATCATATTAGACAATTTCTGAAATACTTGAGAATGGCGGAAAGAAGATATATAATAAAGTTGACTAGCCTTCCAACTACACGTTCTGGACATTAATTGAATCTTAAGTATCTGAAGTGATCAAATCTATATAATCAGTCTTTCACTGCGAAATTGACTTACACATCACAGTGCAAAAATGAACAGGGTAATGTGGCCAGCCATTGAATATTACATTTATCAGATAGAATCTTATGGTTTTAACCAATCGATAAGGACATTTCTATAAAAACTATTTCCAAATTTCTAGTGTAAGCCAATAATGCACCTTTAATGTTTTGTGTTTTGACACTATTAGAAACACAATCTCAATGTCACATAAGTTCTGTACATTAGCTTATAAATTTCAGAAACTACTCTCTGAAGTAGAAAAAGCACACATCATAAATATACTGTAAAATCTTAAATACACTCCTGGAAATGGAAAAAAGAACACATTGACACCGGTGTGTCAGACCCACCATACTTGCTCCGGACACTGCGAGAGGGCTGTACAAGCAATGATCACACGCACGGCACAGCGGACACACCAGGAACCGCGGTGTTGGCCGTCGAATGGCGCTAGCTGCACAGCATTTGTGCACCGCCGCCGTCAGTGTCAGCCAGTTTGCCGTGGCATACGGAGCTCCATCGCAGTCTTTAACACTGGTAGCATGCCGCGGCAGCGTGGACGTGAACCGTATGTGCAGTTGACGGACTTTGAGCGAGGGCGTATAGTGGGCATGCGGGAGGCCGGGTGGACGTACCGCCGAATTGCTCACCACGTGGGGCGTGAGGTCTCCACAGTACATCGATGTTGTCACCAGTGGTCGGCGGAAGGTGCACCTGCCCGTCGACCTGGGACCGGACCGCAGCGACGCACGGATGCACGCCAAGACTGTAGGATCCTACGCAGTGCCGTAGGGGACCGCACCGCCACTTCCCAGCAAATTAGGGACACTGTTGCTCCTGGGGTATCGGCGAGGACCATTCGCAACCGTCTCCATGAAGCTGGGCTACGGTCCCGCACACCGTTAGGCCGTCTTCCGCTCACGCCCCAACATCGTGCAGCCCGCCTCCAGTGGTGTCGCGACAGGCGTGAATGGAGGGACGAATGGAGACGTGTCGTCTTCAGCGATGAGAGTCGCTTCTGCCTTGGTGCCAATGATGGTCGTATGCGTGTTTGGCGCCGTGCAGGTGAGCGCCACAATCAGGACTGCATACGACCGAGGCACACAGGGCCAACACCCGGCATCATGGTGTGGGGAGCGATCTCCTACACTGGCCGTACACCACTGGTGATCGTCGAGGGGACACTGAATAGTGCACGGTACATCCAAACCGTCATCGAACCCATCGTTCTACCATTCCTAGACCGGCAAGGGAACTTGCTGTTCCAACAGGACAATGCACGTCCGCATGTATCCCGTGCCACCCAACGTGCTCTAGAAGGTGTAAGTCAACTACCCTGGCCAGCAAGATCTCCGGATCTGTCCCCCATTGAGCATGTTTGGGACTGGATGAAGCGTCGTCTCACGCGGTCTGCACGTCCAGCACGAACGCTGGTCCAACTGAGGCGCCAGGTGGAAATGGCATGGCAAGCCGTTCCACAGGACTACATCCAGCATCTCTACGATCGTCTCCATGGGAGAATAGCAGCCTGCATTGCTGCGAAAGGTGGATATACACTGTACTAGTGCCGACATTGTGCATGCTCTGTTGCCTGTGTCTATGTGCCTGTGGTTCTGTCAGTGTGATCATGTGATGTATCTGACCCCAGGAATGTGTCAATAAAGTTTCCCCTTCCTGGGACAATGAATTCACGGTGTTCTTATTTCAATTTCCAGGAGTGTAGTATCCTTTAGGTAACTACAATACATCACTGTCAACACAGTCTTCTTTTTTATATTAACCAATGCCCATTGTTTCAAATACAATTTTTAACATATTACCGAACTTTTTCTTGTGATTCGAATACCTTCTAATTTTGTGGAACTCACACAGCATGTGTACCTTGAACTCTATGATGCTATCGGATCCTAATTTGTTAAGGACGTAGTTAACAAAATTTCCCAGCAACAAGTACACAGCGTTATTTTTTGCTTCTGGGAAATAGCGTGCTTCAGGCCTGTGTATCAATGACAGCGATATATACTCAGGGGATGTTCTTGTAATCAGAGCTATTTGCTCCCGGATCCACTTCCAACTATTCATGTGACCACTGCAAGTATATTTAGGAATTACTGTGTCAACTAGATGACAATGTTGACATAAATTTGTTTCACAGAGTCAGATTGCGTGCAGTCTTTCATTAGTGCTAACTATGTTGTTAACTGTCTTGTGTCCGCAGCTCGTGGTCGTGCGGTAGCGTTCTCGCTTCCCACGCCCGGGTTCCCGGGTTCGATTCCCGGCGGGGTCAGGGATTTTCTCTGCCTCGTGATGACTGGGTGTTGTGTGATGTCCTTAGGTTAGTTAGGTTTAAGTAGTTCTAAGTTCTAGGGGACTGATGACCATAGATGTTAAGTCCCATAGTGCTCAGAGCCATTTAACTGTCTTGTACCATGACGTTTTTATATTAGACGTGAGCACATTAGAACTGATGTTTTTCCAAATCTCAGTCCACTTAATGTTTGGAAACTGTCGTTCTATTTTGTTCCTTCCTTCGCTTTTCTTTCGTTCCCGCATAATGGCTCTCGATGTTAAGTGTCGGGACTGCCTGTGTTCGACACTGACATAACTAAACTCAACATAGAAAATCCTCACGTGCTGTAAGCGACTGTTGATATTCTGCACATCAATCGGGGGAAGCAGGCTTGCAGGTTTAATGATCTCGAAAAGTTTGCTGGTTATGCTTTCTCGCGAGTCTCTTATTAAATTAACTTGCCTTTTGATGAAAAGAGCAGAGGCTTTATCCGTTATATCAGTTAATCCTAGTCCACCATTTTTAGGATCTAAAGTGGCTACTTTAGCATGTACTCTGAACACTTCACCTCTCCACAAAAAGTTGGTGATTTTGGACACTATTCTCCTCGCTATCATTCTCGGTACTGGAAACAGCTGGGCAGTTTAATAAGCCTTGGCAAGGATGCATGAGTTGATATACTGTATTCTTTGAACTTGGTTCATATATCGAGTTAAATTCTCTACAATGGCTCCTTGCACTTTATCTGCTGCAACTTTCCAATTTAAAGCCGTCATTTTCATAGGGCATGCTGTCAGGGTGATCCCAAGTGTTTTATGTTGTCGGACTAATTTTGCCCACTCGACGCTGATATTATCAAAACCTCTGAGATTTAACATCTTACTTTTTTTTCGTTTGCATTGGCTCCAGATTCTCTACAGTACGAATCAATCACTGTTGCTAGCGTGGTTACCTCGTCATTATTCCTTATAATGACCCCTATTTAGTCAGCATAGGCTCTTACAACTGTTTTATTTCCTGATAATGTTAAGCCTTTTAATCTAGCATGGACATGTCGGAGGCAAGGTTCCAGCGAAATGGCGAAGAGCGACATGGACAGAGGACTTCCTTGAGGAACACCTCGTTGTATTTGCATCGGCCTGTATTGTTGACAATTCACCGCTATTTTAGCATTTATTCCAGTTGCTATGTTCTTAATCAACTGTATGACCCTATCGTTGAAACCTATTTTCTTCTATGTCTGTAGAAGATATTCATGATTTACTGCATCGAACGCTTTATAAAAATCTAAAAACAATAAAGCACACTTTATGTTTGTTACAGA
Organism: Schistocerca nitens; assembly: GCF_023898315.1. Classification (NCBI taxonomy): domain Eukaryota; kingdom Metazoa; phylum Arthropoda; class Insecta; order Orthoptera; family Acrididae; genus Schistocerca; species Schistocerca nitens. The sequence goes on along the minus strand of NC_064616.1, from coordinate 864,900,740 downwards.
AGTTATTGCAATGATATCACTGAATTCCGCTAGATTTTGAAAAATGGTTCTGCCTTGCACCCAGTTCTGATGTTAACTAATAATTTTATCTGTAAGGCATGAAATTCTCTTGTTTATTATTCTAGATATTAATTTATAATCAGAATTCAGCAGTGAAATTGGACGAAAATTATTTAAATCTGTGTTTCCATTATTTTTTGGCACCATAACAATTTTACTCTCCTTAAACTCAGCCGGAATCATTTTACCATGAATAACCTCATTTACAATGTCCGTGATTTTCGCACGTACTATTGCCCAGTAACGGATGTAAAACTCTGCTGGCAGACCATCCGGTCCTGGGGATTTTTTTGGTGGTGAGGCGCACAGAGTCTCATACATGTCTTCTTCACTGACAACCTCGAGAAAATTTTCGTTGTCATCTTCTGTCAGCTGTGGGGCTAGGATGTCAAGGAATTCTTCCAAGGAAGCATCACTACTTTGATGTACAGAATATAGCTCGCAATAATAGCGATAAATCTCGTCCATGATATCCTGCTGGGTTCTGAGAATCGTACCGTGTTTTGTTCGAATTTCATCAATAAAAGTCCTTCTCCCGTTTTTCGTATGCTTCACAAAATGATATAGGAAAGTAGTTTCATCTTCTGACACCGAATTTGCCTTCGATTTTATTTTCAACCCTTCCATTTGACTTCTCTTGATATTAAGTAACTTGGCTTTGACTTTTTTGATGTCTGCTATCCGAAGTGAGGAACCTGCTGAGACTTGATCATATAGATCTCTCAAAACGGAATAGTAATACTCTATAGTGCATTTCGTTTCCCTTGCGCTCTGGGCACTGTATTGAATAAGAACTTTCCTCAACTTTGGCTTTACCATTTTAACCCACCAGTCAATAGCAGTGGCTTACCTACTACGGGCTCGCAGGCATATTGCCCATGTTTCTTTAATCAGATCTTCTAAATTATGATTTACTAACGAGGAAGTGTTCAAATTCCACTGATTCTTGAATCGGCGAATCAGCTGTCTTGTTAGATTTATGCAAGCTAAGACACTTGAATGGTCTGAAAAGTACGTTGGAATGGTTTCTACTTTTGTCATGGAAGTTTCAAGATTTTTAGAAATTCTAAACCAGTAACTAGTTGTTTTCGTTCACTTGAGAAATTATAATTAGGTAACTGATCTTTTCGATTTAAAACACAATTAAAATCACCTCCAAGTAATAACTGTTTTGGCGATTTCCTTAACAAGTATATCAGGTCATCTTTGAAGAAACGTGCCCTGTCAGCTAGATGAGAACTTCCTGAAGGGGCGTACAAGTTGATGATAGTCACATCATAGATATTTAGTCCTATTCCCCTTCCGGATTCCAGTCGTTCCACCTCGCTTACTGTAATCCCTTCCCTCACCAAAATAGCTGTTCCAACACTTGTTTCGGGAGACACATTTATGTAACTGACAAAGCCGGGAATTACCAAATCCGAAATTAGAACTTCTTGTAACAGGGCAATATCAGTCGCGGATTCGTACAAAATTCCTTAAGGGCCGATAATTTCAAACCGGTCGTGATTTTATTTATGTTTATAGTGGTGACAGAGTAAGATTGCGTCGTTGCGCTGTCACTATGTAGTTGTTTTGATGAAGTAATTTAGTTTCCTGTGGTTCAGGGTTCAAGTTAAGCTGTAACAGTTTTCTCGGAAGGCTGAACATGGAATAACACTTCAATCAGGTTATTAGTTACTGTCCCGTTTTTTTCTACTTCTGATGTTTTCTCTTGTACCGCAATCACACTGATTTCCTGGTAAAATTTCTGATTTTTCCTCCAGTGATTCGTGTACGACCGTTTCGGACTGAACATTCTTTGGGCTTGGGTCGCCCCTACCGGATTTTCCCTTCCCTTGATTACGAGTTACATTCTCATTTGGTTGCGTCGGTATTTTACTTTGCGGCTTATCTGGAGCAGCAGCAGACGCTTTCGCAATTTCGGTTGCCGGCGCCTGCTCTGAGGTGTTGACCGTGATTTCAGTTTGGCCACCACTTCCTCGTTCTTTATTAATTTCACTCACTTCCTGATCGAGGGAAACAAATGGAGACTGCAGTTTTGCAACCTCTCCCTGAATTTGTTTATTAACAGACAGATTCTGATCTTTGCAATCGGCTACTGCACCTGTTGCTTCTTGCAAATTAATGCTGCTTACACCCCCTTCATTTTCTGGTACCGTATGTGTATTATCTTTCTGTTCATTAGTTTCCATTTGCATTTTGCCTTCAGGTTCCTCTGCCTCCTCATCGCACTGTTTTTGCTTGCGAAGTGAGGGAGTGGGACAAGACAGCTCGTCCTCTGAACAACTATCAGTTATCTCCAGAGGTCGTTTTTTTGGTTGCGTTTCAGTTTCACGAGTAGTGGCAACAGGGTTTCCTTTTGTTGTTAACGGGGGCAATTGACTATTATCGTGAAGGGAGACATCAGCTTGGCCCGCTGCGTTAACATCCCCAACCAGTTGTTCTGGGCTATTCTTTGGTAACAGATCATTTAAGGTAAGCTTCTGACGCTGTATCAAATTACTTTTAAGAACAACAGTTCGCCGCGGACATTCCTGTCTGAAGTGGCCGGTTTCGTTACATATATGACATGTAGCTTCCTGACCTGTGCCGGCCGCGGTGGTCTAGCGGCTCTAGGCGCTCAGTCAGGAACCGCGCGACTGCTACGGTCGCAGGTTCGAATCCTGCCTCGGGCATGGGTGTGTGTGATGTCCTTAGGTTAGTTAGGTTTAAGTAGTTCTAAGTTCTAGGGGACTTATGACCACAGATGTTGAGTCCCATAGTGCTCAGAGCCATTTGAACCAATCCTGACCTGTGTAAACAATTTGTGCCTTATACCCACAAACAGTTATGTGAAACGGAATATTCGTCTTAACGTCCATCTCTACACAGCGGACCCCGTTAAAACACTGCAGTTTAAAGGGAGGCGACCATCTTTCATTTGCAATTGATTTAACGTCTCCGTAGTTTGAAAGAGCTTCCTTAATCTTATCATTTTCAATTTCAATGGGAAGATTCAAGACACGAACGGTTTTGTAATATATGTCCGCTCTATAGATGGAAACCTTACTTTTATAACCATTTCTATGCACAAAATCTACTTCATAGCCCCACTTTCGTAACACTTTATCAACAGTCGAAGCACTGATTAACTTGACAAAAACACAGTATTTTTCCTGATCCAGTTGCCAGGTATGGACGGTTTCAGAATTTAGACCAATTACCTGTGTAATCCAGTCATCTATTTCCAGGGATGTCGGCTGAACAGGACGGGATTCCTTGTCAAAAGCAAATACCAGAGTATTCTTCCTGAGGTTTGTAGCCATGGTTAATCCAGCGAAGCAATTTCTGTTAAACAACCGAAATTCCAAGTAGCAGCAGCAAGACGAGAAAGAGCGATCAGATCATAAGGAATAGGAACGAACACGGAGATTAACGGACAGACGGCACTCGGCGAAGCACAAGTACAGCGATATAAACACTGAAGTGCAGCGCAACAGTTAAACAGCGGCTACTCGCGAGCGCGGCTGAAACGGAACTGTGTGCTGCTGGGGGCGGACTGACACTGTGGTGTGTGGCAAGGTGTCGTCGTTGAGTGACTGTAGGAATTTACAAGATAACTTAAACAATATTTCTAATTGGTATGAGGAATGGCAGCTTGGTTTAAATACAGAAAAATATATGTAAAGGCAGGTGATTAGGAGAAACAATCCCGTAATGTTGAAATGCAGCATTAGTAGTGTGTTTCTCGACACAGTCACAACGGTTAAATGTTCAAGCGGAACGTCGTGAAACTATGTGAAATGGAACGAGCACGTAAGGACTGTAAAAGGGAAGGCGAACGGTGGCCATCGATTTAGTGGAAGAATTATAGGAAAGCGTAGCTCATCTACAATGAAGGGCCAAAGAAATTGGTACACCTGCCTAATATCGTGTAGGGCCACCGCGAGCAGACAGAAGTGCAGCAACACGGCGTCACATGAACTCGACTAATGTGTGAAGTAGTGCTGGAGGGAATTGACACCATTAATACTGCAGGGCTGTCCATAAATCTGTAATAGTACGAGGGGGTGCAGATCTCTTCTGAACAGCACGTTGCAAGGCATCACAAACATGCTCAATAACGTTCATGTCTGGGAAGTTTGGTAGCCATGGGAAGTGTTTAAACTCGGAAGAGTGTTCTTGGAGCCACTCTGTAGCAGTTCTGGATGTGTGGGGTGTCCCATTGTCCTGCTGGAATTGCCCAAGTCCGTCTGAATGCATAATGGAGATGATTGGATGCAGGTGATCAGACAGGATGCTTACGTATTTGTCACCTGTCAGAGCCGTACCTAGATGTATCAAAGATCCCATATCACTCCAACTACACACGCCCCACACCATTACAGAGCCTCCACCAGCTTGAACAGTCCCCTGCTGACATGGGGGATTCATGGATTCATGAGGTTGTCACCATACCCGTACACGTCCCTACGCTCGATGCAATTTGAAACGAGACTCGTCCGACCAGGCAACAGGTTTCCATTCATCAACTGTCCAATGTCGGTGTTAACGACGCAACACTACGCGCTACAGGGAACTTACACCATGAATCCTGGAGGGCTGCCCATAAATCCGTATGAGTTCGAGGGGGTGGAGATCTCTTCAGAACAGCACGTTGTAAGGTATCCCAGATATGCTGAATAATGTTCATATCTGGGGAATTTGGTGGCCAGCGGAAGTATTTAAACTCAGAAGAGTCATTATGTAGCAATTCTGGACGTGTGAGGTGTCCAACTGTTCTGGTGGAATTGCCCAAGTCCGTCGCAATGCACAATGGACATGAATGGATGCAGGTGAGCAGACAGGATGCTTACGTACGTCTCACCTGCCAGAGTTGTATCTAGACGTATCAGGGCTCCTATATCACTTCAACTGCACACGCCCCATCAGCTTGAACAGTCTCCTGCTGACATGCATGGTCCATGGATTCATGAGGTTGTCTCAAACTTGAAACGATACTCGCCCGACTAGGCAACATGTTTCCAGACATCAACAGTCTAATGTCGCTGTTGACGGACACAGGCGAGGTGTAAAGCTTTGTGTCGTGCAGTCATCAAGGGTACACTAGGGGGCGTTCGGCTCTGAAAGTCCATACGATGATGTTTCGTTGAATGGTTCGCACGCTGACACTCGTTGATGGCCCAGCATTGAAATCTGCAGCAATTTACGAAAGGGTTGCGCATCTGTCATGCTGAACGATTGTCTTCAATCGTCTTTGGTCCCGTTCTTGCAGGATCTTTTTCCGGCCGCAGCGATGTCGAAGATTTGATATTCATGGTACACTCGTGAAATGGTCATACGGGAAAATCCCCGCTTCATCGCTACCTCGGAGATGCTGTGCACAGTTGCTCGTGCGCCGACTATAGCACCACGCTGAAACTCACTTAAATCTTGATAGCCTGCCATTGTAGCTGCAGTAGCCGCTCTAACAACTGTGTCAGACACGTGTTGTCTTCTACAGGCGTTGCCGATCGCAGCTCTGTATTCTGCCTGTTTACATATCTCTGTATTTGAATACGCATACCTATACCAGTTTCTTTGGTGCTACATTGTATAAAAGGAGACCGCCTATAGAACACTAGTGCGACCCATTCTTGAGTACTACTCGAGTGTATGGGATCGCTATCAGGTCGGATTAAAGGAAGGCATTTAAGCAGTTCAGAGGGGGACTGAAATGGCTCAAATGGCTCTGAGCACTATGGGACTTAACTTCTGAGGTCATCAGTCCCCTAGAACTTCGAACTACGTAAACCTAACTAACCTAAGGACATCACACACACCCATGCCCGAGGCAGCGCGGTCGCGCGGTTCCAGACTGTAGCGCCTAGAACCGCTCGGCCACCCTGCCGGCAGAGGGGGGACTGCTGGATTTGTTACCGGTATGTTCGATCGACACAAGAGCATTACGAAGACGCTTCGGAAACTCAAATGGGAAACACTGGAATGAAGGTGATGTTCTTTTCACGAAACACTATTGAGAAAATATAGAGAACCGGTACTTAGCTGACTTCAGAACGATTCTACCACCGACTAATGACCACGAATGTAAGAGAAATTAATGCTTGTGTGGAGGCATACAGACAGTCTTTTTCCCCTCGCTCTTCTTGTGAGTAGATCGAATAGGAAATGTATTGCAGTGGTAAAGGGCACCCTGTTCCATGTAACATACGCTGGCTTGCGGAGTATGTACGTAGACGTAGCTGTAGGCATACACTGATGAGCCAAAACATTATGCCCACCTACTTAATAGCTTGTTTGTCCGTCTTTGGAACGAAATACATCTCTGATTCTGAGTATCAGGAATCCAAAAGTTTGTTGGTAGGTTTATGGAGGTATGTATTATTAGACAGCTATCCACAGGTCATGTAATTCACGTAAATAGCTGGCCACTGATTTGCGTATGCGGTGATGGCGTCCGATAGCGACACAGATGGGCTCCATGGGATTTACATCAGGCGAATACGGTCGCGGAGATATCAACGTGAGTTCACTATAATGCTCCTCAAATCACTTTAGCACTGTTCTGACTCCGAGACAAGGACAGTTATACTGTAGAAAGGTGACATCGCCGTCGGGGAAGACATCAAGCATGAAGGGATGCAGGTGGTTCACAGCGATTTTCGATTACTACCACAGGTGCTCTTTAGCGCAGGAGAATGTTTCCCATAGCATAATACTGCTCCTACCAGACTGCGTCCGTGGCTCGCTGCACGAATCGAGTCGCCGATCACCTCGCTGACGGCGTTTGTGGGGTACGACCATTGACCTAATATAGTAAAAATGTGAATCACCCAAAGAGCCGACACGTTTCCATAGATCGACAGTCGAATCTGGATGGTCCAGCGCCCACTGAAATCGTAATTGACGATGTCTTTGGGTCAACATGTGAACGCGTTGCGGTGGTTAGCTGCGGAGCTCCATGTTGAACAATGTACGATGAACGGTGTGCCCCAAAACATTTATGCGTGGACTAGCATTGTGTTCTTTCGTCAGAGATGCCACAGATCACCATCTATCCTACTTTTCACAGCAGACAAGCCTCAGAACCCTACGTTCTATGGAGAGTCGTGGAGATAGAGCCATTCAGCGCCTAGTGGTACACTACTGGCCATTAAAATTGCTACACCACGAAGATGACGTGCTACAGACGCGAAATTTAACCGACAGGAAGAAGATGCTGTGATATGCAAATGATTAGCTTTTCAGAGCATTAACACAAGGTTGGCGCCGGTGGCGACACCTACAACGTGCTGATATGAGGAAAGTTTCCAACCTGAGATGGTGTACTCAACGACGAACCTGGGTGCACGAATGGCAAAACGTCATTTTTTCGGATGACTCCAGGTTCTGTTTTCAGCATCATGATGGTCGCACCCGTGTTTGGCGACATCGCGGTGAACGCACATTGGAAACGTGTATTCGTCATCGCCATATTGGCGTATCACCTGGCGTGATGGTATGGGGTGCCATTGGTTACACGTCTCGATCACCTCCTGTTCGCATTGACGGCACTTTGAACAGTGGACGTTACATTTCAGATGTGTTACGATCCGTGGCTCTACCCTTCATTCGATCCCTGCGAAACCCTACATTTCAGCAGGATAATGCACGACCGCATGTTGCAGGTCCTGTACGGGCCTTTCTGGATACATAAAATGTTCGACTGCTGCCCTGGCCAGCACATTCTCCAGATCTCTCACCAATTGAAAACGTCTGGTCAATGGTGGCCGAGCAACTGGCTCGTCACAATACGCCATTCAATACTCTTGATGAACTGTGGTATCGTGTTGAAGCTGCATGGGCAGCTGTACGTGTACACCCCATCCATGCTCTGTTTGACTCAATGACTAGGCGTATCAAAGCCGTTATTACGGCCAGAGGTGGTTGTTATGGGTACTGATTTCTCAGGATCTATGCACCCAAATTGCGTGAAAATGTAACCACATGTCAGTTCTAGTACAATATATTTGTCCAATGAATACCCGTTTTGCATCTGCATTTCTTCTTGGTGTAGCAATTTTAATGGCCAGTAGTGTAATTTCATTGTCCCACCTCTTTCCGCCGATGCTCACGACAGTAGCACGTGAACATTCGACCAGCTTCGCCATTTTTGAAACACTCGTTCCCCGGCTCTCCGTGATAATAACTTGCCCCTTATCAAAGTCGCTTATCTCAATGGATTTCCCCATTTGCAACTTGTATCTTCGCTAGGGTGGTCCCCCGTAATTATCTGCTCCACTTGCATCTTTTGTTACCATGCCTCGTGCCCACAACCGCACCAGGCGGCATCCAACGTCGCGGTGGGCACTGGCCATAATGTTCTGGCTTATCAGCGTAGACTGTTTTCGAAACGTACAATTCTGACAGCGCCGAGGCGGCTCTTTAGATCATTGGCTGATCGTTGTGACGGAACAACCGACTCGTTTCGAGAACCGATAGGTCAGTAAACTGATTTTGCTTGCAGTCTCTTTCTTCAGTCTTCGCGGTCACGCCAGGATGTGTTGACGTTTTTTACTCACTCTCCGGGACTGAGGAGTTTCGCTTTAAATGGGACAACGGGCTAAGAAGTACCTGACGGTTACATAAGTTACATGAATGTTTTTGCTCGGTCACTGAGTTTGAGTGCTTTCGCTTACATCATAGTTCAACCTATTTGCTTATACACAAACCACGACTAAGAGGGTTTCCCATTTGAGTTTTCGAAGCGTCTTCCCTAATTCTATGGGACCGTTGACCTCCCCTGAATCAAACAACCAACCATGACTAGGATTGCCAACTTTTTTTAGAGGCAAATAAGGTATCTTATTTCAAGAAAAGAAGTAAAATGTATAGTTCTAAAATGAAGTGCTTTCAAAATTTATATATTTACTTAAATAAGAAAATATTTGCCGTCATTAGTGCATTTTCATTGAATTTCTTGAATTAATGCAATTTATGAATGTGAAAGGTCCTTGCAGATACTGTGTGCCGCACTGTATTTATCTTGAGGTTCATTTTTTATCCGCTCGTTTGATTTATCATATTCCCACGCTACAGAACATTTCGGAACTTTGATCCAGACAGAAAGTTCAGTGTTAAGTAAACGCGCTGTTCAAAAACGTGGACGAAAAGTTGAACTTTAAGCTACTTGTTAACACTAAATAAAAAGCAAATCACCGAACGATCATAACGGTAACGACAGGCAATAGCAGAGTACAGTCAACATGTATGATGTAACAACATCAAAACAAGTGATTGCTTCCGTTCAGAACTTAATGTGCCTGTGGTCAAGTGAGTCCAGTTCTCCAACCCAGCGTTCCAGTGGGAGCACGAACTTGGTTCCAGACTGTTTATATTTTACAGTGTTTGCTAGAGATAGGTTTAAACATGAAATTGAAGTACCACTGCCGGCCGAAGTGGCCGTGCGGTTCTAGGCGCTGCAGTCTGGAACCGCGAGACCGCTACGGTCGCAGGTTCGAATCCTGCCTCGGGCATGGATGTGTGTGATGTCCTTAGGTTAGTTAGGTTTAAGTAGTTCTAAGTTCTAGGGGACTAATGACCTCAGAAGTTGAGTCCCATAGTGCTCAGAGCCATTTGAACCATTTTTTGAAGTACTACTGTGAGACTGTGTACTTCTTCACACTCGTGAAATGCTATACCTGCCAATTTTCACAGGCTGTGAAATGTAAAGAGGTTTATGTGCATAAGTCTGATTCGTACCTACGTAGCTGACGAAATAGTTTTCTGTACAAAATATTTATGTTCCACACAAATGAGTGGCTGAATAAGTGCTTAAGGGGCTAATTAATATGATTTATAGTAGAAGATCTTTTTCAGTAAAGCGGAATGCAAACTGTTTCTAGAATTTTTCAAAGTTAATTTCTTCTTCACGTGACCCTAAAAAGACTTTTACGCCTGACTTTGTACCCCCATCCATACATCAGCAAAATTAGTTAGTCGTTAACTGCATCTGGAACAACTTAACCCACGTCAGAATATCAGTCACCTCTTAATGATGAAAATAAGGATAGCTCAGTTCAAACAATGAAAGTACTACAGAATAGTTTCATGTAGAAGAATGATCAGATAGCTCAGTCAACAAAACGCTAAAAAAGTGAAGTCGTTTGGCACGAATTTCTGCCAGACAACGAAGCGCAGGTTCAGCTGCCTAATTGGAAAGATTTTCCCATCCTTCGCGCCCACAGTTCCCTGAGTCCTGTGCAGAAAGGTGTGCAGTATACTGCAGTATCCATTTCCAATAGGCTACTACAAGACTTCAAAAATCTTAGCAGTGATCCACGCGCTGTTAAATCTAAACTGAATAGTTTCCTCATGGGACATTCCTATTCTGTCGAGGAGTCCCCTGAAAAATTGAGCTGATTCCTTTGTTATATTGTTGATTGTATTTACATATACTTATGGCTTGTCTTTTTTTGGGTTCATAAACATTTTATTTTATCTATTATTACTTTTATTCTGTAATTTTATGTACTGACACGTTCCATGACCTTGGAGATTTGCTCCTCAAAAAAAAGGAAACGAAATGCATTTACTGTGTAACGAGTCAACACGAACTACTGATTCCTTACACCAGAATACTCAGGAAGTATTCGCGAAAACCCTCCGAAATTTTGTCGATGGACTTCTGGTTCACCCTGTATAAAACCATTCTGACTTTTCGTCTCTGTCTGTGGGAGACATTATCAGAGAATTCGCCATCTACGTAGTTTCCGGTTTATCTTCAAACATGTCGCCCACCGACAAGGGCGAAACTCCGGTGTACAGTTTTATATATCGACCATGACTTCATAGTTTTAACTGAAGCAAAAAGAAATTATTGAAATGTGCACCTTCTGCTTCATTGTTAACTCAGTTTGATTTCAGTAAACTAGTAAATGAGCGAAGTGGTGACGAGGATGGAAAAGAAAAATGAGGATCTGTCTGCAGGGAGGGAGGGCAAAGCTGAAGTTAGTCCTGGACTCCATTTATCCTAGTTACACAACCAGCACTGCGATGTATTAACTAAGGTCTTTGGCTTTACGCTTAGCAGATCGAGTTTCATCTGTGGAACTCTTCGAAAGTGTATCATACGAGCCAACAGTGCTCTGTGACTGGCTGCTTTCCTCACGGATGTCGCAGTGGTTATTTTATGTCTGACGGAAAGTAAACCTTACTGAGACAACGATTTAGGTCGAAGATCTCTGGGAAGACGTCTTATACGGTTATGA